>NW_012267326.1:234757-289243 GCF_000151885.1 Dipodomys ordii
TTCTTCTTCTTCTTCTTCTTCTTCTTCTTCTTCTTCTTCTTCTTCTTCTTCTTCTTCTTCTTCTTCTTCTTCTTCTTCTTCTTCTTTGTATAAATGATTTAATTAGGCTCTCAGTAAGTTTAGAACACTATTTTGTGAGGATAAATTCCATTTGTTTGGGCAAAAAGATATCTCAGGTAGCTGTGGAATCTCTTTGATTTGGGGTAGAATTTGTGAGTCCACAGCTTTCTGATCAACCTTGCACTGCTCTGTAACCTTGTATTTCTCTTTCTATGTCAAAGATCTCACCCTCCCGGTGTCTGGTCTTCCACCGCTGTTTCTTCTTGAAGCAATTGTCGGTGAGATGTTTGGGGATTTTCACCTTGCTGATATCAATTTCTGTGGAAGTGGCAATAACAAATTTCTGATGTGTTCTATGCAGAGGAGCACGATTGAGGGACAGAGGCCCAGTCACAAGTAGTAAGCCACTGCCCAGCTGCTTCAAGACAACCACTCCCTTGCCTCTGTGGCTCCCAGTGAGGATGAGGATGGTCCCTGGAGTGATGCTGGCCTGCAGCCTTCACGCGTGCTGACTGAAGGGCTTCTTGCAATGGCTCAGCAGCTTCTGAGACACATCCTCTGTGGGGTCGTATCTGGGCATTTCCCGAAGCTTAACCACACAGGTTCCTCTGTTCTTGTCGCCACCAACTGGTTTTGTGACAGTTGCAAGAACCTTCTCCTTCTTTCTTTTCAACCTTGGACTACCTCTTGTACATGGAATTTTCTGGATTACATTGCAGATTGGGAGTATCTGCCAACTCCTCAGACCAGGACCATGTTTCGGCTACAGTGGGGCCTCCCTTTCTTGGGCTTTTTAGCCTTAAGGGTAGCCTTCTTCACCTTGCCATCAGCATCAGCCTTCTTGGGTTCAGGCTTCTTCTCCTTAGTGTCTGCCTTCACAGCCTTTTCACACTCTATCTTGCAAGATGGGAAAGAGCTCTTTTAGCTTTTCTGCTCAAGCTACTAGTACTCTTGGATTTGAACCACACTTCCACATCTGTGATTTTTTGCTGTTAATTGGAAATAAGAATCTTACGGCCTTTCCTATCTGGGCTGGCTTCAAATCATGATCCTCAGATCTTAGCCTCCTAAGTACCTAGGATTACAGGTGTAGCCACCGGCATTCAACCAGGGATTCTTTTCTAATTCAACTGCAACTGGATCACCATTGTGTTCAGACTTCTCCAAACACTCCCATCTTGAGTGAGTGGGCAAGACCATCCAATGGCTAGCTGGTAGAAATAAAGTCAATGGTGATCTATTTTCAAGACAATGCCTTTGATCTTGGATAGAAAAAATTATCAGTAGCATGGTCACATAGTGACTGGTGGACTTGACAAAGTTCATGTGTTGGAGAGTCTGAAGGCAATCAGGATTCTTTAGAAAGGGAGAATTTAGGAAGGGGAAGAATCAACCACCATAGATTGAGAAAATGGGTACAAACTATGGAAGTACCAGAAAACACATACCCAGAAGAGCCTTCCCTTCCATAACAAAAACAAAAGGCAGGTAGATGGAGACAGCCAAAAGCCCATTTCTAAAATTTAACTAATCTTCAGCTTACTCAACAGAAAGTAATAAAACTTGGGTGATATCTGGGAGAGAATATAAATCCCATAATACTCAGACCAAGAAAAATTGGGGGAGGGATCACCACATGTTAGGGATAAAATGGTTTTGTGTGTTTGCCCATCAAATTTGTACATCAAATACTTGATCTTACATACCCACTATTAAAGTCTTTCTTGTATCTCAGTTCACTTCTTTTCTCAGAGTCTATCCCTTGAGTTTAGGTGAACGAGTGTATTTCTCATATAACCAAGCCATACAGGATTCACCCCCATGCTCCCTTCTTGGATTGCTCTCTAGCTTTCCTCCTCTCAGTTGGCTCCAGCCACAATGGCTTTAGGATCTTTGCATGTGCTGCTACTTCTGTCTGGAAGGTTCCTCTGTTCGATATTGATGACTAAATCCCTTTCCTCTCTCAAGACTTTGCCCCTATGTCATCTTCTGTGTTGAGTAGAGACTCAGTAAGAGGAGCTTAAGTATCCTTCCCTTCCTCTCCTTCTAGTTTCATAGACTGGGATTCCATGTGGGATTTCATGTAAACAAAGTATTCTACTGCCTTACCCCCCCCAAAAAAAATGTGAATCTGGTGGCTCATGCTTGTAATCCTAGCTACCCAGGAAGCTGAGATCTGAGAATCATGGTTCAAAGCCAGAGTAGGAAAGTCTGTAAGACTCTCATCTCCAATAAACTACTGAGAAAAGGCTGGAAGTGGAACTGTGGCTCAAGTATGTTACAGCATTAGCCTTGAACAGAAGACACTCAGGGACAGTACCCAGGCCCCAAGTTCAAGCCTCAGGACAAAAAAAAAGTGTGAAAGACCACCAGATTGAGAGGTGTAAGGTGGGTTTGGAGACTTGTGAAATAGAGATACTGTAATTTGAATGACAAATGAAAAAGATGGATTAGGATGATTGTGGTTGTGGGTGGAAATAAATGAAGGGACCTGAGAGATACTTATAAAAATGAATTCATAAAGCTTGATTGATTGGCTTAAAGCATGAGAAAGAATTGGAACACTCTCAGGTGTTGATCTGGGTATTAGATAGGAAGTGATCCTTTATGCAGAATGATCATGGTATCTTGGCTGGAAGATCCAGTTTTATTGAATTGGTCATGCTTGTGCATTGTTGAAGGTTATGAGAAATGCCAAAAGTAGGACCATTAATTATAATAGCTACCTCATATTTAGGGCTAGATGCATGTCAGTGTTAGGGACTGAATATGAAGTACTCAGCTGGGGGTACGATTTTGGGAGGTGGTAGGAACTTTAGGACATGACATTGTCCTTGAGGAGGGTGGGGAGCTTGTATCTTGTTTTCTTTCTGCTTCCTGGCCATTAGAACTTTGGTTCCCCAGGACCTCCTGTCACCATTGAAGGCAAATCAGATGTTCCTGGATAGGTAGTTAGGGACAGAGAATGGCAGCTGAGACTGGCTCTAACAGAGTGGGTGGAGGTTACACAGCAAGAAATAACCACCTTGTTCTCATGGGCCTGAAGGTTCCAGGTCCATAAAGCATGCATCCTTTATGGTGTGGCCTAGCCCATATCCCTCTAGCCCATGTTGAATTAAAAGTGCTTTTCAAGTTAGTCATCAGTGGCTCACATCTGTCATCCTAGCTACTCAGGAGGCTGAGATCTGAGGTTTGCAGTTCATAGCAAGTCTATGAGACTCTTATCTCCAATTAGCCACCAAAAATCTGGAAATGGAGCTGTGGAGCATTAAAGGATAAAGTACCAGCTTTGAGCAAAAAAGCTCAGAGACAGAACTTATGCCCTGAGTTCAAGGCCCTGTGTGCATGCCTGTGTGCACATTCACACACACACACACACACACACACACACACACACACACACACACACACATACATACACGTATTTAGGCAAAATTACCCAAACTTGTATTTTTCAGAGAGTTTTATCTCTCTGGAAATAAGGTTAAACTACCTTTTGACATTGAATTATATTTTCATTAACATATAAACAGCTTTGCCAGGTCACCATTGAAATGACACTGCTAAGGATACCTTGTAATGTCCCTTCAAATTCTCATGCCACTTTCTCCAAAGACAGGCAGGTACAGCTGAGCACTGGTGGCTCACACCTATCATCCAGCTAATCAGGAGGCTGAGTTCTGAGGATTATGGTTCAAAGCCAGCCTAAGTAGGAAATTCTATGAGACTCTTCTCTCTAATCAACCACCAAAAATCCAGAAGTGGAGCTGTGACTCAAAAGGTAGAGGTCCAGCCTTGAGCATAAAAACCAAGGGAGAGCATAAGGCACAAAAATAATAAGGAAATCTATGAGACCCTTAGCTCTAATTAATAAGCAAAAAGCTGGCAGTGGAGGTGTGGCTCAAGTGGTAGAGCACTAGTCTTGAGTGAAAGGCCTAAGAAACAGTGCACAGACCCTGACTTTAACTACCAGCACTGGTAAAACAAACAAAGAACAAAAACCTGTATCTTTCAAGGAGTTTTTATGAACCCATTTTACCGGTAAGTAACTATAGAAGCCCCAGAGAGGGCCATACAGCAAGAACAGAAACACATCAAGCAGATTTTAAGTCCTGTGTTTATGGGCCCCTGTCTTCCACTCTCTCAGCATATCCCATAGGATGCTGGCAGATAGCTCAGGTTCATCCTGATAGTTTCCTGAATCTCTCTCCCTCAGGTGTCTAGGGAAATAATCAAGGTGCCATTACAAGTGGCCTCCCTTCCCTCTCCCCCTCCCCCAAGGAGATTCCTGTGCCTCAGATTTGGCTCTGAGACAGATTAACATCATGGCCACCATGAACCACAGTCATCCATCTCCTGCCTCTAGAATGTTCTGACAGACAACCTAAAAAAACCTTTTAATTATTCTCCAGGTTAGTCAATAGATCAAATGTACAAATGAGGAGCCTTCTCCCTTCCTTTTATTCATGCCACCGTTAGACTCTTGCTGCTAAATTCCTGGCCCATATCCAAGGCTTTGTTTTGTTTTAGAAACAGAAATAATCACATGAATTTTCTGCTGTAAAAGGATAAAAAATAGGGCACTCCACTAGGCCATTTTTATCTCCTGGTGGACAGTCCTTTCATATTGTTCAGTGGGAAGGAAATTAATTGGGGACTTGAAAATACAATTTTGCATAGGTGATGATTACGAGCCATGGGGTTGTCTTACAGAGAGGGGAATGCTTCCCATTGCAGACTATAAAGATGAAATGTTTCCTTTTTTTTCATTTTGTATTGTCTCTAAGACATCATTTACCAATTACCAAGGCTTGGTAATGATGAACCAAGGCATGACTGGAAATTCTCTGAAACAAGCCCTCTGCTTGCTTACAGGGTACACATGGGAGTTAGAGCCTATCATTTAGAGATCTTTATATGCATCATCTGTGACCACAAGGACTCCTGAAGGATGGAGAGGTACACAATATCACAGGTGAATAATTACCAGCTCTTCTTCTCTGAGAAAGGCGTAGGGTGTCTGAAAGTGACAAAGGGCAGAAGTGTCTGGAAGAAAAAAGAGAAAGAAACATGACTAATTTCAGTTTGAAGAGCATTAGGTTATAACTGGTACTGGTGGCTCATGTCTGTCACCTAGCTACTCAGAAGGCTGAAATCTAGCCTACTTAAGAAAACCAGCCTAGATAAGAAAAGTCTAGGGGATGGGAAGGTGGCTCGGTGGTAGAGTGTTTACCTTGCATGCATGAGGCCCTGGGTTTGATTCCTCACACCATATAAGCAGAAAAAACTAGGAGTGATGCTGTGGCACTCTCATGTATGACACACACACACACACACACACAGGGAGGATTTCTGAACATTGAAGGGCAGAGGAAGAGAACAATTTGGGAACCTTTGGAGATATACACACACACACACACACACACACACACACAGTAGAGTAGCATGGATAATCTCCTACCTTGCCCCTTATAGCCCTTGTTGGAGATGTTCCTTCCTGGGAAGCAACTCTATTCATTAATCAATTGATGGATTGATTTTATCCTTAAGTAGTTGTACAAAGGGGTTTCAATTCAACATGTCAGTTTGTTAGAATAATGAATCTGGATCAATGTCACCCTTTTGTCTTTTTCCTCCATCTTTCCCAAACTAACCTATCCCCTCAATTTTCCTTGTTGCATAGTCACATATATAGAGTGTTCTGACTACATTTGCCCACTCTCCATTCATCTGCCTTCTTCCCCTTGACTTTATATACCCCACCCCCCCAACAACACACATTCCACTTTGTGTTGAGCTGAAGTTGCTCCCAGAAGCTCTGGTTCTCTTTCCATTTGTAGTCTCAAGAATCCTAAGATCATTTCTCTTCTTTGAGATATAAAGACAGCTTCCAGGACTCTGTCATTTTTTTTCATGTCCAAGTCTGAAACTCAAACTCAATACCTGCCACTTTCACCCACTGGCTAGCATTCTACCAACTGATCTATGCTTCCATCCCCAAAGATTGATTCTTTCTTTTTTATTATTGTTTTATTTTATTTTTAAAGGATTCTTAAGTCTTTTTTCCCTAAGGTCCTGATTTCCTGACTGTAAAGGAATATAGGTGTACATCTGCTCTTTGTCTTCCTGAGCTTGGATTACTTCACTCATGAAATTTTCCAGATCCTTCCATTTTCCTGCAAATGACATAACTTTCATTCTTACTCATGATTGAATAAAATTCCATTGTGTGTATATATGTGATATATAGGTATATTATATACTATAGATATCATATATATTATATATCTACATATATAGATATCACATGGCATCATATAGTATCTACTATAGTATATGATATATACTATATATACTATACTATATGATGCATACTATATAGTATATAATATACTACATGATACTATATGATACTATAGTACTATATACTATATAATTCATGATACTATACATATAGTATGTATATATGTAAATAATAGCACAGTACAGTATGATCTTATATGATACTGTATAGTATCATAGCATACTGTAGTATCTATAGAGCTATATAGATATAGATTATATATATTTATGGCATCTATATAAACATAGATACTATAGATACATATAAATATCTGTATATAGATATAGATACTGTATATTTATAATATATAATATTATATATAATATAGTTACAGATACTACTTCCATTCATCTTTCCTTCTTTCTATCCTTCCTTTCTTCCTTTTTTATTTTCTTTCTTTTTGGTAAGTTTTTTTTTTTTTGGCGGGGGGGGGGGGGTCTGGTCATGGGGCCTGAACTCTGGGCCTGGGTGCTGTTCCTCAGCTCTTCAGCTCAAGGCTAGTGCTCTACCACTTGAGCCACAGCACCACTTCCGGCTTTTTTCTTTTTTCTTATGTGGTGCTGAGGAATCGAACCCAGGGTCTCAGGCATGCAAGGCAAGCATTCTACCACTGAGCCACCTTCCCAGCCCCTCTTTTTGGTAAGTTTTTTAACTGTAATTTTTTTGTCTTTTCTTTTTTGATACTGAGGATCAAGCCCAAAGATGGCTTTGCTAAGCACTTTATCACTAAGCTAAATCTCAGCCTGATTCTTGTCATTTATTATGAAATACTGGTCTCCATTTTAAATTAATTCTCACTTAAAGGCTTTTTCCTCTGGTGCCTGTAGCTTGATAATGTGTGCCACCCTTAGGTTTGTGCATGTGTATTCACAGCCATACATTTATGTAATCATAAATGTGTGCTTATACATGCATGTATGCACATGTAAAGGTGTATGCATGCATATGCATGTATTGAGGGGGTCATGATCATTTACCCTTTATACACCATCTTGGAGGCTATAGTTCTTTTTCCTTCCCGTAATATATACTATCAAAAACACTGATCAAGCCAAGTGCTGATGGCTCATGCCTGTAATCCTAGCTACTTAGGAGGGTGAGATTCAAGGATTGCAGTTCAAAGCCAGCCCAAGAAGAAAAATCTGTAAGAGTATATCTCCAATAACCACCAGAAAACCAGAAATGGAGCCATTGCTTAAAGAGGTAGAGTGCTAACTTTGAGCAGAAAAGCTTAGGGAGAGCACCCAGGCCCTGAGTTCAAGTTCCATAACCACCACCACCAACAACAAAGAGCTGCTGGATGCTATGTTAAACAGATTAACAAATGAAAAAAGATACTGTTCAACTAATGTCATTTCAAGGCCATCATCCACAGAATTCCATTTTGCACTATATATCCTGAAATGAGAAACAACTGTGCAAGGCTACACTCCTGTCCCACGAGTTACCTCTTACAATGATTGTGCTTTATGTGCACCTGTGACAAAAACTTTGGTGGAGTGTTTCCATTATATCATCCATTTTCAAGTGACAGGTCCTATATCAGATTTTACAGCAGGAGTTCCCAGCCCTGTCCTGAAAACTAAAGCAAAGAGAGACTCTTCTGGGTAAAACTGGGGGAAAACTCAACAACTTTAAACCTTGAACTGTTAACCTTACACTGTTAACTCAACAACTTCAAACCTTGAACTGTTAACCTTACACTGTGCTGACACTCCTCACCTTGTTACAATCCCTACCATCTTCTGAACACAGACCAGCTCAAAAGGTGAAATTCAGTAACCTACACCATAATAAAAGGAGTAAAGAAAAGGAAAGTCACAAAATTCTACATATAGTGAAAAAGAATTCTATGAATCTAGAAATAAAAGATTTTATTGATAGCTCACAGGATGCTACCTATAGATAGCTTACAGAATAAAACCTATAGTGATCTCACAGAAATACACTTATACTAAGCTCACAGAATTCCACCTACAGTGAGTTCAAGAAACTCAATAGTGAGCTCATAGAATACTATCTATTGTGAGCTCACAAAGTTCTACCAAGAGTGAGTCCAAAGCTCTCAACTTATAGAGAGTTTGCAGAATTCTACTCACATTGGAAGCACAGAGTTTTCCCTATAGAGAAATTCCAGATTCTAACTATGGAGAACTGACATAATTGTCTCTGGTGAAATCATGAAATTCAACTTATAGTGAGCTCACAGAATTCTACATTAAGGCAAGCTTGTAGAAATTTACCTAAAGTAAGATCTCTACCACAAGAGAGCTACATAAGCTCTCTAAATAAAATGACTTCGTAGAACTCTACCTCAGTGAGTTTACAGAACTATTTATGTAAAGTGAGCTCACAGAACACTATCACAAATCAGCTTAAAAACTTTCTACCTAAAGTGAGCTCACAGAATTTTCCATAAATTTAGCTCATAACACTCTTGTTATATGAGCTCACAGAACTCTACCTAAAATGAGGTTACACAAAAAAATGATCCCTAGAACTCTAGCTAAGCTGGCTCACAGAAGTCTATCTCAAGTAACAGAACATTCTACATAATATGAGTTTATAGAACTCTACCAAAAATGAGCTTATGTAACAATCTACCCACAATGAGTTCAGAGTTCAAAGAACTATAGATAAAATGAGTACACAGAACTCTACCTGCTCAAATGGTAGAGTGCTTGCCTTGAGCTGAAGAGCTCAGGAACAGTGCCCAGGCCCAGAGTTCAAGATCCATCATTAACTTCACAAAACTGTCCCTAAGCTCACAGAATCTACAGTGAGCACACAGAACTCTAGATAAATTAAGCTCACAAAACTCTACCTCATAAAAACAACTCTACCTCAAGTGAGCTAAAAAAAACTAAAGTGAACTCACAAATCTCTACTGAAAGTGAGCTAACAAATATTTACCTGAATTGACCTCTAAAACTGAACTCTAAAATGAGCTCTACTGAAATTGAGTAAAGAGCTCTACCTAAAGTGAGCTCACAGAAATTTACCTAAAGATGATCCACAATCGATGAGTGGAATAAAAAGTGTGAAATCTATACACCATGGAATGTTACACAGCCATTAGAAAAAATAAGGTTATGTTATTTGCAGGGAAATGGATGGACCTAGAACAAATCATGTTCAGTGAGCTAAGCCAAGCTCAACAAGACAAACAACAATGTTGTTTTTTTTCTCATATGCAGAAGCTAGACTTGAAATATACTAGACATTCACACACAGTAAGACCAAAGGAGGATGCTCTTAGGGGAGGGACACAAAGGCGCAATGCCTATGTGCCTCTGGCCATATTTAACAAAATGAACTCCAGAAAATGGAAACAAGAGGATTTTTTTTCTTTGTTTCTGTTCTCGTTTTCTTTTCTTTTTGTCTTGTTTGTTCACTTATCTGTCTTTGGGAGGGGATGGGGGGGTACAGAAATGGATGGGCAAGGGTAAACAAATGCAGCAGTGGTACTTACTAGACACTATGTGGAAAATGAACTATAAAACCTGTGGGTGGGATGGGAGGGAAAAACTGGGAGAAAGCTAGGGAAGGGGTGAAATTGTCCAAAAAGAAACTCTTTACCTGACTTATGTAATTATAGCCCCTCTATATATCACCTTTACAATAACAAAGTATTTTTTTTGTCGGTCATGGGGCTTGAATTCTGGGCCTGAGTGCTGTCTCTCAGCTCTTCAGCTCAAGGTTCTACCACTGAGTCATAGTGCCACTTTTGGTTTTCTGATGGTTTATTGAAGATGAGTTTCACAGCCTTTCCTTCCCTGGCTGGCTTCAGCCACAGTCCTCAGATCTCAGCCTCCCGAGTAGCTAGGATTATAGGCATGAGCCACTAGCACCCAGCAACAATTAAAATATTTTAAAAGAATAAAAGAAGTCTACCTAAAGTGAACATACACAATTCTACCTGTCTTGAGCTCACCTAACTCACCTTCCATGAACTCACAGAACTCTAACACAAATGGGCTGATAGAACTTTATCTCAAGGAAGCTCACAAAACTTCACCTCACATGAGCTCACAAAATTCTGCCTAAGATGAGCTCTCATAGTACTCTACCTAAGATTAGGTTATATAGAATTTCTACCTCAATGAGCTGACAGTAGTCTCCCAAAGGTATCTCTCAGAAGTCTAATTCAGGTTTGCTCAAAGGTCTGTACCAAACGTGAGCTCACGAACAGTCACAAAAGTAAATTTATAAAAGTGTACATTGAGTGAGGTCAGAGTACTCTATCTCAGGAAAGTTCACAAACTCTTTACCAAAAATGAGCTCACAGACGCCTTTACCCTAAGCGAAATCACAGAATTATATGTAAAATGAGTTGAGAGAATTCTCCCCAGAGTCAGCTTACAAAAATCAACCTCAATCGAAGTCACAGAGCTCTACTTCAAATGAACTCACAAATTTAAACTCAGGTGAGCTCACAGACCTCATAAAACTCTACCTACATTGAATTAAAACTCTACCTACATTGAACTCATCAAACTCTCATTATTGTGAGCTCACAGAACTCTACCTAAATAAAGTAAGCTCACATAAAACTATAAAGTGACCTCCCAGATCTCTAGGTAGTGAACTTCTAGAAACGTCTATCTAAATTGATATTACAGAACCCTATTAAAAATGAGCTCACGGAACTCTACCTCAAGTGAACTTACAGAATTGTAAGTTCATGTGAGCTCACAGAATTTTTTATTTTAATTAATTTTTGTGCCAGGCCTGGAGCTTGAATTCAGGGTTTGAGCACTGTCCTTGAACTTTTTTCTTTTCTAAAAGCTAGTGCTTTGCCAATTGAGCTCTGCTTCCAGCTTTGTTTGGTGCTTAATTGGAAATGAGTATCATTGACATTCCTGTGTGGCCTAACTTCGAACCATGATCCTCAGATCTCAGCCTCCTGAGTAGTTAGGATTATAGGCATGACCCACTGGTGCCTGGCTAGAGCTTACAGAATTCTAGCTAAAGTGAGCTCTCAAAATGCATCCTATAATTAGCTCAAAGAAGTGTACCTAGAGTGAGTTTACTGAATTCTAAATGAGCTCATAGAACCCTTCTCAAAGTGAGCTCACAGAATCCTACCTAAAATGAGCTCATAGAAACCCACTACCTAAAGTGAGCTCACAAGATTCTATATAAAAAGAGCTCATAGGGGGTGGGAAGGTGACTCAGTGGTAGAGCGCTTGCCTTGCATGCCTGAGGCCCTGGGTTCAATTCCTCAGCACCCACATAAGCAAAAAGAAAAAAAGCTGGAAGTGGCTCTGTGGCTCAAGTGGTAAAGTGCTAGCCTTGAGCTGAAGAGCTGAGGGACAGCGCCCAGGCCCAGAGTACAGGCCCCACGACCAGACCCAAAAAAATAAATAAAATAAAATGAGCTCATAGAAAGCTACCTAAATTGCATTCACTGATGCCTACCTGAAGTGATCTCACAAAACTCTACACAAATGAGCTCACACAACTTTACTGAAAATGAGCTCTACCAAAATTGAATACACAGAACTCTACCTAAAGAGAACTCTCAGCCTTGTATAAAAATGATGTCACCGAATTCTACCTATAGTTAGCTCTCACAACTCTATATATACTGGGCTCAGAGAAGTCTATCTAATACGATTTTATAGACCTCTATCTAATTTAGTCAAACTATAATTACCTTAAAATATCTAAAGTGAACCCAAACAACTCTAACAATAGTGAGCTCATAGAAATCTCTATATAGGGCTGGGAAGGTGGCTCAGTGGTAGAGCGCTTGCCTTGCATGCATGAGGCCCTGGGTTCGATTCCTCAGCACCACATAAGCAAAAAAGAAAAAGCCGGAAGTGGCGCTGTGGCTCAAGTGGTAGAGCGCTAGCCTTGAGCTGAAGAGCTGAGGGACAGCGCCCAGGCCCAGAGTTCAGGCCCCACGACCGGACCCCAAAAAAAAAAATCTCTATGTAAAGTGAACTCAGAATTTTCTACCTTGCCTTGCCTGACCTTACCTTGCCTTATGAACTCTATCTGTAGGGACAGCACAGAACTTTACCTACTGTGAGATTACAGATATCTACCTGAAGTGAGCTCCTATAATTCTACCCATAGTGCGATCACAGAGTTGTGTGTTGTAGTAAGCTCAGAGAAGTTTATCAAATATTAACTCACAGTTCTCCACTTAAACTGAGATGACAATTGAGCTCACGTAATTCCAATTATAGCGAGTTCACAGAATTCTACCTCAAATGTGCTAAAAACTCTACATAAAAGATCTCAAAGAACTGTGAATAAAGTGATCCCACAGAATTTTACTTCAAGTAAGCTCAATGAACTATCTACCTAAAAGTGAGCTTAGTGAATTGAACTTTATCCAAAGTTAAATTGTACTCTATGAGCTCACTTTCGTTAAGATTACTGTGAGTTCAGTTTCAAGTAGAGTTACATGAGCTCAGTTTAGGTAGATCTGTAAGCACAATTCAGGTCTATGAGCTCACTCAAAATGGGCTTCTGTTATCTTAATATATGTAGAGAGTTCTGTAAGCTCATTTTAGGTACAAGTCTCTCTCTCTCTCCCTCCCTCTCTCTCTCTGTCTCTGTCTCTGTCTCTCTCTCTCTCTCTCTGTCAATGAGCTCAGAGAATTCTAACTTTTGTGTGCATACAGAACTCAAACTATAAGAAGCTCACAGAGTTCTACCTATAGTGATCTTGAAAAATTCTAACTGAAATGAGCTCACAGCATCCTATAGTGAACTCACAGAATTCTATAGAGAGGTCTCACTACCACAGATAATTCTATTTAGAGTGATTTCACACAATTCTATCTTTATTGAGCTCATAGTAATCTAAGTATAATAGGCTCAAACAATTTTACTAATGGGAGCCCACAGAACTCTACCTACAGTATTCATCTACTAGAACTCAACCTATAATGAGCACACAAAATTCTACCTATAGTGAAGTCACAGAATTCTACCCATGGTGAGAAAACATAATTTATCCTATAATAAGTTCACAGATTTCTAAATATGGTGAGCTTCAACACTATATTGGGAAGCCACAGAATTCTACATAGAAAGAGCCCACAGAACTCTTCCTATAGTGAGATCAAGATTCTATCTATAGTGAGCTCACAGAACTCTCTCAAGAGCTCACAGAATTATACCTATAGTCAATTCCTAGAACTTTATCTATAGTGGGTTCACATATCTCTACCTTTTTATTTTTGTCAATTGCAGGGCTTGAATCCAGGACCCTGTGCTTTTATAAGTGCCAAGGCTAGTGCTCTACCACTTTGAGCCACAGCACCACTTCTAGTTTTCTGGTGACTCATTGAAGAAAAGTGTCTCACAGACTTTCCTGCCCACGAACCACGATCCTCAAATCTCAGCCTCCTGAATAGCTAGGATTACAGGCATGAGCCACCAATGCCCAGCCAGTGCTTATATTTCTGCGATTCTGTATCCACTGCAGAGGTAGAAGCTGATGAGATACAGCTGGTCATATGGTCATATGACAATATCCAGGACTCTCGAGTCTGAGACTGAGGCAGGTTAGCCACAAGTAAAAATGCTGAACCCATCCTTCTCTCCTAGTCAAATCCTAAGAGACATCCAGGAGTCATATTTCCTCCTAGTCTCCCATGGCCACTCTTCCTTAGAGTTCATTTGTGGTCAGTTTGATGTTAGGGCTTCTCCCTAGGAGTTGAAAAAGAACACACACAGCAAACTCCAGGACAGTTGGCACCTGTGTACAGTGAACCCTTTGGGACCTTAGCCTGACCTTTGCACCTCACATTCCTGCTTAAACTTCATGCAGGTGCATCATATATCATACATATACTTAAAACCATAAGATGGCACCCTTGTATATGTGCAGATGTTTTCCAAATATCTGCCAACTCATGTTCCTCATTTCCAGAAGAGCAACCCACTATCATTACCATGATTCCTCTTATACTCCAAATCATAGAAAGCAAATTATTTTTTATTTTTATTTATTTTTTGTCAGTCCTTGGGCTTTAACTCAGGGCCTGGTAACTGTCCCTAAGTTTCTTTATGCTCAAGGCTAGTATTCTACCACTCAAGCCACATCTCCATTTCCAGCTTTTTCTGTGATTAATTGGAGATAAGAGTCATATAGACTTTTCTCCCTGGGTTGGCTTCGAACTGTGATGCTCAGATCTCAGCTTCCTGAGAAGCTAGGATTATAGGCATCAGCCACCTGTGCCCAGGTACAAAAAAACAAATTTTTAACCATGTGTTGGATCTTGAGTTATACAACTTGAGCCCATCATTTCTCTTGGTAGTACTTTATCTGTCTCTGTCTTTATCTCTCTCTGTCTCTCTCTCTTGTCTCTCTGTCTCTGTCTCTCCCTCTCTCTCTCCCCCTCCCTCTGATTTGCCAATTTATTTTTATTTTTATTCGATTCTTTGTTGAAGACACCAAGAATCTGTCATCTTACCTCTAGGAAGAAACTTTGTTCTTGCAACCAGCCATACATCCATCGAATTTCTTTGATTCAATCAAACAGACCCAACTCTTTGCAGCACTCCTAGAAGGTGATCAGATGGGCTGTGACGACTTCCATTCCCATGATTCCTCTGACTAATCACAGAAATAAATCTCATGGCTATTTCTGTTGTCAGACTGATGCACATCAAAAGCACATGGTGCCCACTGGCTTTGTTCCCCTTCTGGAGAGTAGAGCTGCTTATTTTGAATCTTAGCCCACCCCACAGCTGCCATCCATGGATGAATGAGGTGATTAGAGTCAGTCACAGGAGCTCACAAGGATATCCAAAATCTTGTCACATGACCTCAGTACTGATCCATAAACATCTCATCTAGGCCCAGACACTCTATAGTGGAGACAATAAGAATTTCTTCTAAAGCTTTTATGTCTGTACAAAGGCTCAAAAGATCATCCAAGAGCAATGTGTTTGTGTTTGTAATCTCCAAATATCCCTTCAATTGATTTGAACAGTAATAGAGGCAGAGAATTCCCAGAACACCACTTAACTCATTTCATTAGTATGACATCACTAAGAAATACAAGCAAGCTTTGCTTTGGATATTTTGACACTTGGAAGACAAGTGCTGATTACCAATTGTGCAAATGGCACTATGGGGACCAGTTTTTAACATATTTACCTAATTAGCCTATTATAAAGTGTAATGTGATTTCTTGCCTTACCTTGTCATTAGTTTCATGAGAATCTTTTAAGAAATGACAGAGTAATGGGGGAGAAGGAAGAGGCATGCTATGCTCAACTCCATATGTTCCCCAAATGGCCTAATCATCATTGAATTTAACAAGGTGCACAGGAAGGGCCCCAGAGTTTGACACTGGGGCTTGATTACTGTAATGGGGAAGAGGCTCCTGCAAGCAATTTCACATGCTCATGAAGATGATGGATAGACTCTAATCATTGCAGGCTCCTTTCCAGAAGAGCTTTGGAAAAATGAATACTGACGCAGCAGTAGTGAAAATGAAGCTCCGATCTCAAATATGCCTTTGATCGACAAATGCCCTCATTCATTCGCCGAATCCCTCGCCTGCTGAGCCTCAGAAGCACACTGTGTGGGGTAATTTCAAGTGGAGAGAGGAAGGGTAGGTGAAGATAGTTACCATATTCAATGTACATATGTGAAAATGGGACTGGGTAACGAGGGGATGGGTGGCATTGAGAGAGATGGGAGAGAATGACAAAAGGTGTGACACTGCTCAAGAAATATTGCATGTATAAACTGACATGTTGAATTGAAACCCCTTTATACAACTACTTAAAGATATTTAAGCCGAGCTCTGGTGGCTCAAGCATTTAATCCTAGTTACTCAGGAGGCTGAGATCTGAGGATTATGATTTAAAGCCAGCCCAAGTGGGAAAGACCGTGAGACTCTTGTCTCCAATGAACCACCAAAAAGCCAGAAGTGGAGCTGTGAATCAAGTGGGAGAGTTCTAGTCTTGGGCAAAAGAAGTACAAAGAAGTTCAGGGACAGTGCCCAGGATGCATTTGAGCCCCATAACCAGCATACACACACACACACACACACACACACACACACACACACACACACACAAAATAATTTTAAAAATTAAAAATATAGCCAGGCACTAATGGCTCATGCCTATAATCCTAGCTACTCAGGAGGCTGAGATCTGAAGATCTTCATTTGAAGCCACATGGGCAGGAAAAGTCCATGAGACTCTGATCACAATCACCAAAAAAGCTAGAACAGTGGCTCAAATGGTAAAGCACTAGCTTTGAGCAAAAGAAGCTCAAGGATAATGTCCAGGCCCTGAGTTCAAGCTTCAGGACTGACAAAAAAAAAGTGGAAAATAAACAATGGAATTAACAACACTTCCTAAGTCTACTGAAGGCCTTCAGCATCACAAAATGCCCAAGAGATAGCAAAGAGCCTACTACAGAAATTGCTAATTCATCCTCTGCAGTTGCCACATGCAAAGCATCCATGGGGTGATTTCTCCACAGCACAGTCATCATGATCTAAAAGTTGCATTCTAGAACAATTAAAGGCATGGTTAGGGTTAAGAGAGAATGATGGAAGGTGTGACATTGATCAAGATGCATTATATTCATAAACTGCCACGTTAAATGGAGGCCTTTGAGGACAATGGTCCAAAACTAGCCAGGGCAAGATAGTCCATGAGACTCTTATTTCCAATGAACCAGAAAACCAGAAATAGAACTGTGACTTGAAGTGGTAGAGCACTAGCCTTAAGCAAAAAAGTTCAAGGGTAGTACCCAGGCTCTGAGTTCACGCCCCACAACTGACTGAAAAGAAAGGAAAAAAGCCAAGTGAGAGTGAGAGGCCACAAGTTCAAGCCACAGTTCCAATACAAAATAAATAAATAGATTATAGATGAAAGATAGATAGATACCAAAATACGGAAACTTCACTGATGTGTCGAGGCCTTAGAGAACCAGGATTGGGGCAGCCTAAATCCTATACTGAATTGCTCAGATGATATTTGCTCCTCTTTGAATCACACAGAGATGTGTGCTCAAAGATGGCCATCACTGCCATTCTTGCTGCCATCCTTGCCATGATTGGCTTCCTGGGCCTGTAGAGAAAGGGGGGAATGAAAGAAGTAAGGATCCAAAACTAGCCTTCAGTAGAAGCAGGAGTTTACCCCCAAGTGGTGTTGCCCCTGAGCGACCTAGGGCTAAGAGTTTCGGTTTCGAGGAAAACCATATAATGTTCCAACCAACTGGTTCTTCAGAGCCCAGGGCAAAACATGCCATGCATACTGTTGGTCCAGGTGTGACTCATAAGCATTTGTGGTCAAGCTATGGACCAAGGATATTTTTCTGTAAAGGTCAACCAATCATATTTTCCCAGCTTAGCTTGCTTTAAATGTTAACCAATCATGTAATTTCTTATGTAAAAGTTCCTTAAAGTTGTTTGTTCAATACTATAAAAACTGTGCTGATTCTACACTCGGGGCCTCTTAGTGTCACCAGTTACCGAGTGCGAGGAGGACCAAGCTCGAGTTTGCAATAAACAACTCTTTGCTGTTTGCATTGATCATGGTCTCTGGTGGTCTGTGAGGGGGCATCCGAAAACGGGGTACATCATCTGGGGGCTTGTCTGGGATACTTCCCCCACCCCCAGAAACCAATGTTAATGGACGCTTCTCCAAATGACAACTAGGGGCAATAGGGTTTGGCTCCCCTCTCCGAACCCAGGGTAACCCTTAAGGTGGAGGGGACCCCTATAGACTTTCTAGTTGACACGGGGGCTCAACATTCGGCCTTGATTGAGCCTAATGGAAAAGTTTCTGACAATGCTGCATGGGCACAAGAAGTCACGGGAGTAAAGAAATACCCGTGAACCACTAAGAGAACTGTTGACCTTGGGACTGGGAGAGTGACTCATTCATTTTTAGTCATCCCCGATAGCCCCTACCCCCTTCTGGGTAGAGATTTATTGACCAAGATAGGGGCACAAATCCATTTTCACCCCGACGGCCCTCGGGTAATGGACTCATGAGGTCAGCCATTTCCTGGGCTGACCTTGGCTTTAGAGGATGAATACTGCCTTTACCTACAACTGCAACCTCCGGACACAGACATCAATTACTGGCTGAGCAGTACCCCAGGGCTTGGGCTGAAACTGGAGGGATGGGCCTGGCAAAACACCGACCAGCCCTCTATACTGAATTAAACCAGGGGCTGATCCAATCAGGGTCCATCAATACCCCATGACCAAGGAAGCCCTAGTGGGAAGAACACCCCACATTTGGAGGTTATTAGAGCAAGGGGGTGCTACGCCTCTGCCAGTCTGCCTGGAACACCCCACTGTTACTGGTCCAGAAGCCCAACTCCAACGAGTACAGGCCAGTACAAGACTTGAGGGAAGTAAATAAGAGGGTCATGGACATTCACCCTATGGTACCTAACCCCTCTACTCTCTTGAGTGCCCTCCCACCATATAGGACCTGGTACACTGTCCTGGATCTCAAGGACTCATTCTTCAGCCTGCCCTTGGCACCCAGGAGCCAAAATCTCTTCGCATTCGAATGGACTGATGCAGCAAAAGGCATTCATGGCCAGTTGACTTGGACCCGGCTTCCCCAAAGTTTCAAAAACTCACCAATCCTGTTCAATGAGGCTTTACATGAGGACTTGGGTGAGTTTTGGAAAAGCCACCCTGGCTTGACTTTATTACAGTATGTGGATGATTTGTTGATAGCTGCAGAGACTTGGGAAGAGTACACTCAGGGAACGGAGGACTTACTCCAGACTTTGGGTAACCTGGGTTACTGGGAATCTGCAAAGAAAGCCCAAATCTGAAGACCAGAAGTGATATACCTTCTAAAAGAGTCAGCGTTGGCTGACTGAGGCAAGAAAAGAGACTGTCCTTAAAATACCGCCACCCGACTCCCTGTGAGGGGTGAAGGAATTCCTGGGGCTTCTGCCGCTTATGGATCCCAGGATTCGCAGAGTTGGCCAAACCCCTTTATGAAATAACCACAGAGAAACAACCTTTCCAATGGACAGAAAAGGCGGAGCAGGCATTTCAAAAACTAAAAATGGTCCTGCTGTCCGCCCCGGCCCTGGGGTTGTCGGACATTTCTAAGCCTTTCTTCCTCTATGTGGATGAGCATAAGGGGGTAGCAAAAGGGGTTTTGACACAGCAGCTGGGACCCTGGAAATGACCAGTTGCATATATATCAAAGAAACTGGACCCAGTTGCACCTGGATGGCTCCCATGTCTGAGGATAATAGTGGCCACCGTGCTCATGGTCAAAGACGCTGACAAACTGACCATGGGGCAGGAGTTGCACGTGGCCGGCCCCCACACCATAGAGAGTGTGCTGAAACAACCTTCTGACCATTGGCTCACCTGACTCACTACCAGGGACTCTTACTCAACCCCCTTAGAGTCATGTTTCAGGCACCGACAGCACTCAACCCTGCAACACTATCGCCAGTCCCAGACCTGGAGGCTCCCCTCCATGACTGCGCACAGATCCTTGTGCAAATTCATGGGAACAGAGAAGATCTCAGCAACCAGCCACTGCCGAATACAGATGTCACCTGGTTCACCAATGGGAGCAGTTTTATCTGAGATGGCAAGAGGCATGCAGGTGCAGTGGTAGTCTCAGAGACCGAGGTGATCTGGGCCAAGCCCCTCCCCTTGGGAACTTCTGCTCAAAAGGCAGAGCTCATAGCCCTCACTCAAGCTCTGACTTTGGGCAAAGACAAACGGCTGACAGTATAAACTGACAACCGATAGGCCTTCAAAAGGCCCATGTACATGGGGCCATTTATAGAGAGAGGACTATTAATGGCAAGGGGAAAAACCATAAAAAAAGAAGGAAGAGATTCTTGCTCTCCTAGGGGTGCTGTGGCTACCCAAGAGACTGGCCATTGTCCACTGACCTGGACATCAAAAGGTGAGGGACAGAGTATCAGAGGCAGCAACTACATGAACAAAACAGTTTGGGAGGTAGCCTTTCAAGCAAAGCACAAATTGGCCCTTATCCTCCCAGACCCAGGGCTCCGAGAATTGCACGAGGTACCCCAGTACACAGAAGAGGATTTAAACTGGATAGAGGGATTGCAGCCAATGACACAGTGCATACAGGGATGGTGGCAGGACTATCAGGGAAAGATCCTAGTTCCAGAGAGACTAGGCCACCAGATTTTACAAAAAATGCATTGAACCACCCACCTGGGAGAAAGGAGAATGCAAGACCTGCTAAGTCATGCGCAGCTTAAAATCAAGGGTGTCACTTCCAAAATTCAGTGGACTGTAGCAGCTTGCAAGACATGCCAGCTCACTAATGTGGGACATGGCACGGTGGGCTCAGGTACTAGAGAAAGGGGGGACAGGCTGGGAGCTTACTGGGAGATAGATTTTACTGAAATAAAACCTGGAAAGTATGGATACAAATACCTATTAGTGTTTGTAGATACCTTCTCAGGATGGGTAGAAGCTTTCCCCACGAAATAGGTTTGCTCAGGTAGTAACCAAGAAGTTGTTGGAAGATATTCTGCCCAGGTACAGTTTCCCCATGATGATAGGATCAGACAATGGGCCTGCCTCCATGCCCAAGGTAAGTAAGGGATTGGCTTCCATTCTCGGGGCGGATTGGAAATTACATTGTGCTTATCACCCCCAAAGTTCAGATGGGTAGAGAGGATGAGTCAAACCTTAAAGGAGACCTTAATGAAATTGACCATGGAGACTGGCGGAGACTGGGTGGCCCTCCTTCCTTATGCCTTATATAGGATCCACAACTATCCCTATAAATTAGGAGCTACTACTTTTGAAATTGTGTTTGGCTTGCCCCCACCTATTATCCCCAGCTTATCAAGTCATCTAATTGTTAAATTTGATGATTCAGAACTGTTGCGCTCTTTGCGAGCACTACAACACGTTCACCAGGATGTGTGGCCGCGACTCAGAGCACTCTGTGAGACAGAACCTCCTCCCCAGCTACACAAGTTCCAATCCGGAGATTGGGTCTACGTCAAGAGACACCAACAAAAGACCCTAAAGCCTCACTGGAAGGGACCCTTCATAGTGCTTCTCACCACTCCCACTGCTCTCAAAGTCGACGGCGTTGCCACCTGGATTCATCATTCTCATGTCAAATCGGCAGAGTCGGCCCACGTGAGAGACTATTTTCTAAAGGGACAGGACCCTGAGTGGGAACTGATTCCGAGCAATAATTGTAACACCCTAAAGTTAAAATTGCACTGCAAAGATGTGGCAGAGCCTAATTAGTTTAATAGAAATTTTTGCCGGCCCTTGGGTTTTGGCCACCCCCCCCCCACCAGTCAAAAGAATACATGTGGGAACTCTGAAAAACTGATTCGGAGAAATATTGCACAAAACCTAGGCCTTAAGTCATAACATCGTTCAATTTAATACAACTACCTGTGCCTTGGTCCCCGTAGACCCCTGCTACTCTTACAGCCCCTTTTACATGTGCCCTAGTACAATTTCTTCTTGCAATCAACCTGGGCATTACTATTGTGCCCACTGGTGCTGTGAAACTATAGCGTCTGACTGGGGGGTTGATAATGATCCAGATATTATAGTGGGAAGATTGCCCCAGCAGGATGATGGATTGCCCATCACTATTGGAGGAGGGAAAAAATCCATTGGTACAAGGACAGGGATGCCTCCCTGTCAGCTTATGTCTAATGATATCTTCAGGGGCAGCTATTGTAAAGATAAGGGTCATAAACCCTGTACCCACATTTTTATTAGAATCAAGAAACCCTTGGACACAAAGTGGGCCTATGGAAAGATTTGGGGCCTAAGATATTATGAACAGGGGACAGATCACTATACAGAAGCTAGAAGTACAGACTCTGCCCCAGCCCATTGGTCCCAACCCTGTACTAAACCCTGATCCCCGGCCCACTTAACCCAGTAACCCAGCAATGGCATCCCCCTCTACCCATACATCCTTCCCTATTAGTCCCCCGAAAAAAAATGAAATTAGAACACAGGATACAAAAAACCTCATAGACCGTTTCTTTCCCTTAATTAATGCCACTTTTGGCCTGCTAAACAAATCTAACCCTAATGCCACTCACAGTGGTTGGCTTTGCTTAAGCCCACAGCCACCCTGTTATATGGAAATTAGCACAGACATTCCGATAGGAACAACAGATCAGGACATAAAAAGTAACAGTTCCCCTTCATCCTGTCAGTGGGGACAAACACCCAAAATAACTTTGAGAGACATACAAGGGCAAGGGCTATGTGTTGCTACCCAAAAGGGAAAAACCGCTTTGCGCTATCATAGCTTTTGCAATAGGACCATTGTTCCAAAAACCTTTTCCACTTTCCTTGTTGCACCAAAGGGAGTATGGTTCACTTGTACCTCAGGGATTACTTCCTGCCTTAATCTAGCCTTGTTTAAAAATAGCTCCTGGGAAGAACTATGTATAACAGCCTATATTATACCTAAGGTGGAATACCTTGAGGACATTAACGAACCATTCACCGTGGTTCAGGGCCTCAGATGGAACCAGAGAGCAGTCCCTGTGTTGATTCCAACTAGTAGCAGGGGGCATAGCAGCCTCCACGGCGGTTGGGATAACTGCTCTGGTACAGACCTCTGAATTTTGTTCCTTAGCAGGTCAAATGGATTCTGATCTTCAGGAAGTGCATGAAAACATTGAACAGCTAACAGAGTCTCTAAACTCACTGGCTGAGGTGGCACTTCAAAATAGGCGAGGGCTGGATAGTTGTTCCTAGAGAAAGGGGAGGCTATGCATAGTCCTAGGAGAAGAGTGTTGTTTCTGGCCCAACCACACAGAGCCAATTAAAAACAGCCTTGCGGCCCTAAATAAGAGACTTGATAGACACAAAAAAGGTAAAAGAGTCTCAAAGGTGGTTTGAGTCCTGGTTCAACATCTCACCGTGGTTGACCACTCTGCTTTCTGCCCTAGTGGGACCCCTAATACTCCTTTTACTTGCCCTTACTATTGGGCCCTGTGTAATTAACAAGGCTTTCTCTTTTATTAAAGAAAGAATTAACATGGTACAGCTGATGGTGCTGCAGACCCAATATCAGCCGCTCACCAAAACTGGCCCTCACATGGAGTTGCAACCAAGGGATCTGTGATTGACTCCCTGGGCCTGTAGAGAAAGGGGGGAATGAAAGAAGTAAGGATCCAAAACTAGCCTTCAGTAGAAACAGGAATTTACTCCCCAGTGGAGTTGCCCTGGAGCGACCTAGTGCTAACAGTTTTGGTTCCAAGGAAAACCATATAATGTTCCAACCAACTGGTTCTTCAGAGCCCAGGGCAAAACATGCCATGCATACTGTTGGTCCAGGTGTGACTCATAAACATTTGTGGTCAAGCTATGGACCAAGGATATTTTTCTGTAAAGGTCAACCAATCATATTTTCCCAGCTTAGCTTGCTTTACATGTTAACCATTTTTATATAAAAGTTCTTTAAAGATTTTTGTTCAAAATACTGTAAAAACTGTGCTGATTCTACACTCGGGGCCTCTTAGTGTCACCGGTTACCCAGTGCGCGGAGGACCAAGCTCAAGCTTGCAATAAACAACTCTTTGCTGTTTGCATTGATCTTGGTCTCTGCTGGTCTGTAAGGGGGCATGCTCCATATCCCAGAGGCTCTGAGTCAAAACCACCCAGGTGGTCTTGAAAAGCACCTGACTTAGAGGGGACCCACATCAGACCAGAGGCCAGAGAGACTAAGAAACCTTACCTCCTTAGAAACTCCTGTCTGACTCTGGTAATAAGTTGTGAAAACTACAACAAATAATCTGAAAGGATGGGGAATTGGGAAAACTTGGCATATATTTTTTCTAAGTTTTCAAATGCCAAGAAATTCTCTGAAGTGGTTCATTTTCATCATGAAAACAGGGACAAAGCAGCCTCTGCTCATGCCCCTCCCCCCTCCAGAGCTATGGTTGCTTCCAATGAATGCCTTCCCCAGCAGGCATATTCTGGACACAATTGCACTGGCCTGGACTACCAGGATTTGGGGACTTGGAAGAACAAACTCCCTTTTCTCCAGGGTTTGCATTAGAAACAAAACTTTGGGCCAGCCTTCTTTCCATATGGAATTTTGAGGCCTCCTGAGACAATGTTGTCTCTTCCAGAAGTCCCCAACTAGGTGATGTATAAAATCACCTGGAAGAACCATGCTATAGGGAGGTGATGTTAGAATTGTTTTGTGTGAAGTACATATACAACCATTTTGGTGTGGCACTCAATCTACAACTCAGCTTGAGCATTCACAGGAGGACTTTGAATTTTGTTGGTACTTTACACTGTCACATGAACATTAATGGATTCCAGGCATTTTTGTGGACATTGAGAAGTCAAACAGCATGTGATCAGGAAAGTTAGAAACCTCCACAAGGTGGTGGTGGCTTTCTCTAACTGAGCTTGAGTTAAATGTCAAATGATCCCATAACACAGATCTGATATAGGAAAACAAATCCAGTCTGCTGGTGGCTCATGCCTATGAACCTAGCTACTCAGGAAGCTGTGTTCTGAGGATCATGGTTCAAAGCGAGCCTGGGAAGGAAAGTCCATGAGACTCCAACGAACCACCATAAAACTGGAAGTGGAGCTATGGCTCAAAATGATAGAGTACTAGGGCTGGGAAGGTGGCTCAGTGGTAGAGCACTTGCCTTGCATGCATGAGGCCCTGGGTTCAATTCCTCAGCACCACATAAGCAAAAAGAAAAAAAAGCTGGAAGTGGCACTGTGGCTCAAGTGGTAGAGCACTAGCCTTGAGCTGAAGAGCTGAGGGACAGTGCCCAAGCCCAGAGTTCAGGCCCCTTGACCAGACCCCCCCCAAAAAAATGATAGAGTACTAGTCTTGAGTAAAATTGCTCAGGTGAATTATCCCAGCTTCCTGGGGCTGGTGAGACTTGAACCCACCCTCAGTCAATAGGGTTAGGAATCATTTATTAGCCATGGCATCTGACCTCCACTATACTAAGATAGGGAAAACCAACAATGAAGTCAAATAGCTCACGTTATTTAAAGGCAAGATCCATGGGGGCAGGAGTGGAGGGGTGGGGAGGGGATTCGCAGGTGGTCAGTGGCAGTTTCATAATTGACAGAGACACAAGTTACAAAAGCATAACTAGCAGTTAGTGATTACAAATGACATCAAACAAAGTAAGGTGGCTGGGCCTAAACAACTTCCTGCAGACATCTTTGTGCCTAGGCAGGAGTTGTGGGCTGTGCACCCAGCTCCAAGGCCTGGAGGTGGGGCAAGCCTTCCTATGAAGTGCAGATACCTGGCTCAGTGGGGTGTGAGCTAGGAGGGCTCCGCTTTAGCCTTAGGAAAACATTACCTCCCCAAATCAGGAAGAGTATTGATTAGTTCCCCAAATTGCCTAGAGGTGAGATAAGCCATCCTTAGAAATGCAGATGCAGGATAGCACAGCTATCCTGGTATGTAACTCTCTACTCAAGTCTTTCTCTTTGAAATTTAACATTTGGCCCTAATCTTAATCAATACAAATGGTCAAGTTTCAGTAATTGTCAGACTGCCATCTTATTCTATTCCCAGGATCTGTACTTATGTTTCTCTACTTACCTGGGACTTGTTTGTCCCAGTTAAATTTCCTTCTTACTTGGTCTAATCAATACCCTATCTGTTTAATTCTGACCTGGTCCTAACAATTTCACATTTTATATTCTTTCTTTTTAGGGGATCATCACAAGGGACAGAGCCATGTCCTAAGTTCAAACCCTATGACTGACAAAGGAAAAAAAAAAAGAAGAAAAGAAAAGAAATCCAGGACCCCCATTCCACCCTTTCTCCAGCCACACTGAGATCAAGTGAAGAGTTGAGTAATGAAGCCAGGATGAGTTAGCTCAGGTCAATTGACCAACCTAACTGCCTCTCTAACGAATGTGAGAGCTCTTCCTACAATCAAGGCACCATCCTCTCTCATCCCTGGTTAAGGATAACAGAGGTCAGGCCAGGGAGGACAACACAGAGATACAACAGCTGCTTCAGACTCTGCCTTAGATGTTGAAGAACAGCTCAAAAGAACAGAGGTAGATTTTATGAAGCCATCTCTAGGCCAGCAAGCTATACTAGAGTCTTCCAGAGATGAACAAAAACTATGTTTTATTAACAAAGTGATTGTTTTAAGCTTCTCAATGCAGTGTGTGTGTGTGTGTGTGTGTGTGTGTGTACCAGTATTGAGGCTTGCCCTCATGTCCCAGGTGCCCTCCATTAGCTTTTTCATTAGCTTTTTGCTGGTTTATTGGAGATCAGAGTCTCAACAACTTGCCTGTCTAGACTGGCTTAGAACCACAGTACTCAGACCTCAGCTTCCTGAATAGCTAGCATTACAAGTATGAGCCACTGACACCCAGATAAATTTCTTTTGTTTATTTATTTTTACCATTTTGTCATTTCTTTTTTATTATCTTTAAACAGTTGTACAAAAAGGTTGCCATTTAACAAAGCAGTTATGAACATAATGCATCTTGATCACATTCTCACTCCCCTTCCACCCACCCCTTCCCTTATACTTCTTTGTTTTGTAGGATACACAATTATAAAAGCCATCCACTTTTGGGCATTATGCCCAACTTTTGGTCCTCAGTTCCACTCAGACCTGAGCTCCTCCCTGCCCTAGAGTTCCCACCCTACTGTGGGCCACTCCCTCTCTCTGCCCAGACCCACCTGACCCCCCACCTACCTCACTTATTGCCCCCAGACCCTGCTGCTACCTGGGTAGTGATGGGTGCCATGTGCTCCCTCTTTGAGGAAATATGGCTCCTCTAATAATCCTTATGACAATCTTTCTCCTGTGTCTGCTTGCCTCTGGATGGTCCCCTGGGATGGACATGAAGGATCCTTTCAATCTCCTCAGATCATCTCTTGAACGTACCTCCTAGGCCTGACTTCTGACCTTATCCATTCACTATCACCAACAAAACCAGTGATCAAAAATGAAGTAAATACCAAGTGCTGGTGACTCATGTCTGTAGTTCTAGTTAGTCAGAAAGCCAACATCTTAGGATCTTGATTCAAAGCCAACCTGGGCAGGAAAGTCAATGTGACTCTTATCTCCAATTAACTACCAAGAAACCTGGAAATAGAGTTGTGGCTTAGTGGTAGAGTGCTATCCTTGAGCAAAAGAAGCTCAGAGGCATCTCTTAGCTCCTGAGCTCCTGAGCTCAAGCCCCAGGACCAGAAAAAAATTAATTTAATTTACTTTAAAAATGAAGTAAGACAGGTGGACACTGAAAGGCATGACAAGGACCACTTACAGTAACTGGTGGTTGAAAGACCCCAGACTCCTGGGATACTTTCGTCTATGGGAGGGCACCCCAGAAACCAAGACTCCAAACCAGTAGATGCAACAAGCAAGAGGAGTTTATTCAGCGTTTGCCCAAACGGTCTCTCTGCCTCGGCAAGGGAGAGAGCCCCGAGCAGCAGTTACAGGCATTCTTAAAGGCAAAAACCACAAGATTAGCATATAACACCAGGTGTCCTGGGATTGGCCCATTTAAAAGTCACTATACACTCCAGCAATCATTTTTACTATGTGGGGGAAGTTTATAACACTCTTTGTAAAACAGTTGGCTTGGGGCAAGTCTAGGGGGAGCAGTCACCCTGGAGGGGAGTTTACATAGTTACAGGCTTGTGATTGATTAACATTTGGCCTAGTTTGCTGGACTTGCCAGGTGGTCCTTATCTTGGGTCCTTATCTTGGGTCCCATTTGGCCACTTAGGGAATTTCCAAACAGGAACTAGAAAAACATATACCTGTTTGTTCTTTATCTATGACCACAGACCTTGTCCCGGGGCGGGCATCTGGACTCTGAGACTTTTTACTCAATTCCTTACTTCCAGAAAAGGGTGGGGGGGGGCTAGTGCTAGCGCGAGCAAGTTTACAAAAGCGAAATCAGCAGTTAGCAATTGTAAAATGTAACTCTAATATTTAATCTTTCAGTGGTCAGGGAAGTAGGAAATTAGGCTTAATAAAGCCAGTTCAGCCATGTTGTTGTCAGAAAATGTGGGTTCCATTCTTAGTGCTGCAAGATCTTGGAGAGGGCTAGGATGTGTAAGACTGTGTTTGGCTTTGATATACAGTGCCATCGGGCTGTAACCAAGAGCTCAACTTCCATGGAAGGAGGTCAACGTGCTCACCCAGGTATCAGAGGAATGAGATTCCTGATCAGTGAGACTTCAGATTGAGATTTCCTGCATTAAGGGTGAGAGGAAGTCTGATGGTTCATTCTTCTCTGAGCTGAGATTTCCTGATTCTACTAACAGAACAGCATCCTTTGTCTCTGTGAGTCAGGAAAAACAGTGACATGCTGCTGTCTATGGAGAAGAGGTGATCTTAAATCTTATCCAAAGTCTTTGTGAAAATCATCATTCAGTTCCATGTGGCTTATCTATAACCTAGTGCAACACCTGTCCCAAAGCTGGGTTGTCCTGTAAAGTGACCTGGAAGGCAACCCAAGGCTCTGGCACAGGTTCATACTCCAAACAAAAATCTAAATACCTAGGTTAGAGGCCTGCATCAAATAGTGGAATGTCAGTCAGTAGGCAAAAGCATCAGATACCAAGTTTGAGTCCTAGTCTTGGACAAAAAAATAAAAGAATAAAGAATCCAAAAACAAACCCTCCATTCATGAGCCTCTAAAGTCTGCCCCCAGCCACCACGCAGGCCCTGAGCAAACCCCTCCCTCCCTCTGGGCTAAGTTTCCACCCAGTAGCTGTTACCTAGGTAACTGGCATGCCTGGAAGCAGTCACTTCCCTCACCTGCTAGGTTACATCTTGGGCTGCCTCTGATCACATGACTCCCATCTGGCCATTGGAGGGTCCCAGGCCCTGAGGTCACATCCAAATCCAATGTGGCCACACCTTTCCCCCACCTGGCCACACCTCTTCCTGTCCCTGGTCTAGATAAGTCCTGGGCTGGGAGTCGATCTCCCCTTTTCTGCCATGCCTCTCCACCATGCACAGTGGGGGCAGCAGTTTGGTAAATAAACTTCTTTTCCTGCCTGAATAACACATGGTTTTCTCTTCATTGGCTACCTAGTGAAACCTACCTATTTAATATACCTTCCATAGCCCAGCAAATGTGGACACTTGTCCCCATCCATATTCACTCCCTGTCACACATATGATGCCATAAATATTTTTACACATGCTGACACCCACACTGTCTGATACACAGTAGCACGCTCTTTCATGTAGACTCACACTCACAAACACAACCATGTATAGACAGTACAAACCAAGAAAACACACACACACACACACACACACACACAGAGTCACAAATCCATGACACATAGCCACTCTCCAAGACCAAAGATAATACTTTGTCTCTGAGATGACCCCTTCCCACCCCCAGAAAAAGAAGGAATATAAGTTGTGCAATTGTTAGGACCAGGTCAAATTAAGCAGATGGGGTACTGATTAGACCAAGGAAATTTAACTGGGACAAACAAGTCCCAAGTAACCTCAGAAACATAGGTACAGATCCTGGGAATAGAATAAGAATGTAGTCTGACAGTTACTAAAACTTGACCATTTGTATTGATTAAGATTAGGCCCAAATGTTAAATTTCAAAGATAAAAGCTTGAATAAAGTAGAGAGTTAAGTACCAGGATGGTTTTGCTAGGCATCTGCATTTCTAAGGATGGCTTTTCTCCCCCATTTGGAGAGATTGTATTTTCCTAGGGCTAAAGCAGAGCCCTCCTAGCTCACACCCCACTGAGCCAGGTATCTGTACTTCATAGGAAGGCTTGCCCCACCTCCAGGCCTTGGAGCTGGGTACACAGCCCGCATCTCCTGCCTAGGCACTTGGATGTCTACAGAAATTGTTAGGGCTCAGCCACCTTACTTTGCTTTGCTGCCATTTGTAACTTGCTCCTTTGTCAATTATGAAACTACCATTGACCACCTACGAGTGCCTCTCCTCCCCTCCCCCCATGCCCCCCCATGGATCTTGCCTTTAAATACCCTGAGCTATTTAACTTCAGGGCTGGTCTTCACTGTCTTGGTATAGTGGAGGTCAGATACCCTGAGTAATAATTGAAAGAGTGTTGGTAACTCATTTCACTGATCGTGGGTTCAAGTCCCACCAGCTCCGGGATGCTGGAATATTTCAAATATGCACAAAGTACAGGCCTTCTAAAGAGATGGGAGTTTTTTACAGTCAAAGCCCCTAGAATCCAAAGAAAACTACTTAAGCCAGTGGCTCATGCCTGTAAATCCTAGGTACTCAGGAGGCTGAGATCTGAGGATTGTGGGTTAAAAGCCAGCCCAGGCAGGAAAGTCCATGAGACTCTAATCTCCAACTAACCACCAGAAACCCAGAAGTGGTGCTGTGGCTCGAGTGGTAGTATGCTTGCCTTGAACTGAAGAGCTGAGGGATAGCACCCAAGCCCAGAGTTCAAGCCCCATGACTGAACAAAAGAGAAGGAGAGAAAGAAAGGAAGAAAGAGAGAGAGAAAGAAAGAACGAACAAAAGAAAGAAAAGAAGAGAAAAGAAAAGAAAAGAAAACTAATACTGCAGATAAAAGTGCTTATACATGTAATCTTAGCTTCTGAGGAGGTTAAGATTTGAGGATCATAGTTCAAAACCTGCCCTGGTAGACAAATCCAAGAAACTCTTATCTCCAATTAACCAACAAAAAGTGGAGCTGTGGCTCAAGTGGCAGAGTGCCAGTTTTGAATGGAAAAGCTAAGGCATAATATCCAGTATTTTTAAAAAGGGGGGAAGGGTGGGGAGAGGAAGGGAGTGAGAAAGAAAAAGCATGAGAAAAACAAAAGGGAAAAGGCAACTAGAGAGTAAAGTCAAAGGCAAGGAAATAATCAACTTGAATTGCCAGTAAGTAGTCCTTGAAGAATTCACCTTTCCAAACAAATCACATATTCTTGACACTGTGTCTGAGAAATGTTTTTTACATAAGAAGAAAAGGGCCCTTGAGTATGTATTCCTACAACAGGTTTCTGTAGCCAGACAAGATGTATTTAAAGATAGGCAGCTCAGGAGGTTTAAGTTCTCTCAGATTTGCAGCAGGAATAAGGAATGGAATTGGAAGTCATCGATCATGTTTCTTTTATTTCCAGCTCATTTATTCCAACAGAGCAAATGAAACAATTTGCTTTAGTACTCTTTAAATGTCTGCAAGCAAAAGGTATCTTTTCTCATGAAAATCCATTGATTCCATAACATGAGAAAGAGGTAAAGGCCATATGGACACCCCCACATTCTCTCTCTTCTCCCCTTCCTGCCCAGTTCAAATATCTTATTAGAGAATAATGATAAAAGTAAGTATTCATGGAGCAGATGCTGAATCTCTCCATAGAGTTTTGAGCAGAAATTAAACTACAAACTAGGTCTAAGAGGACTAAAAGATACCTTTGCATTATTTAGAGACCTAAAACCTAAAAGATGCTTTTGCCAAGCCCAGTGAATTAAGTAAAAATTCCTTTAACTTTGTATCTGTGCCCTTTAATCTGAGCTATTTTCTGCTCAGATCAACCACTTGGGGCTCCAGGAAAAAGAAGATTCACTGATAGGTAGCTTGTAATATTGTTCTTCAACAGGCAATGCTTTCCTCTTTATTATTTTATTTTTATTATTATCTTTAAGTAAGTGTAGAAAGGGGTTTAGATTAAGCATGTCAATGTGTGAGTACAATGCATCTTGGTCAGTGTTACCCCCTTCCTCATTCTTTCTCATTTCTCTTCACCCCCACCCATTCCATCCCAAGTGGGATGAGCTATCCCAGCAATGAGTACTGACAACAAGGAACTGTGGACAGGAGTAAGAGATGATGTCACATCTAAATAGAGCCACTTTGTGCCTGCCCTTTCAAAATTAACCAGAACCAAGAGATCAAGACAAATAGTTAATGTCCATACCTGTCTACCTTCTAATTGGATAGGAATTTACATTCTTGCCTTTGTTACTAGATATTTATATTAATAATGAGTCTTAGACTCGGGAATGTTAGCCTTGGCAGCTTTCTGGGTATCCCATACATACTCTGTAATACAGACATCTACTAGGGCCTCCCATCAGCCCCTTAACTACTCCAATACAGCCCAGCTTCTGACTGCTTACTAGTCTAGCAGGCTCTCCACAGATATCAGAAGTAGCTAGGGACATTTTCCACCAAGACAGCCTGGAATGCAGGATATAAGAACTAGCCCAACTAGCCAAGTCACCCAATTTTTAATTTTCTGCTCCAAACCTTTTCTTTTGCAGTTTGTGTGCTCTCTAGTATTATTCTTCTTGCCCAGCCCCTGCCTCATGAGACTTCTTCCAGACTTCATCTAAGGACTCCTATCTACCACCATGGAACAGCTGCTACCTGCTGCCTTCTTCCAGAGGGACCACATCTCCTCCTTTTACCCCTAATGTTAACACCTCCTTGTCAACAGGAAGTATCCAGAGAGAATCTGCATCCTTTTTCATAATTATTAAAAGGCTGATATGTAAGGTCCACCTGGAAAGGCCATGCAGGCACCTCCCCTTCCTGTCTAAGTCTCCACCCAGTACCTGTATTACCTTGGTAAGTGGCACACCTGGAGCCAGTTATCTCCCCTTCTCTGAGACTACATCCCCATTCCATGAGGCCACACATTCCCTCCACCTGGCCATACTTTCTCCCTGCCCCTTCTCTAGATAAGCCTGGCCAAGCAGTGCCATGTCCCTTTGGCCATGTGTGTCTCCACCATGCAAGGCCAGGCAGCAGTTTAGAATAACGTTCTCTTTCCCACCTGACTACTGTGTTCTCATCGTGGTTACCTACTTAAACCTAACAGTAAGGTGCTTCTTACTGGTGATTTTCTTGTGTTAAAGATGAAAACAAATGCAATAAGGTAATTTATACTCCTCCTAGTCCTGAAGGAAAAAAAGGAGCAGATCACACACACATCACCATTCCTTGAATTTAGAATGGTTGGTGGTTATCAAGGAAAGGTGGCTGGAAACAACTTTTATCACAGCCAATCCAAAGCTTTCAACAGGAGATGCTAGATGTTAGATGTAGCTGCCATTGAAGAAGACCACTAGCTGCTTCTCTCCTCTCCTGGTAAGATAAGTATACTGGGTCTAAGTATCATGCTTGTCCTCACAGCCATCCTAGTGCCTTGCTGAATGGTAAGGGCTTTTCATTCAGCTCTGAAAAGCCTAGAGGTGAGATAAGTCATTCTTTGAATATGAATATGCAGATGTATCATGTTGTTTTGCTCCAGGAGAGCTAGAAGATCTCCGCTCCACAGAATTGCAGATGTGCTGTTTAGCTCCTAGATAATTTGCTTTGTTTATGTAAAACACTTCTTGGGCTTGGGTCTGGTGCCCAAACATGTAGTTTTTGCCTTTGAAAGCTTTGTGACAACAGCATTCTGTTAAAATTATTATTAATAATAGCCTATAAGATTCTTATCTCCAATTAACCAGCAAAAAGCCAGAAGTGGAGATGTGGCTCAAATGATAGAGAATTAGTATTGAGAGAACAAAAAAATAGCTCAGTGACAGTGTACAGGCCCTGAGTTCAAGCCCCAGGACTGGCACACACAAATAAAGGTCATCACTAGTCATTTTTTTTTGCAATTAGAGAAGGGGAGGTTGACTATAAGAGGAGCCTAAGTTGACCATTGAATAGAGCATCCTGACCACTTCTAGGAACAGCACATATTCTCGATTATATGCAGATGAGGATCATTTGATTGCTCCCAGGAGACCAAGATCCCAAATGCTTCACTGGCCATTGTTCCCATTGTGGTTTCCAAAAGCACTGGAAACTCAGCTAGTGCTGAAGAATAGGAGGCAAAGAAGGTTGATGTATTCCCACTTTACAGATACGGAGGTACAGGAGCAAGTCCTGGGCTAATTACTGAAGTGCAGTGCTCCTGAACCTGTGTCTCTCAGCCTAGTTGTCACTATCTACTTCCCTCTCAGAAACAGCTGCATAAGGAACATGATGCATAATCTCAACTGAGCTTAAAACTAATAGAGCTGCTGCTAGTTTTCACCATTCCTGGGTCCAGGATAATTGTCCTTTCATCTATCTATCTATCTATCTATCTATCTATCTATCTATCTATCTATCTATCTATCTATCTATCTATCTATCTTTATGCTGCTGGAGATTGAGCCTCCAGGTCTCATACATGCTAGGAAAATTCTCTATCAGCAAATTACACACACCCCTTTCCACGTTCTCCCCAGACTTTTCATTTCTAAACTAAAGGCTTAGAGCTCAAAGTACCATGGAACCGGGAGAATATGGTGAGTCAGTCCACAGGAAGGGGATAGTCAAGTTTTTCTGTAGAGACCAGGATAGCTGCCCTGGCCTGCCATGTGCAGGCTTTCCCTCAGTTCCTCTGCTCAAGCTAAAGTGCAAAAATTCAAGGTAGAATCTGTAAGCACATCACTGGGTTAGCTTGAGGGCATCCATGAACATAGCCTCAGGCAAAATCTAGGCCCCTTCTGAAACCCTTTAAAAGCTTCAAGGAGCCCTGTGATACTGCAAAGTGGCAGACACTACAGTGGTCCTCAAACCTGTCCCTCTCATTGTCATTGCTTCAGCCAGCCTCAGTCACATAGCTACTTCCAAAGCCTGTAAAATCCCAAACCAAGAGACACCAAAGCCCAGAGATTCAAAGACTTTGAGATCACAAAGCCAAGAGATTTCAAATCCTGACTGTGGAGCTCAGTATGAAAAGCTTGTTTGCAAACTTAGCAGTATGGGAGCAATTGGTCAATAGTGATGCATAAGCATGGTGGGTTCTTGTTCTCCAGTACTATAGAAGTAAAACCAGGAATGATGAGGATAGTTGTAAGGAGTTTTTAGTGAAAAGAAAATAAAGACCATGCAGGAGAGTGAGCAATGGGACAGGAAACCAGTTGTCTACCTTGTGATCAGGGACAGGCTGTTTCATATCCCTTCCTTTTGCTTCACCTTTTTGACAATTTGGCAGTTTGTCAAATGATGATTGGCTTGTTTAAAACAAGCAAGACCCTCCCCCTGGGTGGTAGCCACAAATATGGGAGTTATGGGAGCCACAGAGTTATGGGAGGATTCAAGATCCTACTCTCTAGGTGGTGGCCACCAATGGGGGCAGAGGTCTAGCCTGAGCTGCTTTGCTGATAATTTCCTTCAATAGAGAGTACCTTCATCCACACAAATATTCTGAGGCACAGAGCATTTTAGAGGAGGTAATGTGGGTCTGCCACCCATCCTCCTCTGGACTTCCCAGCTAAGAAGTTCCCTGAACTTTCCATCTGGAAAATCTTACTTTCTGCCCTACACATTTGGCAAGCTGTAGGTCCTGACTTCAGAGCCTGGGTTTTGTGTGATGAGAATTATTTTGTAAGGTCTGAACAGGGACACCTCCCTCCCTTTTGGCTAGGTTTCTACCCAGTATCTCTTACCTAGGTAACTGGCAGACCTGGAAGCAGTCACCATCCCCTCCTGCTTTGTCACATCCTGGGCCACCTCTGGTCACATGCCTACCATCTGACCTTAGGAGGGTCCCAGACCCTGAGGTCACATCTGGATCCAGTGTGGCCACACCTTTCTCCCACCTTGCCACACCTCCTCCTGTCCCTGGCCTAGATAAGTCCTGGTCCAGAGGTGGGTCGATCTCCTTCCTTTTAGCCATGCCTGGCCACCATGCCTGGTGGGGGGTAGCAGTTCGGTAAATAAACTTCTTTTCTTGCTTGAATAGCACGTGGTGTTCTTTTCATCAGCTACCTAATGAAACATACCTATTTAATATACCTTACATATTTGTTTTCAAATGGAGTGGTAGGGTGTGAAATCAATACCTAGTAGCTATTAGTCAATAAATTAATCCAAGGTGTAATGGATACTGAAAAACTGCAACCCCTGGATCAGGTCCATTGTCTCTATGGTCTTGAAGACTAAGTCCACAAATACAAAAAATAAGCAAAAAGGATATATATATATATATATATATATATATATATGTATATATATCATATATGTATACATATATATCATATATATGTGTATTGTTAGTATTATGCTCACCTTTGGTCCTCAGCTCCACCAGACCTGAGTTGCTCCCATCACTGGAGTTGCCACCATACAGCTGGCCCCTCCCTCTCTTTGCCCAGACCTAACTGGGCACCCACCTACTTCACTTCCAACCCTCAGATCCCTCCTGCTACCTGGATGGTGACGGAGGCCATATGCTCCCTCTTGGGGGACACATGGCTCCTCTATAATAATCTTTCTCCTGTGCCTGCCTGCCTCTGCATGGTTCCCTGGGATGGATGTGTGGCACCCTTCATTGGTGGTCTGTATGGGGATAGACTCCTCAGTGGATTTGGTCTCCACCTCCATTTTGGAAGGGGGTTCAATCAACTGCCCTGGGACCTATCCTGAGATCCTACACTCCAGTTGCCAGAGGACCACCAAAGTAACTTTCTCCTGACTGAGGGCTCTACCTGCTATTCATCCAACACTGCTAATTAAATCCTACCCAGGTTAGTAACCAGAGTTCTGGGTTTCTGATTTCTATATTTCTGTTACAAGGCCAACTGGGCCTTCTTGGGCTACCCAAGCCCCAGCCCCGCCATCTGACCAAAATCATGGCCAAGTGCCCAGAACTTGCCAGTAGGGCCTACCATGGCCAAGGGCCCCTGTGGAGAAAACGTGATGACATTTCTCACTAGCAGTTCCTTCACCCCTCCCCTCCCTCCCCCCCCTCCCCCCCCCCCCCCCCCCCCCCCCCCCCCACTATTACCAGCCCCCCCCCCCCCCCCCCCACTATTACCAGCCAAATAGCACCACAGTGGATGTTCTGTGGCAAGCGCTTGGCTCTTGGTCACTACACCATGGGAAGGACACTAAATTTCTTTACATCAAGGCCACCTGGGCCTTGGAGGGCTGCTGAGCCCTCATCAGAGTCAAATTTGGCCCCAAATTTAAAACTCCACTTCTGTAAGAGCTTGGACAGGTAAAACTCTCTCTCTCTCTCTCTTCCTCCTTCCCTCTCTCTCTCTCTCTCTCTCTCTCTCTCTCTCTCTCTCCCCTCCCCTCCCACCCCTTAAACTCTGCCTCTTGCTGTTCCAAAATTAGCTTCTGGTAACCTCTCCCTTCTTCCAACTAAAGGTATTCACAAGTATTTCATATGCTAAATGCCTTGGTAAAGCCCTGTAAGTGAAGGGTTAAAGTACTTGAGGCAGTGACCATTTGTTGCTTGTTTCAGAGCAGAGCAACAAGTGGTGCTAAAACACCTGGTTGTGTGCCTTTATAATCCCTGCAAATCCTTAGCTCCAGGCTCTCCTATGCTCTGTTGTGTGGAGTGTAGGACAAGGCCCCAGCTGCAGCCCATCAAATAAAACCTTAAAACAGCTCTAAAGTCTGACTCTAGGTGGTCTTCTTGGTGGGGGTCCTGCAACCTGGGCACAACATATTAGTGGGGGCTTGCCCGGGATCCCCCCAAAGATCCCCAAGACCTCAGACTCCAAAGATAAAACAACACTGTCTTTGTTAATTTGTCTTGTCCTGTCATTGTCTGTTTGTCCTTTGTGAGGATGGCCACTCCGATTCGTATTGTGTAAAGGGTTGTTGAAGTGAATGTGCTTGCACGACTACACTGGAGGAACTGGGAGACATCCCAGATCCTCTTGTGTGTGTGGTGGGGGGGGTCCTTGGAACCCCGCTGTGTGAATTGTGGGGTGGGGGTCCTTGGAACCCCGCCATGAGAATTGTGGAGCGTGGGTCAGTTTGGTGTTGGGCCGGAACTGACCAAACAGGCCTCCTAACAGAGGCCCAACTCACCCACTGTGGGGCTGCTCCTTCTGCTGTGGGGCGTGGGTCAGTGTGGAACCCCACCATGACAGGAGTCAGTGGACCAATTTGGGATATCTCCACTTCATAACTGTCAGGCCTACATGTGTTTTGTTGTACTGTTTATTGCTTTTTTTTTTTTTGGACTGTACAATTGACGGGACTGGAAACCATGGGCAACACTCCATCTAGCCCCCTAGACTTACAAAAAGAAACTAAGAAAGAGGAAAAGAAATTGTACCCCCCCCTCCAGTTTTTCAGGGAGATAACTTGGAAGAAGAAATGTTTCCTCCCCCATATTCCCCTTCGCAGGTTTCTTTTGCAGAACCTGAGAGTGATCAAGAGGAGGCAGCAGCCGAACCCTGAAGAAAAGAATAATGGACTGATTGTTATTGGTATTGTTGTTTATGGCTAAGGTCAGAGAGGGACTAGAAGAACCCATTCATGGAGAGCTGTTGGAGTTTAGTTTGGGGCTGGAGCCACAAGATTGTGTCTCAGGACCATAAGTCAAGAGGGGAATGAAGGGTTAAAGTACTTGAGGCAGTGACCCTTGTTGCTTGTTTTAGAGCAGAGCAACATGTGGTTGTAATCCAAACACCTGGTTGGTTGTGTGCCTTTATAAGCCCTGCAACTCTTTAGCTCAGGGCTCTCCTCCTAGGCTCCACTCACAGCTGTAAAGTCTGACTCTAGGTGGTCTTCTTGGTGGGGGTCCTGCAACCTGGGCACAACATAAGAATGTAGCCAACATTAGCTTGTTTATACTCCTTGAGATAAAAGAATGGATGAGTTCAAGTTTAAATCTCTCACCACCCCCCCAAAAAAAAGGTCAACAAGTTTGGATATTACCAAAAGTGTATTAAATTCTGTTAAAACTTCTCTCTAGCATTGAGCATATGGTGGATCCGCCATCTTGGCATCTTGGTAATTCAGCTGCTCAACATGATTCTGTGACCCTCTGGACCTCCTGACTTGACCTGAGGCACCATTATACTATGCCGCCTGTCTGTTCCTGTCTTGTCTCCTGTTAACTAAAACTTTCTTGTGGTTGGCAAAGTTTTATTTTAAACTGACTGCATGGATCCATCATAATTAGGCAAAGTAATACCTCTAAAACTTCAAAACTTTAAAATGGCTGATTTTAAAATCTAAATGCGCTCTGTAATCTGTGCACAAACATGTCTGTCTGTCTATTTGTCTATATGTAAACGGATATGGTTTCAAGGTTTACCAAGTATTCTGCGGACTAAAAGATCTTTGTCAATGAAAGCTGTGATTTAATCTAAATTGCTTTAAAACTTTGTGACCTGACTATAAGCCAAACAAAAAACAGGCAATTTTAAAAGGCCTTGGCAAAGGAGTTAAAAAAGATGGTTTCCTTTGCAAAGTAAATGAAATTGGTAATTAAGTTGGCTGTGATTTATGTCATTCCTATGTCCATCTATGCTAAGAGTTAAATATTGCACCTCTGACCATGGCTAGTAAACTAAGGCTAAGGGCTTAATTCACTGTTTTCTCCCCTGTGAGCCAATCAACTCCCTTTAAGATCAAGGAACCAGAGTAGCTCAAGATGCAGTGTGGCCTGGAAATGGGAAATGCCCAGGAAACAAAACAAAGTTGTCATAGCTGCCTAAACCAGTGACACCAGCCTGCAAAAAGCCAGTGTAAATCAGATCATCAACCAATATATACATATAGAATTTTGCATGTAACCAACAGGAGGTCCAACTGTCCATAGATGCTGGGAGATGCCACAGCTTTGCCCAGACCTTGCCAGCCTTGGTCCATCACACATGACCAAAAGCCTGCTAATTTGGGGTAAAACACTAGCCACTTCTGATATTTGGTTCCGTAAATGTTAATCCCCACAAATTAGACCATAAGGGGTGTATGAGAAAGGATATAAGCTGACTTCTATGCTATTTTACCATTGGATATATTTCTTAAAAGAGAGAGAGAGATACAACAGTGCTAGTACATTAAAAAAACTGCTAATTTCCTAAAGGTAACTTAAACTGCAGAAAAAAAAAAGGCCAGTCTTTCAGTTCACTGCACTGCCAGCAGGTCGCTCAGACTGCAGGAAAAAAAGTGTGGCCCCGAGTCCAGTTATTCCTCCTTTCCTGTAGTGGGCCACAACTGAGCTTATACTCCAAATGGAACATTTCTGGTCCATGGCCACTGTGTGTTCTCCTATATCATTCATGTTAACTGACCTTGTCAGCTTGTCAGCTTTTTGCCTGATCTTTCCAAAAGTCTCTTTCAACAGGATAACATCCCCCACCCAGGATACCACCTGGGAACAAGTCAAGGCCATCCTGTTCCTACAGGCAACCAGAGACATCACTTACACTGCCCTGCCTTGTCCAGTGCAGACCCAGATCATAAAGATCCCATCTCCAGGGTTTCTTTGATGCCTCCAGGTTGGCCAGCAGGAAGTAACCAAAAGAGCCCATGATCCTCATTGGCTCTGGTACCTTTAAATACGTCTGCTACCTCCTCCTCAGGCTACTGTGATCCTAAAGCAGGAAAAGTCTTGCTCCCCCTCCTCCAGGATGGCGGGAGTCAGGTACCATGCTATGTCTCCAAACTGAGACAGAAAAAGGCAATTTCAGGTCTTTGATAGCCCCTTCTGGGACTCAATCCCAGAAGGGATTGAAGGGTACTTACAATTTTTTGCCTTTTATTAATTTTCTTGCATTTTAGATAAGTATTGCCATGGAAAAAGGAGAACCTTTACCACCCATTGTCAAGCAGATGCTTCTTGGACAGTACCTGGCTGAGCAATGAAACAGGGACCCCTGACTACTTTGTCCCTTTACAGCAGGAAGTAGCACCAGAAGAAAGGAACTCTGCCCATACCGCCTGGCCTCGCACCCCCTATTTTTACTAAACAACTGAATGGGGAGTGATAGTATTATGCTCATCTTTGGTCCTCAGTTCCACCCAGACCTGAGCCCCTCCCATCCCATCATACATTTTGCCCTTCCCTTTCTCTGCCCAGGTCTCCTATCTAGTTCACTTCTGACCCTCAGATCCCTCCTGCTACCTGGATGGTGATGGAGGCCATGTGCTCCCTCTTGGGGAAAATATGACTTTTCTAATAAACCTTATAAAAATCTTTCTCCTGTGCCTGCCTGCCTCTGTGTGGTCCCCTGGGATGGATGTGTGGGACCCTTCCTTTATGTGTGTATACATATATATATATATATATATATATGTACATATATATAAGCATATTGTTGTGTGCTAATTATACCTTAAATCAGATATAAGTCCAGTCATGAGAAAATAGAGAAGCCACATTTTGCGAGGTCAAATTTTGCAGTCTTTACTGTAGCATTAGCAGACTGCAGACAGCCAATTACAAAGATCTACAGCCACCGCTACCTCCATGGGACAAAGGTCCCATGTTGGGTGGAGACCCAGCAAAGTATTATACATAAACACAGTACTAGGAACAGAGCTCCCAGATTCCCCAAGGCAGGGCCTACCAGGCTCTACCCTTGGAGCCAGGTATCTGCAATTCAAAGGATGACTTATTTTGCCTTTAGGCCTTGGAGCTGGGTGGACTGCCCCCATCTCCTGGCTAGGCTTCAGGATGTCTGTGAAACCGAGAGCCCCCAGCACCTGGCCAGGTGTCAGATAGCAGTCAATATATGTGTACTACATAGATATGTACTATATCCATTATTAACTATATAGAGTAATATATACTATATAGATTATATATACTATATGTAGTATATATATTTATATATAGTATATATAAATGCATTATATAATAGTGTATGTATATACATTATATTAAAATATAAAATAATAACACATAAATATATAATATATAATGTGTATTAATATATTATGTATATAAATGAAGGCAAAGAGCTCTCACTAGACAAGAGGGGTCCCAAGGGAGGGCATCACCTGGGGTGTGTTGTACAGGGAGTTAATATAGTGGCTCTAAAAGAAAGTTATATGACCCTCAAGATCATTGGACAGCCTGTGTGACTTATCAGTTTCCAGATCCAATCAGAGGCTCCATTTAGCCTGCACCAGCTCCAGGTATTCTTTAGCTCCTCTGAATGAGTGTACATTCCCATACACATTTCTGGAATCCATTCAGTTCATTCTTTAAATGTCAGTCTTCCACAGGCAATGGGCTACATGTAAATGTGATGATTAGAATCTGTATCCAGGACTGTTCAAGGCCTTGGTGAGGGCTGCAGAACTCTTATGGAAGGGGGTCTTTGCCCTGATTGCCTAGCTAGGCTCTTTTTCCTGCTTTCATAATCCCAGTATTTGGGAGGCTGAACCTAGAGGATGGTGGGTATTAGTATTATCCCCACCTTTGGTCTTCAGCTCCACCCAGACCAGAGCTCCTTCCATTCCTGGAATTCCCTCCAAACAGCTGGCCACTCCCTCTCTCCACCCAGACCCACCTGAGCTCCCACCTATCTCACTTACTGCCCCCATACCCTCCTGCTACCTAAATAGTGGAGGGTGCCATGTACTCGCTCTCTGGGGAAAATATGTCTCCTCTAATAAACCTTATAATAATCTTTGTCCTGTGCCTGCCTGTCTCTACATGGTCCCCTGGGATGGATGTGATGGTTCCTTTCAGTGGGTTTGAGGCTTGCACAGTGAGACCTTTGTTTTGTGCCATAGCAACCTTCTGGAAATTCATTCCTAAACTCATTGTACCCTCATACCACGTTTGACCAGAAATTTAGGGAATCTAGAGAAAAAAATAAGCTGGCCAGCTGCCTTCATGGAGTTTTCTGTAGCTGCTCTTCAGTAGCTATGTGCAAATGAGTTTATCGAAAAATAAAACATGACTTCTTTGAGTGTGGGGATTGCGTCTTCCACGGATTCACAGTTGACTTCAGGGTTTTTTGTTTTTGTTTTTGTTTTTTAATTTATTCCACACAACTACTATGAAAGTAAAACAAAGTATCGGCAAATTGACAAATGGCACTTGGCAATCTGTGTGAGAAGGGACATAGGAAGGTCTAATATGGGACACAGGGTCATTTAAACAAGCAGTCATACCTCAGCTCTGACTGCCATCCAGGAAGGCAGACTGGGAAGTTTTTGTGAAACTAGAAATCCAGGCTAGAAACCCTCTTCCTCAGTTCCATGTTCCTGGAGTTTAAGCTCTGGGCTTTGCTCTTATTAGGTAGAAGTTCTACTACTTGAGCAACATTTCCAGCCCATTTTTGCTCTGGTTATAAGATAATCTTCTTTTTTAACTGGGCTGGCTTAGAACTCTATCCCATTTATGCTTCTCACTCTAAGGTCTCAGAGTCAGCTTGCCGATTAAGGCCCAGCCCTGTGTCCCTGCCTGTTTTAAAAAATCTGTTAAGTTTCTATTTCCTCATATACAAATTCCCACTCCAGTTGCAACAGCCTCCTTATACACCTTCTTAGAATGTGACTCTCCCCCCAATTCTTGTAGTCCACATAACACCTTCATAACACCTCTTCTTGGAACTGATCCTACCCCTGAATTCCCATAGTCTATGTAATGTAACCCCTGTGATTGTCCATGTGACCCATGTAACTGTCCCCTAAAATTTTTGTTTAAATTCAGCCTACACCTGTCCATGGCTACTGCCTCCATTCCTGCTTGGAGCAGCCTGGCAGGATTGTCCCCCAATAAAGCCTTGAGCCCATATTGGTTGCTCTCGCTCACCTCTCATTTCTTATGCTCACCTAGCTAGTACATGTAGGGCTGTACCACAAAGCCTAGCTTTATTCAACTTAGATAAAGTCTTGTGAAATTTTCCCCATGGGCTGGCCTCAGACCTTCATCTTTCCAATCATATCCTTTTAATGAGATAGGCTTAAATGTGACTCACTGATGTAAATAGCTGATCCAAGTCACAGCACCAAAATGCTTAATTATTTAATGCAATCAAGTAAGAAAAAGATATACTTAACTCCTCACTTCCCAGCCAATACCACAAGTATGTTTCCAGAAAGTTTTGGAGAGCTAAACAAACGTAGTCCTTGCATCTGGCAAGAAAATAATTCAGGCAAGTTGTGAACATAAGTAAAGACAAAACAAGCTGGGCACTGGTAGCCTAATATACTAGCTACACAAAAGGCTGAGACCTGAGGGTTGCAGTTCAAAGCCAACCCAGGCAGGAAACTCAGAGCAACTCTTATCTCCAATTAACTACTAAAATGCTGGAGATGGAACTGTGGCTCAAGCAGTAGAGAGTACTAGCCTTGAGCACAAAAGCTCCAGGACAGTGGTTAGGTCCTGAGTTCAAGCCCCAGGCTATCTTCCTCATTACAAAGTTGGCCTTGGGTTAGTGAGAATTGGAATACTTGAAGATTGCTTTCTGATTGGTGAGTTTCCCTTCTGTTTTCTGTAAGGATGCAGTTCCAAATATTTAGTGCCATGTCCTTGTATCCTCATTCTTCTTCTTTTCTGGGGCCTGAACTCTGGGCCTGGGCACTGTCCCTCAGCTCTTCAGCTCAAGGCAAGCACTCTACCACTGAGCCAACTTCCCAACCCATCCTCATTCTTCTGTCCTTCTTACTTCCTTATTCTTTTGTAGCTCCCTAACAACATTGCATTGTCAGGCAGGTTTGGTTCAGCAGCTTATCCTGTCATCTGCCAGCTGAATAGACCACGATTCACTTTCTACTAACTGATATCACTGACACCTGCAGAATCCAAAATGTTATGTGTAATATTTCTATTTTTACATATTGATCAATAATTTAATAAACTGATGTGTAACCCAACAGCATATATTTGAAGCATACTGCATTTGAACACAGGACCTGATCTCCTACAAATGTTGGTATGTGAGTGTCCTGACCCGCAGGACCTCAACGAGGGCAATGAACCTAAGCGAGAAGGAATGAAGGGACAAGAGACACGAAGAATGACAGCAAGACAAGGATTCTGATCAAGCTGCAAATTTTTATTTTTCACACAGGGGTATTTATATGCTTAGAATAAGGAAGCTTTTTCATTAGCCCTTAAGGAAGCTTTTTCATTGGCCATAGCAGCTGCAGGATGTTTGCTTAGGGCAGGGTGAGAAGGTGGTCATTAGCAGCTACAGGGTGTTTGCTTGGGGCAGGATGAAAAGATCGGATTTTGTAAACAGCCTCAAGATGTTCCAGTGAGATAGTCAAGCCTATCACATTGAGAGACTCCCTTTTGGCTCCCGACATGTGACTACTACAATAAATTAATTCCTGGGGCTGGGCATGCCTGAGGCCCTGGGTTCGATTCCTCAGCACCACATAAGCAAAAAGAAGAAAGACGGAAGTGGCGCTGTGGTTCAAGTGGTAGAGAGCTAGCCTTGAGCTGAAGAGCTGAGGGACAGCACCCAGGCCCGGAGTTCAGGCCCCATGGCTGGACCCAAAATAAATAAATAAATAAATAAAAATTGATTCCTTCCATTCTCTCTTGTGAGGGACATAGTTAGTACAAGAAATCTTGAGTTGGTTCCTTGTGAGGTAACTGTGTAAATTAGAGGATTACATCTGATGTGCACTAAAATTTTACCTGTAAATACTTTGTCAGAATCACCATCACTCTCCCTAATGATAAAAATAATTAATGCACTCATATAAGAGCACAGAATGAAGGAGAGCTTTAATGTATCCATCTATTTCAGGGTCATTGCTGTTATCTATATATGACAAGTAAATGAGTCTTAATTAAAAAAGCAGCAGTAAAGCCATTTAGGAACTTGAAGGATTATTACTAGTCCAAGCAGTGACAGCATGCTTTGTTCACTGTGGAAGATAACAGATTTGCTTTCCCTGGGATTTTACATCCATCATCCTGAAACCACCCTCTTTCTCGTCATTGTCAAAAAAAAAAGTATTCAAATCTGCTTCTAGAATAACAATAACAATGCATGATGTGAACCGGGCAAAGAATTAGAAGTAGGTCTGGTAAGAGGATGCAAACCAGACAGATTGTAGGCTACAGATCATGACCTTGGAGGTGTTCATGAACCAAAGGTCCAGACAGAACTTATCATCCAGGTGTTCTCAACTCACTTACCTCTGCCCTTCCTCAAAACCCAGGACGTGTATAGCCTCTCTATGCCCTAATGCTAAGGATCCTCTGAGCCCTTCCTCAACCTTGATTTTTGAAAACTGTAACAAAGCATCTACATGGTTTCTAACAGCTCAATATCCTCTTAAAGCAACTCTTGAGAAAAATGCAGGCTGTGAAGCTATATGAGCTTCACATAAACCTATGCCCTTCTCACAGCTTGCAAATTTGCATTTTCTGATTATTGAGTTCCCACTCTCTCCAGGGCAACATGGGGCATCTACCTTGAAGACCAAATGCCTTGGTGTAAATCCAGGTGAGTTCTGTTAAGATTTGTTCAGACTTGGCCATTCATACCTCTTTAACTCATATCTTCTTCTGTTCACTTTTGACAAGACTAAGTGCTAATTTCAAAATCATTCAACTCTGTCATAAGAAACAGAGAAACCAAATTTTGAGAGGTTGAATTGGGAGTCTTTATTAGAAAGCTGGTGATTGCAGGTAGACTCCTGTACTAAAAACCTGCAGCCCCTTGAATACATGAAAGCAGGAAAGGAAAAATAGACCAGAAAAACAATACCAACAAACCAGATCAACTCCAATGGAGAGCTGCAGTGGGATGCATGTGAAGTGGACTGACCTCCTGGGCAAAGTCACAGACACTGACCAGTATCTTAAAAAGCTGGAGTTTATTGGATTGACCATCCAGGCCTAACTCAACTCAGAAGTGAGCAGCCCCAAACTCAAATAGCTCAGGGTTTTTTGTTTTTTTGTTTTGTTTTTTGTCCATCGTGGGGCTTGAACTCTGGGCCTTGGTGCTGTCCCTGCACTCTGCAGCTCAAGGCGAGTGCTCTACCACTTGAGCCATAGTGCCACTTCCAGTTTTCTAGTGGTTTGTTGGAGATAAGAGTCTCATAGACTTTCCTGCCTCGACTGGCTTTAAACGGTGATCCTGAGATCTCAGCCTCCTGAGTAGCTAGGATTACGGGCATGAGCCACAGATACCTGGAAGCTCAGAGTTTATAAAAGCAAAAAACGCATTCTTTTAGAGCAGATGCAAGCAAGCTGGTGTACAGAAGCAGAACTTAGAAGTTATTTTGCAAGTGCGTAAATCACAAACATTCCTGAAACAATTAAAACCATAAATACCCCTGGAACAATTTCTTGACCTAAAGCAACGAACAGTTCCTGGTTTGGGGGCCAACTGTTTTGCTTTTTCAAAACTAGTAATTACAGTAGAAGGGGCAACTGGGGGCAAATGGGCCAGTTACAGCAGAAGGGGCAGCCATAGGGTAAATAGGCCTTTTCCTTTCCTCAGAACTAGTTGTTACAGTTCAATGCTGCCTTGCAAGTTTGGCCCTATTCTTAAAAATCAATAATTTTGTTGTTTCTGATTTCACATTTTATGTTCCTTTGGGGGAGACATCACACATGGTGACCAGAGAAGAGTCAGGAGACAAGAGAGATGAGACATGAGGCATGTTGTCCCTGTGCTTGAGCTTAAACCCAATTTCTTATCATCCACCACATGGCTAAGATGGTGCCAGTTAGATCCAGTATCTTTATTTCACTAGCATAAATTTTTTCTTCTCTAGAGCAGAGTGATACCAGCTAGGGGCCCTCTGTCCTTTCATTTTCTCCACCAAACAAAGAATTATGAGGCAAGAAAAGTGGAAGCAGAGGCAAAGTTTATTTGAAACTAAGAGTAATGCACCAGGGAAACAGAGACAAGCCTCTTAGCTACTAGTGGATGTCCTCAACCAATCTCCCAGATGGGAGGGCCAACTTATGCTGTAGGAAGTCTTGTCCATTTTCTTCTTTGGCAAAGAGGAGAAGGAAGAGGAGAAAGAGGAGGAAGAGAAGAAAGAGGAGAAGGAAGAGGAGGAAGAGGAGGGGGAGGGGGAGGAAAGGAGCCGAGAGAGGGAGAGTACAGATTTCTCAATGTAACAGAGCAAGAAGGAGAGGCCTGGAAGTCAGTAGCTCTTTCAGGATTGTAGGGTCTCTCCTTGATACCTGCCCACTGTCTGAGTCTGCCCTTGGGTCATCATGGACTTTGATTTTGTAAGAACTATAATCTCAGTTTTCAGGAGCTTGGGGAAGAAGATAGACCATTGCCTCCATCGGACTTCCTGTGTTTTCCCAAGGTCTTTGGAAGAGGACGGGGGAGAGGCTCCACCAGGTGTCTCTGTGTAGTAGGAAGACCCCTACTCAGGCAGGCAAGCCCACCTAATCATCTGGAGTGACAAAGCCCACCGCAACAAAGTTGTTATCAACGAAGCAACTTTACTGAGAAGGTTCCTACACTGGTCAGGGCCACAGCACAGGCTCGGGAGCTGATACTGCCATCCCGAGTGGTCCCCATTCTTTGTTTTTTAAAGGCAAAATTCACGAGGTCAAGCCTGGTCACCCAGGTGACCAATGAGATTGTCACACACACAAAAGATTGCACAGTCATACCAGACCACACGCAGGTGGCCAATGAGGTTACAGTTTGTCACATAATGGCTGTTTAAACCAGTCTATCACTTTTGGTTTAAATGACTCACAAATTCAGCGGGTAAGGCAGAGCTTAAGGTAAACATGCACAAAGGAGTTTAGTAGAGTTTACCGCAAGCATGTGAAAAAGGTGGAGTTTATGGTAAACTCGTGACGTTGCCAGTTTGAGCCAGATTACAACTTATCTGTTTTATCAGTCAGTCCTTAACTGAACAATCAAGGTGGGTTAGGTTGTTAAGGGGAGGGAGACCTAGAGGCATTCTTTCCATTCCAGGAACTAGGCTGGTTAGAGCCAAGGTCTAGTTAACCTTGTTTGAAGGTTTTTTCTAAAATCCCTAAAACAAAGACAAAGCCTGGAAAGAAGCTGTACCAGCTCAAGTCTCCTCTCAGGGCCTACTTCACTCTGCTCCCCAGGAAGAAGAGGGGTGTCACCACTGTGTCACCAGTGCCTTTCCCTCAAGATCAGCAGCCTCTTCCTAACCATTCTCCCTGATCGTATGTTTATTTTGTCCCTGACTATTTCATATTATGTCCCTGCTTTCCAGTTGGTTTACTAAAACAAAAGGAGCAACTGACCATCTGATAAACTGAAACAAGGATATTGGTTCTAAGCAACATGTCTTGTCCTCACAGCCATACTGGTGCCTAGCTGGGTGAGATAAGTCATTCTTTGAATTGCAGATGCTTAGTTCCAGGAGAGTTAGGAGAGGTCTGCTTTAGAGAATATGCAGATGTCATGCTGTTGTTAGACTCGAACTCCTGACCCCCCCCCAAGACCACCAGAGACCAAGATCAATGTAAGTGACAAAAGAGTCGTTTATTGCAAGCTCGAGCTTGGTCCTCCTCACACTTGGTAACGGGTGATGCTAAGAGGCCCCGAGCATAGAATCAACACAGTTTTATAGTATTGAACAAACAACTTTAAGGAATTTTACATGAGAAATTACACGATTGGTTAACATTTAAAGCAAGCTAAGCTGGGCATACATGATTGGTTAACAGTTATTGATGAGAATTGTCTGACTACTGGGTTACCATGTCCTACATGGCCACCCAGTGTCTGACTGATGCATCTGGAGGAAATTCCTGTGGTTTTTCCAAGGATTGTTTATGTCCCTAGTTGCCTGAGAATTGTTTCTCTTTGTGTTACTCCTGGGTCAGGCTCATGGTCAATTCCATGACTCATACCTCACTGAAAGAGGTAAGGAACCAGAAGGCCGCCATCAGTTAAAAACAGGTGTTGGCCCCAGAGTGACCTAGGGCCAAGAGTTTCGGTTTTGGGAACGTCATCAATCAGAAACAGGTGTTGGTCACCGAATGGCCTAGGGCCAAGCATTTTGGTTTTGAGAAAAACACTTAACGTTTCAACCAACTGGTTTCTTAGAACCCAGAGCAAAACACCTCCTGCAAACTATTGACCCCCGTGTGATTCATAACTGTTCATGGTTAAGTCTTGGGATAAAGCTATTTTTCTGTAAAGAGCGACCAATCATATTTGCCCAGCTTAGCTTGCTTTAAATGTTAACCAATCATGTATTTTCTATGTAAAAGTTCCTTAACGTTGTTTTTTTCAATACTATAAAAACTGCTGATTCTATGCTCAGGGCCTCTTAGTGTCACTGGTTACCAAGTGTGCAGAGGACCAAACTTGAGCTTACAATAAATGACTCTTTGCTGTTTTCATTGATTGTGGTTTCTGGTGGTCTGTGAGGGGGCAGCTGAAAACGGGGTACTTCATCTGGGGGCTCATCCGGGATGCCCCCCCAGAAGCCCCCCCAGACGCCTGATCAGCGAGTAGTCTAGCTGGCAGGTAAGTAGAGTGCAGCTGCTTTGTGTTAAGTGTTTCATGTCTCACTTGTAAGTAGGGTATCGTGGCTGGCAAAAACCGTGGTGGATGTGCTATAAGGTAGCCAGCGGCGTCTGTGGGAGACGTCCCCCGGATCACCAGTAGGGGTAAACTATCGAGGAAGGGGTTCGAGTCCCCAGATAATTTACCAGGTAGGGTATTTCAGGAGGGGTTTGAGTCCCCAGTCTGGTACCTTTTAAAGGGGTTCAAGTCCCTTAGTGTGTCCGGCAGGGTCCATCTAACAGCCTACAACGCGCTGTCCTTGTCTTGTTTGGCGCCTTTTTCTCCTGACTTTCATTTTCAGATCAAAGGGCATCCTGGAGCCCCCCAGAGAGGGCGGCCAGTGGTTTCTTTCACCCCAGCCGCCCTCCCATTTTTACCCCTTTGGAATTGTAGGATGACAGTGGGGGCCAACTTACTCCTCAGAGAACATCGTTTTGTGTGGTGGAATTACTAACCTGCATCAGCGCCGACTAATTCAATTTCTTTTTGGGTGCTTTCTTCTTACTGTAATTTTCTCTCTGGGCTGAAACCTTTCCCACTCCACAATGGGACAGGACTAGAGTAAATTGAGTACTCCTCTGACTCTTCTGACTAACCATTTTAAGGAGGCTAAAGACAGGGCTCACAATTTAATTCTTGAAGTTAAAAAAGGGAAGATAATTACTCTTTGTCGTTCAGAATGGCCCGTCGTCGATGTAGGATGGCCTCCAGAGGGAACTTTTAACCTGTCCTTTATTCAAAAGGTAAAGTACAAAATATTTTTGCCCGGAAAACGGGGACACCTGGATCAGATTCCTTACATTCTGGTATGGGAAGATCTGGTAGAAGACCCCCGAGGTGGGTATCCCCCTTCCTGTTTACTACTCCTGGTGCATCAACTATGTCGGCCCTAAAAGGCCCACAGGCGCCTAATCCATCAGCTCCCCCTCCCATTCTGGTGGATGATGATCCAAATTTTCTTGATACTCTGCCCCCACCTTACCCTGTCCCACGACCCCCAGAAGCGCTCTTGGCCCCCCCGGGGAAGCAAAAGCAGCGGCAGCCAAGGAAGGAGCTAGAGGGGAAGTTTTGGAGGGCCCTGCAGGGAGAATGTGGGACCTCACCCTTGGGGCCGCCAGTCCACGCCCTCCGGACTCCACCGTGGTTCTGCCGCTTTGGAAAATTGGACCACCCAATGACACCGGGAACCCGAGACTCCAATATTGACCTTTCTCAACCAGTGATTTGTATAATTGGAAATCCCAAAATGCGAAGTATTCAGATAACCCTAAAGATTTGATTACTCTTTTAGACAGTGTAATGTTTACTCATCAGCCCACCTGGGTTGACTGCCAGCAGCTGCTTCAGATCCTGTTCACCACTGAAGAGAGAGAGAGGATCCAGGTGCAGGCCCTGAACTTGGTCCTGGGACACAATGGGCAACCTACCATCAATCCGGATTTAATTAATGCTTCCTTCCCCTTGACCAGCCCCCGCCTCCCCTCTGCCCCAGAAGATTGGGATTACAATACAGCTGCAGGTAGGGAGAGGCTACAGGTCTATCGCCAGATTCTAATGGCAGGTCTCCGGGCAGCTGCTCACAAGCCCACTAATTTGGCCAAGGTATATTAAATAATGCAGGAAAGAGATGAATCCCCCTCTAGTTTTTTAGAAAGATTAATAGAAGCCTTTAGACAGTACATCCCCATGGATCCAGGAGCCCCTGAAATTCAGGCTGCAGTAGTTATGCCCTTTGTTAACTAGGCAGCCCCGGATATTAAAAAGAAATTACAAAAACTAGAGGACTTGGAGGGCAAAAATGTTCAGGACTTAGTGAGGATAGCCCATAAAGTATATAAATGAAAGACCCCAGACTCCTGGGTTACTTTCGTCTGCGGGAAGGTGCCCCAGAAAGACACCAGGCCGGGAGATGCAACAAGCAAGAGGAGTTTATTTGACGTTTGCGCAAACCGACTCTCTGCCATTTACAGAAGCAAAATCAGAAGTTAGCAAGTTAGTAATGGTAATGGTAAAGTGAGGTTTTTAATTTTTAATCTTTCATTCCCCACTTCTTCTCTGGACTAATTTTAATCTTAAAATTGAGGGTGTCTCTATTCTTGCGAGGTGTCAGTTCTCAATGCTTGGTATTTGGATCTCAGAACTAATAGACAGACTGCGCTGATCTTTTTCTTTTACAAAAGACACCAGTCTGTTGAGTATACAAGGTCCGATTGTAACAAAAGTAACAGTACCAGAGCCCCTTACATTTTTTTTCACCAGTCCTGACTCGTGTATCGTAGTTAACTTAATTTTATACCAGCTGTACTTGTAAGCTCCAATTTTAAGACATACTCATACCATTTGCTACATACTTAAACTTTCTGAGGTTTGTCTTAAAGACAATCCTTACTTTTTAAATTTCCCCAATTCCTTTCCCAAGGCTTTCTTTACTACCTTCTTTCTTTGCAATTCCTTGAGCATCTTTGTGGCTGGAGTTTAGAACTGCCCAATTTCCCTTTGGCTTGCGGAACCTTTATCTTAGAACAGCCTTAAGGCACCACTGTGATGCAGAAGCTTGCTAGATTTTAAGGCTAAGAGTATTACTTCCATTGATAACATACTCAGGTTATTACCATACCAGAGCCAAACTAGGCTGTGACCATAGAGTGGATTTCCAGTCACTATGCACTGAAGTGCCTAAGACAAGCAAGCCAGTGATATCCTTGTCCCCAATACCCACTGTGGGAAGAGAGGGTTTCTGGATATCACCCAAAAGAATGTCCCACAAGATCTTAGATTTAGCAGCAGTCAACCAGGAAGCAGACTCAGGTGATGGAATCAGGCAGGAGTTCCTCCAGGTGGCTGTCAGGCCATCGTTGAACTTTACCCATTAGGGTATGCAGCAGCAGCAGCAGCAGGATCTCTCAATGGCTCCAAGGGACTGTCAAACCTCATGCTGGGCTGTAAATTCTTACACAGACTGGTTAAGGATACATTGCATAGGCTTGTCAGGCTTTGATCCTGCTGGTTTTTTGTCGCGACCGCCTCGACCTGCAAGGATGACGCGACAACAGGTCCTTCTTTCAGACGGTTTATTCAGGACCTTGTTTACAGCTTCTTTTCTCCTACTTCTCTCCTGCCCACTTCTTCCTTCTTTTTCCTGCTTCTTCTTGTTTCTCCTTCCCATCCGCCCCCGCGCTCCGGTTATAAGCCTCCTGGATGGCCAATCCTGAAGCGCCATGTGGCATATACCGATAGGGCTGCAAACACGGAAGCAAACTAGGAGCCAAGTCATAGCCATATAAGGAGTTGTTTTTTACAGAGAGCACTCATCACGAGGAAGACGGAAGGCGGAAGCCCGCGCCATCTTAGGTCACAGCCGCACCACGCGGCCCTGCCATTTTAGCTACAATGTTGCTTTTGCAGCCGTCTTTGGTCGCGGCTCCCGCAGCTCTCCACAGTTTTTAAGATCTTCAAACAATAGCCCAGGACAATTTACCAAAATCATAACTTTTTTACTAACCAGATATTTTTGTAAATAGACACAGAAGGCTCAGAAGGCTTAGTTTTGTAACCTTCTCTGACAGATGCAGTCTCCACACCTTGCACACCGACAACTGTTAACACTATTCTTTATGCCTTTTTTTTAATTATTATTTTATCTATTTTGCCTCATTTCTCCAAAACTGACTCTGGACCCTTGATCTTAAAAAGGGGGTAGAAGGGTGAAGGTCCATCTTCTGTAACTTCTTCAAGCTGACTTTAGGGTTGTTGATCTTTTTTTTTTTATATACTTGAATTTTTTTTCTTTTTTTTTCTTTTTTTTATTTTATTTGTGAAAATACTGTACAGAGGGGTTACAATTGCATGGGCAGGATAATGCGTACATTTCTTACCAAGCATTGCAGCCTCCTCCTTTGTTTACCCTTCACATCACTTCC
>NW_012267326.1:289308-321523 GCF_000151885.1 Dipodomys ordii
ACTTCTCATTGTTGCATCAGGTCCACCTGTATCCTTAAACAACTGGTTTTTCCAGGGTTGTTGATCTTACCTAGCCAGGAACCTATAACCTTAGCCTATTTTACAAAGAGGCCATCAGGGTTAGATGCCATTAAGAACAATATTTAACTTTTGACAACTGCACAGACCTTTTCTCTGGCTACAGCAGTGTAGCTTGTTTAGCACTCTGGTTTGCAAAAGCACCTTCCTAGATGGCTTAGGAATGTGATCTCTAATGATCCCAACAATGCCTAAGTTACCTTTGCAGGCCTTTAGATAGATATCAATAGAAACATACTCTCAGGTTTACAAACTTTTTCCTGAGCAGATGAACTTCATGTAACTAGTGTCAGCTCAATTAGAGCTGCCAATTAGAGCTTTTGGCACATAAAGGGGTTGAGATTTAAACTATCCCCCACGTTTTATAACATTAGCTTTTTACTGTCACAGAGGACTAGCAAGTTCCTGTCCCTTGCAAGGTAGATAGTCATGGACATTTGGCATGCTTACAAACTCTTTTTATGACCTCCCGGCTCTGACCAGTTTTGAAGGGCCATGCACAAATGACTCTAGGATCTGACATTTCTGCCATCCAAGCAGTGGCTTACTGCCTCTGGATGCTCCTCCATTGATTTTGTCCCAGGAGTGTCTTCTCCACATTGGGATAAATGCCTCATTGGCATTTCCCTTTAGCTGGTCACTGGACTTGAACTCGGGGCCTGAGCACTGTCCCTCAGCTCTACAGCTTAAGGCTAGCACTCTGCCACTTTGAGTCCCAAAGCAACTCTGCTTGCTCTTTCAGCATTCTGCTGGCTAAGTAGAGGTGACAGTCTCACAGGAACCTTTTTGTGCCCGGCCTGGCTTTGAACCAGTTTGCAGATCAATGAGTCTTACAAAAGGCCATTTTACTCCAATTAAAAGCAACAAGGTGGTCAACATAGAAGTAGCTTTTAAGCATGCTCTTACCTGAAACTTATTAAGAGTCAAAGTTACATCTGACAAACTTTTAAGAATCCTCTGTGCTTTGCTCTGGACTTTGTTGGAAACTTAAAAAAAACTTATAAGAGCAAACTGGAATAGCAATTATTTTGGTAATCCTAATTTTTCCTTTGTGCACACTGAGGCCAATGTTAAGAACAATTTTACATTTAAACTTTATATCTAAAAATCCATTTCTAATGTTTAAAAACCTCTTATTAATCACCTTTAATATTTTATACTTTAGTTTTCATTTGCATTTAAAAAAAACCTCTTAAAATCTTGAGGCCAAGTGTCACTCATTGTCTCTTGGGTGCTTGTTTTTACACATTGAAACTTTTAAACTCAAATGACAATTTTTCCTTAATGCAAAAATTACAGTCACCTTCACTATACCATGAAGCTAGACTTAACACCTTTATAACTTTTAAAAACATCCTAATTGTAGAACATAATTGAAAGTAAGCCACATTATATAAATAACTTTTTAACCCTCTATTTTAAGGCCTTTCTAATTTTAATGTTAACACATCCAAGGGGAAGTTTTAGCAATACTAATCAGATCATCACATCACTCATTTTAACCATCATGTTTTCAGTCTCTATCTGCAGGGAAAAGAGATAACAAAGATGGGCTACTCAGCCCCTTCTATGGAATGGGCACACATCCAATCCAACTCTTTAGGGTTAGATGAACTGCATTTGTGCCAACTTGCCCTCTTTTACCATGTGTGGACTTCTCCCAGGGCTTGTCCCACCATGCATGGTCAGCTGAACTGCACTTCTGCTTGTTCACCCCTCACCCCTAAAGATAGGTCTTCTGTTGGCTTCTAGTTTTCCCTTTTTTATCTCTTGGTTCTCGAATGAAATACACAGTTTTTAGACAGACAGAACAAGTAACATCTTTGATGGTGTTAAGCTAACCTTTATATTTAACTTTTTAATATTTATCCCCGAATTTTAGCCAAGGGAATTAAATCCCGAACTGCAATGCATTTTTGTTAAGCCAGATAACTTGATTACAGTATAAACAGTCTTATGCATTTTAAAACATTAGTTTTTTTTAAATACCAGATTTTCTAATTTGTAAGTTAAAGAATCTTTAAAAAGCCATTTAAAACAATGTGAAGATTTTTTAAAATTTTTGGTAATGTCCAAACCTCATAACCTTTTGAATTTTAAATTAAAACTCACCCAACTGTTACAGCATGCTGACAATTCTTATCTTTGAACACGTTTACAGACACACACAAAACACTCACACAGATCTTAAAGCCCGCAAAAATCCAAATCAGTCGTACGTACACCTTTTAAAGTTTTTAAACAAAAATTTAAGACAGTATTTCTTTTAAACTAGGTACCTTTGTTGGGCTTTATTTTCCAGAGCTTGTTTGTCTAGCAAGGCAATTCACTAATTAGTCTTTTGAATCCCTTCTGTTGGAAGAGGGCTGGGGGAGGGGGTCACCTAAAACTAAACTGGCCAGATTTTTTTAATCCAATTTTAGACAAGAGCACTTTACAAATTGTTACATTGTCAGGACTAGCTGAAAAAGTCTAAACTAGGCACACAGCCTTCTACACCCTCCCTGCTGGCAGCCTCCACAAGGAGAAAATGCAGCCTGAGGCTTGAAGGGAACCAAACTAGCCCAGTAACCTTCCATGCCTCACAGGGAGGGTGGGCATAGCAGGTCTGTGACGGAGCCCAGCTGGAACTTTTATTCCCCCAGAGATGTTTAAATAAATAAATAACAAAAACACAGATAAACACAAAAACCAAGGATCCACATTTAAAACTGGTACCAATTCTAAAACAGAAATAGACAAGAACTGAAGGCTGAGTTGGGGACTAATGGGCCCCAGTTTATCCCTACCGGAATTCTGTGTTGCTCCCACTCAGCAAGCTGAATCCAGAGTCTGCTGAGTGAGCCTGCCACACTCACCCAGAACTTCCCTACCCCAGAAAACATAAAACAAACACACACACTAAAGTAAACAAGACAATCAAGTGGCCACAAAGACAAAATCAGGTCTCAGTGAATGGGGCGACATCTCACCACCATTCACTTACCACCGGACTCAACCCCCCTACTCACCTCCGGAGGATTTTTTTCTTAGATTCCTGCAGAAGTTGACCCAGGGGCCTTCCAAGGCAGAGGAGAATTCCTAGTCATCTGGGGCAAGGGAAAAGAAAAATCCCTAGTGGCCATCCCCTCAGACTGACAGGTTCTCCCCCATGCTCAGCCCCCCTGAGCCAAGGCCCACGGCTGAGATCTAACTGGGGCCACTTGCAGGTGGTCAGTGGCAATTTCATAATTGACAAACAAGCAAGTTACAAAAGCAGAACCAGCAGTTTTTGTTTTTAAACGAACTAGGACAAGGTCTCGGGGTGTCCAGGGAGTGAACTCACTTGTTGTCCCATCTCTATAGAGAATACAAAACACACACTAAAAACAAGTAACACTAAATAGAGACAGAAAGAACCAGACCAAACGCCGCACGGCAGCTGCAAATGAGTAAGTAAACTACAAATGGGGAGCGGCTGGCCGCGCCTCAACTCCCCGGGACAAAGAGACACTTGGGTCTCTCCTTCCTCCAAACGACCCTAGAGTAGGACTCCAGGGCGGGACCAGGGGTCTGGGCACGTCTGCCTTCCCCACTGGCCCAAATACAAATTCAGATACAAATCCTGTACAGGCACTTTTGGATCCCAAAATGCAAAACGAAAGTGACAAACACTGAAGACGCGAAACGCAAGAGCTCTATCTTACCTCCTACCGGTCCTGGAATTTGGGGTCTGGTAGCGCCGGTTTCCCGACCAATGCACCAAATGAAAGACCCCAGACTCCTGGGATACTTTCATCTGCAGGAAGGCGCCCCAGAAACTCAGACGCCAGGCCGGGAGATGCAACAAGCAAGAGGAGTTTATTTGACGTTTGCGCAAACCGACTCTCTGCCCCGTCAGTCAGAGAGCCCCGAGCAGTGGTTACAGGCATTTTTAAAAGCAAAAACCACAAAATTAGCATAAAACACTCTTTGTAAAACAATTGGCTCATGGTTGGTCTAAGGGGGGTGTTTACATGGTTACAGGCCTATGATTGGTTGACATTTGGCTTAGCTTGTGGTCTTGCCAGGTGGTCGTTGTCAAGGTCTGTCCCGGGGATTGTTGAACTGAACTGGAACTGAAAAACATAAACTAAACTGAAAAACATGTACTATCTGTTTTTCTTTTTATAACCGTCGACCTTGTCCTGGGGCGGGCTGACATCCGGACATCTGGGCCGGCCGATATCCGGATATCTGGGCCTTGAGACTCTGCCCAGTTTTATTTCCCAGGGAAGGGGGATCTGAATGCAAGCACATTTACAGAAGCAAAATCAGCAGTTAGCAAGTTAGTAATGGTAATGGTAAAGTGAGGTTTTTAATCTTTCATAATAATAGAAATGCCCCAGAAGAAAAGGAACTACGGGTTACCAGGGAAATGACTAGGGTGTTAGTGGCAGCAGTTGAGAAAAGACCAGGAGGACAAGGGGGGAGGGGAATGTATGGGGTGAGAAGGGAGAGACCTCGGCCAGATGGCTGAGGCCGAGGTCTAGGGCCAGACCAGTGTGCCTTTTGCCATGAGACAGGACATTGGGCTAGAGAATGTCCCCAAAAAAGGGAACAGAAATATAGACAGTGGCCCCCTCGGAGATCAATGTTGAAGGATGCCCCCCCCGCAATGCAGATTAGGGGTGATGGGGTTCGCTCCAAACCCAGGGTAACCCTTAAGGTGGAGGGGACTCCGGTAGACTTTCTGGTTGACACGGGAGCTCAACATTTGGCTTTGACTGAGCCCAATGGAAAGATCTCTGACAATGCCTCATGGGTGAAAGGAGTCACCGGAGTAAAGAAATACCCATGGACCACTAAGAGAACTGTAGAGCTTGGAACTGGGAGAGTGACCCATTCGTTTTTAGTCATTCCCGATAGCCCCTACCCCCTTCTGGGTCGAGATTTATTGACCAAGATAGAGGCACAGATTCATTTGCACCCCGATGGCCCTCTAGTGACAAATTCACGGGGCCAGCCATTTCCAATGCTAACTTTGGCTTTGGAGGACGAGTATCGTCTTCACCAACAACTGCAACCTCCAGACACTGACATCGACACTGGCTGGCCATGTACCCCGGGGCTTGGGCTAAAACTGAGGGGATGGGTCTGGCAAAGCACAGACTAACCCTTTTTATTGAATTAAAACCAGGGGGTGATCCAGTTAAGGTCCACCAATATCCCATGACCAAGTGGGGTATAACACCCCACATTTGGAGGCTATTAGAGCAGGGAGTGCTATGCTTCTGTCGGTCTGCCTGGAACACCCCACTGTTACTGGTCCAGAAGCCAAACTCCAAGGATTACCGGCCAGTACAAGACTTGAGGGAAGTAAATAAGAGAGCATGGACATTCACCCTATGGTACCTAACCCCTCTACTCTCTTGAGTGCCCTCCCACCATATAGGACCTGGTACACTGTCCTGGATCTCAAGGACGCATTCTTCAGCCTGCCTTTGGCATCTAGGAGCCAAGATCTCTTCGCCTTTGAATGGACAGACACAGAAAAAGGCATTACTGGCCAGCTGACGTGGACCTGGCTTCCCCAAGGTTTCAAAAACTCCCCCACTCTGTTTGATGAGGCTTTACATGAAGACTTGGGTGAGTTTTGGGAAAGCTACCCTGGCTTGACTTTGCTACAATATGTGGATGATTTGTTGATAGCTGCAGAGACTCGGGAGGAGTGCACTCAGGGAACAGAGGACTTACTTCAGACTTTGGGTAATCTGGGGTACCAGGCATCTGCAAAGAAAGCCCAGATCTGTAGATCAGAAGTGACATATTTGAGGTACCTCCTAAAAGAGGGGCAGTGTTGGCTGACTGAGGCAAGAAAAGAAACTGTTCTTATAATACCATGACCTGACTCCCCGCGAGGGGTAAGGGAGTTCCTGGGGTCAGCTGGCTTCTGCTGCTTGTGGATCCCAGGATTCTCGGAGTTGACCAAACCCCTTTATGAAATGACTACAGAGAAACAACCTTTCCAATGGACGGAAAAGGTGGAGCAGGCATTTCAGAGACTAAAAATGGCTCTGCTGTCCGCCCTGGCCCTGGGGTTGCCGGATATCTCTAAGCCTTTTTATCTGTATGTGGATGAACATAAGGGGGTAGCAAAAGGGGTCTTGACACAGCAGCTGGGACCCTGGAAGTGGCCAGTTGCATATATATAAAAAAAAAACTGGACCCGGTTGCAGCCAGGTGGCCCCCGTGCCTGAAAATAATAGCGGCCACCGCACTCATGGTCAAAGATGCTGACAAACTGACCATGGGGCAGGAGTTGCACGTGGCTGGCCCCCACGTCATAGAGAGCATGCTGAAACAACCTCCCAACCGTTGGCTCAGCAATGCTCGCCTGACTCACTACTAGGACTTTTACTCAACCCCTTCAGAATCATCTTTCGGGCACCAATGGCACTCAACCCTACAACATTATTGCCAGCCCCAGACCTGGAGGCTCCTCTACATGATTGTGCACAGATCCTTGTGCAAGTTCATGGGACCAGAGAAGATCTCAGTGACCAGCCACTGCCAAACTCATACGCCATTTGGTTCACTGATGGGAGCAGCTTCCGAGATGGCAAGAGGTATGTGGATGCCACTGTAGTCTCAGAAACTGAGGTAATCTGGGCTGAGCCCGTGCCCGCAGGGACTTCAGCTCAAAAGGCAGAACTCATAGCCCTCACTCAAGCTTTGATTTGGGACAAGGATAAACAGCTGATGGTCTATACCGACAGCCCATATGCCTTCACCACGGCCCATGTGCATGGGGCCATTTATAAAGAGAGAGCACTATTGACGGCAGAGGGAAAAGCCATAAAAAACAAGGAAGAGATTCTTGCTCTTCTAGTGGCACTGTGGTTACCCAGAGACTGACCATTGTCCACTGCCTGGACATCAAAAGGAGAGAAACAGGGTATCCAGGGGCAACAACTATGTGGACAAAACGGCCCAGGAGGTGGCCTTTCAGGTGGAGGAAGTGGCCCTCATCCTTCCAGATCCAGGGCCCTGAGAACTGCCTGAGGTACCCCAATACAGAGAAGAGGACTCAAATTGGATAAATGGCTTACGCCCATGGACACAGTGTCTACAGGGATGGTGGCAGGACTTTCAGGGAAAGAGAATAGTACCAAAAAAACTAGGCCACCAAATTTTACAGAAAATGCATCGAACCACCCACCTGGGGGAAAGGAGAATGTAGGACCTGCTGAGACATGCACAGCTTAAAATCAAGGGTGCCTCTTCCAAAATTCAGCAGATTATGACAACTTGCAAAGCCTGTCAGATCACTAATGCGGGATATGGCATGATGAGCTCAGGTACCAGAGAAAGGGGGGAGAGGCCAGGAGCATACTGGGAGGTAGATTTTACTGAAGTAAAACCTGGAAAGTATGGGTATAAATACCTATTAGTGTTTGTAGATTCCTTTTCAGGATGGGCAGAAGCTTTCCCCACTAAAAGGGAAATGGCTCAGGTGGTAGCAAAGAAGTTGTTGGAGGACATTCTGCCCAGGTACGGTTTTCCCATGATGATAGGGTCAGACAACGGACCAGCCTTTGTATCCAAGGTGAGTCAGGGATTGGCTTCCATTCTCGGAGCAGATTGGAAATTACATTGTGCTTATTGCCCCCAAAGTTCAGGATAGGTAGAGAGAATGAATCGTACCTTAAAGGAGACAACCAAATTGACCATGGAGACTGGTGGAGACTGGGTGGCCCTGCTTCCTTAACCTATATAGGGTCCGCAATTCTCCCTACCAATTAGGAGTTACCCTTTTTGAAATTATCTTTGGCTTGCCCCCACTTGTAATTCCCAGTTTACCAAACCCTTTAATTGTAGACTTTGACGATTCAGAACTGCTGCGCTCCTTGCGGGCACTACAACAGGTTCATCAGGACATGTGCCGGAGACTCAGAGCACTCTACGAGACAGGACCTCCTCCTCAGCTGCACAAGTTCCAACCCGGAGACTGGGTCTACATCAAGAGACGCCAACAAGAGACCTGAAAGCCTCGCTGGAAGGGACCCTACGTGGTACTTCTTACAACCCCTACCGCACTCAAAGTCGACGGCATGGCCACCTGGCTTCATCATTTTCATGTCAAGTTGGCAGAGTCAGCTCACATGAGAGACTACTTTGTAAAGGGACAGGAGCCTGAGTGGGAACTGATTCCAAGCCATAATTCTAACCCTTTAAAGTTAAAATTGTGCTGTAAGGATGTGGCAGGGCCTAATTAGTTTAATAGGAATTTTTGCCGGCCCTTGGGTTTTGGCCACCCTCCACCAGTCAAAAGAATATGTATGGGAAATCCAAAAAACTGATTTGGGAGAAATAATGCACAAAACCCGGGCCTTAAGTCATAACATCATTCAATTTAATACAACTACCTGTGCCTTGGTCCCCATAGACCCCTGCTACTCCTACAGCCCTTTTACATGTGCCCTAGTATCATTTCTTCTTGCAATCAACCCGAGCATTACTATTATGCCCACTGGGGCTGTGAAACTATAGCATCTGACTGGGGAGTCAATAATGATCCAGACATTACAGAGGGAAGATTGCCCCAACAGGATGATGGACTGTCCACCACTATTGGAGGAGGGAAAAAAAATCTGTTGGTACTTGGGGTGGTACAAGGACAGGGATGCCTCCCTGTCGGCTTATGTCTAGTGATATTTTTAGGGGCAGCTATTTTAAAGACAAAGGTCATAAACCCTGTACCCACATTTTTATTAAAATTAAACAATCCTTGGATCCAAAGTGGGCCTATGGAAAGATTTGGGGCCTATTATGAACAGGGGACCGAACGAGGGGGTCGGATCACTATACAGACCCTGGAAGTACAGACTCCGCCCCAATGCATTGGCCCCAATCCTGTACTAAACCCATGCCCACAACCCACTCAACCCTGTAACCCTGCAGTGACATCCCCCTCATCCTTCCCTACTGATCCCCTTGGATTTTATAATCCCCCTCAGAGAGATAAAATTAGAACGCAGTACACAAAAAGCCTCATAGACCCTTTTTTTCCCCTTAATTAATGCCACCTTTGGTCTGCTAAACAAATCCAACGCTGATGCTACTCTTAATTGTTGGCTTTGCTTGAGCCTGCAGCCACCCTATTATATAGGGATTAGCACAGACATTCCGATTGGAACAACAGATTGGGATGTAAAAAATAATAGTTCCCCTTTATCCTGCAGGTAGGACAAACACCCAAAATAACTTTGGGAGACATACAAGGGCAAGGGCTATGTATTGCTACTAAAAAGGGAAAACCCGCTTCACACTACCATAATTTTTGCAATAGGACCATTGTTCCAAAAACCTTTTCCACTTTTCTTGTCGCACCAAAGGGAGTATGGTTTGCTTGTACATCAGGGCTTACTCCTTGCCTGTTTAAAAATAGCTCCTGGGAAGAACTGTGTATAACAGCCTATATTATACCTAAGGTGGAATACCTTGAGGACACTGATGAACAACTCACCTCGGTTCAGGGCCTCAGACGGAACAGGCGAGCAGTTCCTGTGTTAATTCCTGTGCTAGTAGCAGGGGGCATAGCGGCCTCCACGGCAGTTGGGATAACTGCTCTAGCGCAGACCTCTGAATTTTCCTCCCTAGCAGGTCAAATAGATTCTGATCTTCAGGAAGTGCATAAAAATATTGAACAGCTTACAGAATCTTTAAACTCATTGGCAGAAGTGGCACTTCAAAATAGTCAAGAGCTAGATTTACTGTTCCTAGAGAAAGGGGGCTATGTGTAGTACTGGGAGAAGAGTGTTGTTTTTGGGCTAACCACACAGGGTCAATTAAAAACAGCCTCACGGTCCTAAATAAAAGGCTTGATGAGTGCAAGAAAAGATGTAAAGAATCTCAAGGGTGGTTTGAGTCCTGGTTCAACATCTCACCATGGTTGACCATCCTGCTTTCTGCCCTCACAGGACCCCTCTTACTTCTCTTGCTTGGCCTTACTATCGGGCCCTGTATAATTACCAAGCTGCTATCTTTTATTAAGGAGAGAATTAACATGGTTCAATTGTTGGTATTGCGAACCCAGTATCAACCACTCACCAACAATGGTCCTCACATGGAACAATCGAGGGATCCATGATTGGCTCCCTGGGCCCGTAGAGAAAGCGGGGAATGAAAGAGGTAAGGAGCCTGAAGGCAGCCATCAGTTAAAAACAGGTATTGGCCCTGGAGTGATGTCATCAGTCAGAAACAGGTGTTGGTCACCGAGTGGCCTAGGGCTAAGCATTTCGGTTTTGAGAAAAACACTTAACGTTCCAACCGACCGGTTCCTTAGAACCCAGAGCAAAACACCTCCTGCAAACTATTGACCCCAGTGTGATTCATAACCGTTCATGGTCAAATCATGGGATAAAGCTATTTTTCTGTAAAGAGCAACCAATCGTATTTGCCCAGTTTAGATTGCTTTAAATGTTAACCAATCATGTATTTTCTATGTAAAAGTTCCTTAAAGTTGTTTGTTCAATACTATAAAAATTGTGCTGATTCTATGCTCAGGGTCTCTTAGTGTCACCAGTTACCGAGTGCATGGAGGACCAAGCTCGAGCTTGCAATAAACCACTCTTTGCTGCTTGCATTGATTGTGGTCTCTGGTGGTCTGTGAGGGGGCATCCAAAAATGGGGTACTTTGCTCACAAAGTGGTTACTGGCTTAAAGATGGAATCACTCAGGCCCAGGTATCAGGCTCTTCACTGTTAGTCCCAGGAAAGTTGCTTCAGAGAATGCTGGCCTCTGACTGTTCCCCACCCCAAGCACATGAGTTTCTCCTTGAAAAGTTTTTTGCCAATGACATTCTGGGCTGCAGGTCTTTGAGACAGGAGCTTTCTAAACACTCCTGATTTGACCTCTGAAAATGTGGCCTCTCTGTTGCTCATAACAAAACAACCATGTTTACTTTGGCTCATGAAGCATTTATCCAATCTTCCATTCATTTTAGATGTAAATGGGAGGTTCTGAATAAAAATATGAATTTTCTGGATTAGGCTCATGTTCCAGTTTGGCAGATGGTGTGGCTCAACAGGTGATCAGAACCCATTATTCCTAATTATCCTTCACTGTAATGGTTTATTTTATCTGCTTGGATCTACAGACATTGCAACTTGGAAGTCATGGTAAGTAGGAGACCCAAAGTTGGAAGAATAGAACTAGGAACTCAGGACATGTTCAGTTATTTCTTGCCAGGAAGGCAAATAGTCTCAGGCCTGATCAGTTCAGCACTCACTGTGAACTCAAGTGGTAAGTCCTTCTGGAGGAAAGGGCAAAAGTCACCCACAGAGGACAGGATGCAAACCCACCTCCTTGCACAACCTTTGCTCACCCAGGAAAGTTATTGCCCCTTGCTGTCCCTCAATAAAAAGTCCTCACCTGTGGAAGATTGAGTCTGGCCTTCTCCTTTCTTTATTTTCCTAACAACAACAATACACCTGTAATGCTTGATACTCAGGAAATTGAGATCTGAGGATTGAGGTGTGAAGTTACCACAGGCAGGAAAGTTTGTGAGACTCCTATCTACAATTAACCACCAAATGTTGGATGTGGAGCTGTGTCTCAAGTGGTAGAGGACCAGCCTTGAAGAAAAAAGCTCAAGGACAGTGCCCAGGCCCTGAGTTCAAACCCACTACCCCCCCTTCTTTCTCACACACACACACAATCTGCCTGCAAGAGTATATTCAAAAGCCAAATATATTCTTTGTCAGTTGTGGATCTTGAACTCTGAGCCTGGGCACTGTTCCCCAGCTCTTCAGTTCACAGCTAGCACTCTACCCCTTGAGCCACAGTGCCCACTTCTGGCTTTTTCTGCTTATGTGGTGCTGAGGAATCAAACCCAGGGCCTCATGCATGCCAGGCAAGTATTCTACCACTGAGCCACCTTCCCAGATCCCAAATATATTCTTAAATACCTAAAGCTTGGAAGCCAGGTGCTGGTGGCTCACCCCTGTAATCCTAGCTACTCAGGAGGCTGAGATATGAGAATTACAGTTCAAAGCCAGCCTGGGCAGGAAAGCCCGTGAGAGTCATCTCTAATTAACCACTAGAAAACCAGAAGTAGCACTGTGGCTCAAGTGGTAGAGTGCTCACCTTGAGATGAAGAGCTCAGGGTCAGCACCCAGACCCAGAATTCAAGCCACACAACCAACCAAAAAAAAAATACTTAAAGCTTAACTGGTACATGTGTGAGATTGAGGGACACATGCTTCATTAACTCTGGGCCCCAAATCACTTTGGTCTCCAGTTGGAGGGAAAATGCACCAGTGTCCCCCAGGCCTCTGACATCCCAGCTGCTCAGTTAAACTGGCCTCAGAAACATCTATATCATTAGAGATACAGAGCCTCCTGCCTGCTCCTTTCCTAGCTTTTATAGCTCTTCTCTCCCATCTTCTCTCTTGCATAGCCCCTGGCTGTTTGCTTAGGGACTACAGGTGCATTTGGTCCTTTATGTCACTCTTTTTGTTGAATTTTAAAACATGGGTTAAACCTGGGCCCTCAATCAGATAGAGCTGTGCAGGATGGGAGGCAAGAAGTGCCTGAGCGCCTTAGGATATTTCTCACCTCATTTGGCTCTTGGCAGGCAGGTTTGCCAAGCCTCAGAAGGAAGAGCTCACAGTGATTATTCCAGAAAACAGCTGTGAAGTTGGCCTGTTTCCTAATGAGCAAAAGCCCTTTCCACATGATTTCCTGAGGTCAACCCAACCCCCAGATCCTCATGTCCCTGTCCTTCACTATCTGGCAAAGCATTAAACTAACCAGTGGAAGCAGGGATTCAAACAAAAAAAATCATTTCATACATGAGCAAGATACATTGTGGATAGAGATCATTCTATAAAACAAACAAACAAACCTGAGCTGGGCTCATGCCTGTCATCCTAGCTACTCAAGAGGGTGAGATCTGAGGATCACAGTTCAAAGCCAGCCAAGGCAGGAAAGTCTGGATGACTCTTACCTCCATTAAATTTTTTTTTAAAAGCCAGAAGTGGAGCTATGGTTCAAGTGGTAGCACTAGCATTGAACAAAAGAAGCTTGGGGACAGCACCCAGGCCCTGAGTTCAAGCCCCAAGATCAGCAAAAAGAATCCTACTTCCAGTTACTATTTTGACAAATCCATGTCCACAAATGCCATCTAAATTCAGATTCAATTCAATTTCTGATTATTGATAGTCTCCCCTACTCAGATGCTTTACACTGAGGAAACACACGTTGTTGTTCTGTGGAAGTAGCTTAAAAGTTCATGTCACCAATAACATATTCTACATTTCCCTTTCCAAGTCACTAAGTTGATATCCTTACCAAAAGAAATGCCAATAATTAGAAGGCTTTTCACAGTCCAGTGCCTGATCTCTGCAGACAGTGAGGAAACAGAGACACAAATGGTTTTTTATTTTGATCTGATGGGGAAATGTTCATGTACCAGAAACCTGAGACCTGTCACTGCCTGCCTGAAGTGCAGACAGAGCAGGCATTGGGTATAATTGCTTCCATACTTCTTGCCATGGTCAGTTGAAAGTCAAGCCTATAAATGATGAGGGACTACAATAAAATTGGAATACAGAAACAGTTCTGCATCACTGGAAGAAATGCAGCAATTGGGGTGGGGGGGGAAGGAGGCAGCTGCATAAGGAATAAATGCACCTGCAATAGCAACAGACAATGTTGGCTTCTTTGGTTTTCTTATCTGCTATTATTTCCTTTCCAACATCAAAGGAGATGACAGACAGGTCTGGAAGGAGAGGGATTTATCAGTTTCCAGAAAAGGATTTTTTCTTTGATCCTTCTGAAAACTTATCAGTAGAAGTACTTTTGCCTTTTGAGCCCTCATGAGTGAGTATTTCATCAGATTCCCCATGTCAGATCCATATTTGAAAAGTCCTTTGCCATGCAGAAAAAAAGATCAAAGAGGATTTGAACTTGGAGAGGTTCAACATGTCTCTCCAGGAATCCACATATCACTCCCCAATCATAATCATTCCTTGTAGATGATAACCAAAATCCCAGGGAGAAAGCAATGCAGGCTGACAGATCTCAATGACAGCCTCACACAGGACAAGAAAAGATAAGTAAGTGATAGAAACAAAAACAAAAATAAAAACTAATAAGAAGGTATCTGAGGGGGAAACATGCCAGATTCTCTCCTCAACAGCTCTAAGTATGGACTGTATCATTGGCTCATTTCAATTTATAAATGAGAAATCAGTCATTAGCCCCAAGCCACAATACAGGGAAGTAGAAAGGAGGTGTGTGTGTGTGTGTGTGTGTGTGTGTGCGCGCGCGCGCGCGACAGTACTAGGGCTTAACCTCAGGACCTTTAAATCTCACTTGGATTATTCTTTCAAGTCTGGCACTCTACTACTTGAGCCACTTCTCCACTTCCAGTTTTTTGATGGCTAATTGGAGGTAATAGTCTCACAGACTTTTCTGCCTGGGCTGGCTTTGAAGGATCCTCAGATCTCAATCTACTGATTAGCTAGGATTACAGTTGTGAGCCAACTGGTAGGGAGAGATCTGAACACAGATTTAGCCCACAAATCTGTTTATGATGTTGCCCTACCAATGGCTTCCAGACAGAACCCAGAGATCAGGAATAGATAGTGAGGAGGTGTAGAGACTTTGGCAGGCTAATGGGCCACTGACACATAAGCAGCTGCTGATCTGATACAGAATAGAATTCTGAGCTGGAGTTATCATTTAAGACACTATAGACTAGGAAGCTGTATGAAAACCCCAAATTTGTAAATATTATCTATTTAGACAAACAAGAACTTAGAGAAGGCTGACCTGTATTCCAGGTGTTTCCAGAAGCCTCTCCTAAAACTTCTTCCTCTCAGGAGAGTTCAAACATAGGGAGTATCAAACATGGATGAGGTCCCCAATCATGTTTATTTCACAGAGTTCAGTGTACATCATCTGAACTGGGTTGCTTTGAGAAATGAAAGGGGGAAAAAAAGTAAAAGCATCCTCAATTCAGGAAACCAATGCTAGAAATACAAGTAAAGAATAAATAACTTATGCCTGTAATCCTAGATATTCTGAAGGCCAAGACCTGAGGACTGCAATTCAAAGATAGTCCCACTCCCCATCACCCCCAAAAAAGGTTGTATGAGACTCTTATTTCCAATTAACTAGTAAAAAGCCAAAAATAGAAGTGTAGCTCAAATGGTAGACTGCCAGCCTTAAGGTAAAGCCTAACTTCAAGTCTCAGTACTGACATACAATATAAGAGAATAGACAAGCCAAGTAGAAGCAGAACCATGGTGGTGACAGTGATGTGTGAGAGATCAGACACCTTTTTTTTAACCAGACACTGTTATACAGGAATTCAATCATGAGCTACAGAGGAGCCACATTTTGAGAGGTCAAATCGGGAGTCTTTATTAGAAAGCTGGCAAATGCGAGTGGACACATGTCCCCAAAAATCTTGCAGCCTAGAATGCACTTAATACTGTTAGGAAACTGAGCCTCATGAGGGTAGTAGAAGAAAGAAAGAGCAGGAAACAATCTCAGCAAACCAGACTAACTCTAATGGAGAGGGTCGCCACAGTGACCAGAGGAAAATCAGGAAACATGAGGCATAGTACATGGTGGCTGAGGTGGTGGGGTCTAAATAGGGTCATGGTCAGAGGCAGGATCACAGGGGGCTCAAGAGTTCAATCTCACCAGTTCATGGTGAAGTGGACTGACCTCCTAGACAAAGTTACAGTTGCTAACCAGTATCTTAAAAAGCTGAAGTTTATTGGACTGACTGGTGTGGGCTTAACTCAAACTGGGAGTAAGCAGCCCCAAACTCAAATAGCTCAGGGTTTTTAAAAGCAAGATAAATAGGGAAGGGGAGCGCTACTCACCTGTAGCCAGTAGTAGTTTTGCCATTGGCAAAGAAGCAAGTTACAGAAACAGAGCTAGCAGTTAGTGATTACAAAATGGCGATTACAATTCAAAGTCGTTCCAATAACCAAGGCCATAAGTCACAAGGCAAAGTCCTTATCCCAAATCTTCCCATCAAAGAAGCAAGTTAGTGAAATAGCAATTACAGTTTCTATATGCAAAGTAATAAGTCCTCAAAGCAAAACCACATTCCAAATTTCTTACTTATCACACTCCCAAATCAAACCACCTTCCAGGTTTTCTGGCTCTTTCTGATTTTCACCATCATCTACCAAATTCCAGTAACCTGGTATTTAACTCACTAATTTACTTCAAACCTTTATCTTTGGAATTTTTCCTTATAATGACTAGCTTTGAGTTTTTTGTTTTCTACAGGGAGATCCTGCCTTTCAAGTTTGTCCCTATCCTTAAAAATTAATCATTTTCTTCTGTTTCTAATTTCACATTTTATATTCTTTTTGGGGGGTCATCACAATGGCATAGGATTGGCACGTCCAGGAACCTATTGTCCATGTCCCCACCCCTGCCTCTAGGAATTGAAGTATTCCTATCACCTGGGGGTCCAGGTGGGATTTTACCCCTAGGAGTTTGCAGAAGTCCCTATCATCCACCAAGATGCCAAGATGGCATATTTCCATATTTCAACATGAATTTTAGATATGACATTAAATATGTTAGGTCTGCCAGGAAAAATGGCCTCTTCCTGATTGTTCTTCATAGGTACACATATGGCCCTTTCTGTAGAAGCCTCTGTCCAGCATCCATAACCCAGGAAACTGGCTTAGCTGGGGACAGTTACCTCCCCTTTCTCTGAGATCATATCCTGGACCACCCAGGTCATGCTACCATTGGATAGTAGGAGTTTCTCAGACTCTAGGTCAAGTCTGCATTTGCCGTGGTCACATGTCCTCCCCAGCTTCTCCCTACATTAACCCAATCGTACCAGAAGTTGTCCCTTCCCTTGTCCATGCACCTTCCATCTTGTGTGGGCCAGTAGTTTTCTCTCCCCCCATAAACGCTTTTCTGTCTAAACCATGTGGCTGTTTCCTTTCAGTGACCCTTACAGAATACACCTTCAAAGTCATTCCCCAGCTCTCTGCTGGCTGAGCTCCGACACAAAGCAGATAAACTGGAGGGTCATTGTTCACATGAAGAAATCACTGGTATGGCCTAATGCCAGTGGCTCACACCTGTAATCCTAGCTATTCAGGAGACTAGGAAGTGAGGATCACAGTTTGAAGCCAGCCTAGTCTGTGAGACTCCAACAAACCACCAGAAAACTGGAAATGAAGCTGTGCCTCAAAGTGCTAGAGCACTAGCCTTGACCAAAAAGCTCAGGGACAGTGCCTAGGCCCTGATGTAAAGCCCCATGACCAATGACAAAAAAGAGAAGAAAGAAAGGAAGGAAAGAAGAAAGGAAGGAAGGAAAAAAGAAAGACAGTGACAGAGAGAGAGAAAAGAAAATAAAAAGAAAGAGAAATCACTGGTATGTGAGCATGGAGGACTGGGCACCAGGTTCCTTGAAACACTTACCAGCATTTGTCACTGTGGCTGAGAGTATGAGGATGCCCACCCAAGTTCATGGATTCTTCTTTCTATTGCTGGGTCAGCAAAGAAAATGACACCACACTTGATCTTCTACAGAAGGGCAGCAGGTGGGGCTGGGATAGCACACAAAGACAGGTATGATGAATCAGCATGCTTAGAGTGGAATCAGAGAGTTGGGCCATTATGACCATTTTGGGCCATTATGACCATGAGGGAAGAGCTGCCAGATTTCTCAAGATCTATGGTTTGTAATGCCAAAGGAGCTAAAATTGAGGCAGGATAGATTAGGGAAAATGAGGCATGGTAAACAGCTTCCAGGAATTAAAAAAAAAAAAAAACAAGCTTAAAGCAAATACAGGAGGTATTCATCCATCTACTTTCCTTAAGATTAAGAGACCAAAGTCATTTTAGGGGAAAATGAGGCAAGAAAAATTAAGGGAAATGGGTCCTGTTGAAGGTAGCTCAGAAGCACTATCTTCTACCTTGAGCCACCTTACACAAGAATTAACATCTGTTTGACAGAATGCATTCCTTCCTGAGAGGTGCATTCCTCATCTCAAGAATTAACATTTGCAGCAGGATATATCCCTTTCTGAGAAAAATGCTCCAAATTTAAGGGTGGACTCAAACCTGAAGAACCAGAATGGTAAACAAGAGCCAGGAACTTAGGAAGTATAATAACACCAAGAGTAATCAAGAGCAAAAACACTATATAACATAGTCAGACCCCTGCCTTTTATCATATAAACACCCCCTGAAATAGGCCAGATCCTATCCTAGGTGAGAAAGGTGAGTTTGGCCCAAGACATAGCAGGACTCAAGGCTTTCCCCATGGTGGCTGGTGGGAGGGCTGGCCTGGGTTATAGCAAGAACCAAGACCATCACCTGTGTGGTGGCCACCAGTGGGAGAAGGGATAAGCTGGCCAAACCAGTTCATTGATGTCCTTCATAAGCAGAGCGAGAGTGAGTGAACGAGCAAGAGGGAGAGAGACAGACAGACAGACAGAGAGGAGCCATATTTCCCCTAAGAGGGAGCATATGACCTCCGTCCCCATCCAGGTAGCAGGAGAATCTTGGGGATAGGAAGTGAGGTAGATGGGAGTTCAGGTGGGTCTGGGTGGAGAGAGGGAGGGGCCTGCTGTACGGAGGGAACTCCAGGAATGGGAGAGGGGCCCAGGTGTAGGTGGAGCTGAAGATCAAAGGTGAGCATAATACTAACATTCCCCACTCTGTCGTTTAAATAAAAATAGCGGGAGGAAGGGGTATTGGTGGATGGTTTTTCTTCTGGAGCTATGTCCTGCTGTCAAGGGGTCTCTGCTTTGTTGTTCAGCCGGGTATTGTCATGATGAAGCATCTGTTTGACAGTTTGGTTGGTAAAGGTCCTCAAGCCATGCCTCCAGCCTGGCTCCTTGATGATTAGCTGGGAGATGGATTTTTAGAGGGAATTTTGTGCCAGGGATGGCTTTGAATTGTGGCAAAAGGAGTCTTTGTTACAAAGCCCTTTTATTTTTAATTAAAGCAACAAGGAGATCGATGAGAGAGAGGTTACCTATAACTTGTTAACAATTGACTAACAATTACTTGTCAGAGTTTTTTTTTTTAATAAAACCCAGTAGATGTTTTTAACCTGTGACTGATTGGTTCTGTAAGTACCACCCACTGCCTCTGGGAAGCCTGTTTAAAGTGGCTTATATACAACATTATATACAACATTTAACCTTTAAAAAATGTACAGACTTTTTTTCTGTGGAATAAAAATATCTTTGGCATTTTCCTTGGTCAGTCACTGGACTTGAACTCACGGTTTGAGTGCTGTCCCTCAGCTCTCCAGCTCAGGGCTAGCATTTGGCCACTTTGAGCTCCAAAGCAACTCGGCATTTGAGCACTCTGCTGGCAGATTAGAGATGTCAATCTCAGAGGGACTTTTGTCTGCCCCGGCTGGCTTTGAACTGCCGTTCTCAGATCAATGAGTTTTTACAAACAGTCACTTTTCTCCAATTAAAAGCAACAAAGATAGTGATTGGAGGTAGTGTTATAAGCATGGTTTTACCTGGAACTTATTAAGTTACATTTGACATGAAAGACCCTAGCCCCTAGGATACTTTCGTCAATGGGAGGGCACCCCAGAAAACTCAGACTCCAGGCCGGGAGATGCAATAAGCAAGAGGAGTTTATTTGACATTTGCACAAACGGACTCCCTGCCCCGGGTGGTCAGGGAGCCCCAAGCAGCGGTTACAAGCCTTTTTAAAGGCAAAAACCACAAGATTAATGCATAACACAAAGCATCCCATGATTGGTCCATTTAAAGGTCATCATATACACCAACAATCACTTTGCCACGCGGGAAATTTTGTAACACTCTTTGTAAAATGATTGGCGCGGGGGACTCAAGGGGGGTGGTTACTTTGGACAATAAGGGTTAGGGGAGTTCACATAGTTACAGACTTGTGATTGGTTGACATTTGGCCCAGTTTGTGGTCTGGCCAGGTGGTCATTGTCAAGGTTTGTCCCAGGGATGGCTTAATTAATCTGGAACTGAAGAACATGTACTATCTATAACCGCTGTCCTTGTCCTGGGTGGGCTGATATCCGGACATCTGGGCTGGCCAATACTTGAGTCACTGCCCAATTTTATCTCCCAGGGAAAGGGGGTCTGAATGCAAGCATATTTACAGAAGCAAAGTCAGCAGTTAGCAAGTTAATAATGGTAATGGTGAAGTGAGGTTCCTAATTTTTAACCCTTCAGACAGACTTGTCCTGTCTTTTTTTTGGGGGGGGGGTCCGGTTGTGGGGCCTGAACTCTCAGCCTGGGCCATGTCCTGCAGCTCTTCAGCTCAAGGCTAGCACTCTACCACTTGAGCCACAGTGACACTTCTGGCCTTTTTTCTTTTTGTTTATGTGGTGCTGAGGAATCGAACCCAGGGCCTCATGCATGCAAGGCAAGCACTCTACCACTGAGCCACCTTCCCAGACCCTTGTCCTTTTATTGTGGGCCTGCTGGAAACTGTTACAAAAAACAAAAACCTTCAAGGGCAAAGTGTAATAAGCCTAATTTATCTTTTTTACTTTGAAATAAGCCTTTCTGAAAAAAAAAATTTTTTTTGGGTCCAGTCGTGGGGCCTGAACTCTGGGCCTGGGCACTGTCCCTCACTCTTCAGCTCAAGGCTAGCTTTCTACCACTTGAGCCACAGCGCCACTTCCGGCTTTTTTCTTATGTGGTGCTGAGGAATTGAACCCAGGGCCTCAGGCATGCAAGGCAAGCACATTTTTATCTTTTAAATTTTAGTCAGGGAAGCCAATCACTCCCCATAACTTCCCAAATTTTTACAAAGGGAACAACATTTTAATTCCTTTTTGTAAAGTTACTGTAATTTGAATTTAAATGCCTCATTAAAATACTGGGTTACACACACCCTTTACCCCTTGGCTGAAACTTCAATGTACTAGCACTGTAGCATCTCTCTTTTTTTTTTAAAGAAATATATCTAATTGTAAAATAGTATAGAAGTCAGCTTATATCCTTTACTCTAACTAGTCGGGATTAACATCTACAGAACCTAATATCTGAGGTGGCATGTGTTTTACCCCAAATCAGCAAGCTTTTGGTCATATGTGATGGAACAAGTTCTACAAGATCTGGGCAAGGCTGTGGCATCTCCCAGCATGTATGGACTGTTGCACCTCCCATACGTTACCTGTAAAATTCCATATATATATATATTTATATGGAATTTTACAGATATATATATAGGTATATATATATATATATATGGAATTTTACAGGTATATATATATATAGGCATATATATAGGTGTATATATATATATATATATATTGGTTAAAGACCTGGTTTATACTGGCTTTCGTATGGTGGTGCCACAACTTTGTTTTGTTTCCTCAGCATTTCCCATTTACAGGCCACACTGTATCTTGAGTTACTATGGTCCCTTGATCTTGAAGGGAGATGATTGGAACACAAGGGTGAAAACAGAGAAATAAACCTTAGCCTTAGTTTACTAGCCATGGTCACAGGTACAATATTTAACTCTTAGCATAGATGGACATAGGAATGACATAAATCACAGCCAACTTAATTACCAATTTCATTTACTTGTAAAGGAAACCATGTTTTTTAACTCCTTTCCCAAGGCCTTTTAAAACTGACTGTTTTGATCCTTAACAGAAAAAACAGTGCTGGAGGAATATCAAAACCAAATTTCAAACTCTACTACAAATCAAAACAGCTTGGTACTGGAACAAGAAGAGACCTCGGGACCAATGGAATAGAATTGAAAACCAGAAATGAACCCAGAGACCTATAGCCACCTAATCTTCGATAAGGGAGCTTAAAAAAATAGAATGGAAGAAGGACAGCCTCTTCAGTAAATGGTGCTGGCAAAATTGGTTAATCACCTGTAGAAAACTAAAGCTAGATCCCTATATATCACCCTGCAACAGAATCAACTCCAATTGGATCAAAGACCTCAAAGTCAAAGCAGACACCCTGAAAACATTACAGCACAGGATAGGAGAAACCCTAGGTCTCCTTGGCACAGGCCGAAATTTTCTGAATAGAGATCGAGAAACACAAAGAAAGGTTGGACAGATAGGATTGCATGAAGCTACAGGGCTTCTGCATGGCAAAGGACACAACTAGCAAGATCAATAGAAAGCCCACGGATTGGGAGAAGATCTTCACTAGCCATACAAGGGATTAAGGTCTCATATCTAAAATATACTTGGAAATCAAAAAATTAAATCCCCCAATAACAAATCCTCAAAGAAACAACTGCCCAATAAATAAATGGACTAAACACTTAAAGAGAAACTTCTCTGAAGGGGAAATAAGAATGGCCAATAGACATATGAAGAAATGCTCAACCTCTCTAGCCATAAAAGAAATGCAAATCAATACAACGTTAAGATTCCACATCCCCCCAGTTAGAATGGCTATAATCAAGAACTCTAATAACAACAGATGCTAGAGGGGATGTGGCCAAAAGGGAACCCTAATGCACTATTGGTAGGAGTGTAAACTTGTTCAACCACTTTGGAAAGCAGTATGGAGGTTCCTCAAAAGATTCCACATAGAGCTCCCTTATGACCCAGCAATCCCACTTTTGGGCATTTACCCAAATATCATAAACAAGGTCATACTAAAGCTACCAGCACAACTATGTTTATTGCAGCATTATTTACCATAGTTAAGATATGGAACCAACCCCAATGCCCCTCAGTAGATGAATGGATCAAGAAAATGTGGTATATATGTACACAATGGAATTCTACGCCTCCATCAGAAAGAATGACATAGTCCCATTTGTTAGGAAATGGAAAGACTTGGAAAAAATTATGTTACGTGAAGTAAGCCTGGCGCAGGGAAGCATAGGTCCCATGGTTTCCCTTATTTGCAAAAACTAGTATTTGTCTGCAACAAGCAGAAAAGGTCAAAAGCTATGTACATATGACCAGATAAGATGATGTTAAGTGAACTGAACCCCAAGATAGGGACACATGTGATTTTTTCTTTCTTGCTATTGTTTCTAATGTATTTATAATGTACCATGTGATTTTTTTTGTTGCTTTGTATGATCCTTCTTCATGGTATAACCCCTGTTTTCACTGTATTTGATGTTGGTCTAATTTGAGGAGGGGAAGGGAGAAAACAAAATGTTTAAATAGGGATATAGGTAGACCCATTGTAACAATGAGATGTACAAGACTATGTTCAAAAACAAACTTTACAAGTGTGTGTGTGGGGGGTGTAGTTGTGGAGGTGGGAGGGAAGGGATGGTAGGGGAAAAACAAAGAAGGAGGCAACAATGCTTGATAGGAAATGTACTCATTACCTTGCGCATGTAGCTATAACCCCTCTGTACAGTATTTTTACAATAAAAAACTTATTTAAAAAAAACAAAAATAAATTTAAAAATTGCCTGTTTTTTTTTGGCCTACAGTTAGGTCACAAAATTTTAAAGCAATTTATATGAAATCACAGCTTTTATTGACAAAGGCCTTTTAGTACACAGAATACTTGGCAACCTTGAAACCATAACCGTTTACATATAGACAAATAGACACAGACAGACAGATATGTTTGTGGACAAATTATAGAGCGCGCTTAGATTTTAGAACCGGCCATTTTAAAGTTTTGAAGTTTTAGCAGTATTACTTTGCCTAATTATGATGGAACCATGTGGTCAGTTTAAAATACAAACCTTTGTAAACAACAAGAAACTTGTAAACAGGAGACAAGACAGGAGCAGACACATGGCACAGCATGATGGTGTCACAGGTGGGGGAGGGGAAGTCACAGAATCGAGTCGTGGGAAACAGCAACTGAATTACCACGATGCCAAGATGGTGCATCCACCACATGCTTAATGCTAGAGAGAAGACTTAACAGAATTTAATACACTTTTGATAATATCCAAACTTGGACTTTTTTGGGAGTTTAAACTTAAACTCATTCTTCTATTTCAAGGAGTATAAACAAGCTATTGTTGGCTACATTTTTACAGGGCTTTACCAAGGCATTTAACATATAAAACAGTTGTAAAAATCTTTAGTTGGAAGAAAGGAGAGGTTACCAGAAGCTAATTTTGGTACAGCAAGTGGAAGAGTTTAAGAGGAGGGGGAGAGACAGAGACTTTTAATTGCCCGAGTGTTAACCGAAATGGAGTTTTAAATGTGGGGCCAAATTTGACTCTGATGGGGATTCAGCGGTCCTCCAAGGCCCACGTGGTCTTAATGTAAAGAAATTTAGTGTCCTTTCCATGGTATAGTGATCAAGAGCCAAGTACTTGCCACAGACCGTCCCCTGTGGTGCTATTTGGCTCATAATGGGGGGGGGGCCCTTGGCCACAGTAGACCCTAGCAGCAAGTTCTGGGCACTTGGCCAAGATTTCGGTCAGATGGTAAGTTTTGGCCTGGGTTAGCCCACGAAAGCCCAGATGGCCTTATAGACAGAACTACAGAAATGAGAAACCCAGAACTCAGGTTAGCTGGTCGACTCGCCTAGATGTAGGACTTAATTAGCAGTATTGGATGGGCAGGTAGAGAGCGCTCAGTCAGGAGAAAGTTACCTCTGTGGTCCTCTGGCAACCAGAGTGTTGGGTCTCAGGATAGGTCCCAGGGCAGCTGGTTGAATCCCTTTCTGAAGTGGAGGGGGGAGCAAATCCACTGGGGAGCCTATCCTTGTATGGGCCACCACCATTGAAGGATCCTATAAAGGATCCATCCCATGGTACCACGCACAGGCTGGCAGGCACAGGAGAAAAATAATTTCAAAGTTTATTAGAGGAGCCATATTTCTCCCAAGAGGGAGCACATGGCCTCAGACCCCATCCAGGTAGCAGGATGGTCTGGGGATAGGAAGTAAGGTAGATGGGAGCTCAGGTGGGTCTGGGTGGAGAGAGGGAGGGACCATCTGTATGGAGGGTAAGCCAGGAATGGGAGAGGAGCCCTGGTCTGGGTGGAGCTGAGGACCAAAGATGAGCATAACACTAACAGTATGTATGCCTTCCTGAGAGAAATGCTCCCCCAAAACTTAAGTAACCTCCTACCCAAAATGCAGACAACAGGAAGCCTTCCTTATCTCAAGGATAAGGATCTGTTTAATGGCAGGGTGCATTTTTACCTGGAAGAAATGCCCAAGACATCCAGGAACTCAGAAAGTGTTAACACCAGGAGTGATTACAGCAAAGATAAAACACCTATCTTTATATAACTTTAAAGTCAACCCCCTACCTTTAACATATAAATATCCTTAAAAGCTAAGGCGCTATGTGTGTACATGCATGTGTGCATGTGTGTATTTCTCCCTCCATCCCTTTGACGGCACCCACACTCTGACTATGATCTTGCCTTTCTGCTTGTCTGTCTGCTTGTCTGCTTTCTTTCTTGCTTACTTACTCAATAAAGCTCTGCCAAGTTTTTATAATAAGTTTTTTATTGTGAAAATACTGTACAGAGGGGTTACAGTTACATTAGCAAAGTAATGAGTACATTTTTTATCAATCAATGTTGCCTCCTGTTTTACCCCTACCATCCCTTCCCTCCCACCTCCACTACAGTTCTCCCTCCACACCTCTCTACCCCCTCCCTGCCTAAATTGTAAAGTTTGTTTTTGAACATAATGTCTTGTACATCTCATTGTTGCAATGGGTTAACCTGTATCCCTATTTAAACATTTCTGCCAAGTTTTTTATGCCATCATGACTTCTCTTAGAAATTCTTATTTTGTGATTGAAGTCAAGGAGCCTGATTGAAGAGTCCCTATTTTTAAAGGGATACTTCACTATCCTTCACCTGTGTCCAGTGACAACCCCATCACAAACACCCGGAAAACTGTTGTGTGCTGGATTAATATGAGTGTGGTATGCAGGCTTTTTGTATCTATAAATAGATCTTACATCAATCACTATTCTAGTATCTGAAGCTTCTGTGTGCTCCCCTCCCCCTGGAAATGGTTTCACACATAGTCAAACAGCCCTGGAAAATCCATGTGCTGCTTTTCTCGCTTCACAGCCCATCCTCATGTCATTAATGGGGTACCTGAGGGGGGCAAGCTATGCAGAAGCTCTCTAGTCACAAAGAGGCTGAGGAAAGTAGGGTACACACCAAAAGCATAACCACTAGATACAGTGCACCAAATTTTCTTCTTACCCTAACAGATATCAGATACTGAGCTGTGATTCCATCTAGATCACATCATTTTTTTTTTTGTTGGTCATGAGGCCTGAACCCTGGGCCTGTGCACTGTCCCTCAGTTCTTCAGTTCAAGGCTGGTGCTCTAACACTTGAGCCACAGGACTACTTCCGGCCTTTTCTGTTTATATGGTGCTGAGGAATCGAACCCAGGGCCTCATGGATACAAGGCAAACACTCTAATACTCTGCCACCTTCCCAGCCCTGGATGACATCATTTTAAGTCTGTGCAATAACTGCATTTAGCACAAGCCCAAGCATGCCTTTTTTAGTCCTGCTACTAGTTGATGAAGAAGCAGCTCCAATTTTTGTGGGAACTAATGGCTTATGTTAGAACCAGGTTAAATTAAACAGAGTATTAATTAGACCACAGAAATTTAACTGGGACAAACAAGTCCCAGGTAACCTGAGAAACAAACCTGGAACAAACCGAGGCCTGGCATTTACTGAAATTTGCAAAGTGAGTAAGAATGGGGCCAAACTTGGAAGGGCTGGATCTCCTTGGAGAAACTCCAAGCTAGTCATTAAAGGAAAAAATTCTAGAGATTCAGACTTGAAGGAAATTGCGTGTTAAATACCAGATTGCTGTAATTCAGTAAATAACAGTGAAACTCAGAAAGAGCCAGAAAACCTGGAAGGTGTTTGACTTAGGGGTGTGATAAGTAAGAAATCTGGAATGTGGATTTTGTTTCAAGAACTCATTACTTTGCTTATAGAGACTGTAATTGCTATTTCACCAACTTGCTTCTTTGATGGGAACATTTGGGATAAGGACTTTGCCTTGTGACTTGTGGCCTTGATAATTGGAATGACTGGAATTATAATCGCCATTTTGTAATCACTAACTGCTAGCTCTGCTTCAGTAACTTGCTTCTTTGTCAATCTCGAACTACCACCAGCCACCTGTGAGTGACGTCCCCCTCTCATGGATCTTGACTTTAAATACCCTGCATTATTTGACTTTATTGTTGTTCTTCACTATCTTGGTACAGTGAGGGGCAGCTACTGTGGCAATAAGACTCCTAGCCTAATTGACTGTGTGTTGGTGTGTCTTGTTAGGAAATTGGGGTACTATAGCTCACACTCATAATCCTAGCTATTCAGGAGGCTGAGATCTGTGCATCACCATTCAAACCCAGCCCAGGCAGGAAAGCTGTGACTCTTATCTCCAACGAAGCACCAAAAAACCAGATGTAGAACTGTGGTTCAAAGTGATAAAGTGCTAGCTTTGAACAAAACTTCTAAAGGATAGTGCCCAGGCCCTGAGTTCAAGCCCCATGACCACCAACAATAATGATAACAACACAACAGACTAAGGTGTTTCAGCAACCTGGCCATAATCCAGAGAGAGAGAGAGAGAGAGAGAGAAACACAACTTGTACAGACCCTGGAGTTTTAAATGAGGTTGTTGGGGAAAGATGGGACTGTTGATGGATTGGTATGTCTGGGAGTCATCAGTTATAGAAGATTGTAACTTAGATCTTGCTGTGCCTAGGGCAGTGGGACCAGGCAAAGGCTGTTCCCTTCCTCCCATCATCCCCCACCCCAACAGGGATATGATTAGAAATGAAAACACTTGCAGAAACTCCTTGTTGAGTGTGGATTTCAGCTTAGCTGCCTCCTCCAGATGATCAAGGCACTGAAACCCTCTCTCCCCAAGGTCTCTGGGAAAGCAGTATCCTGGTGGCATGTACTCAGACTCTTTCCCTTTGTAATAATTATTGATGTTTCCACTGACCCATTATCCAGTTCACTCTTCACTCTCAATACAAGGGAGCTAAGTGCGTCCTATTTGCTTTCTCTCCCATTCTGTCTAAGAATTGATGAGCAGATCATCAATCACTAAACTAAATCATTAAACCTCCACAGACTTTAGTCACTGATGGAAGACAGGCTGGGGCTCTGCAGGTAACCCTTTTGCATGTATATTTGTTCAGAGGGCTGTAGTACATTTCTGCCTTTGATACTACAAGTATAGTGTGAGGAGTAATGATGGATATCTAGAGATGGCAGCTTTTTATTTCCGTATTTTTTCTCCATAAAAATGAATCATACACTATTTATTCTCCTTTTCTTTTGCTTTCTTTTCAAAATAGTGATCAAAACAACCTCTCAGTATGCAGCACTAAGAAATTTTCTAAATGAAATCACTCTGATTAGTCTCCTTGTTTAGATAGAAAGGCCTCAAAGAGATTATACAATTTGGCCAAGATCTATAATAAATGAGAATAGATTTGAACCCACATCATTTAGACTCCAGGTTTTCCACCACTCAGTTTTCCATGTTGTTGATAGAAGTATTTTTTACGATAAACTAAATGCCAGATGCTACACAAGAAGATCTATGGACTCAATAAATTTCTCCCAGCAACTTTGTGTAGGAATTATTAGGGTAGTTGAGATGATTTCACAGTAACATCTACTCTGATAATTCAGTGGGTTAAAAAAAAATTAAAGTTGCTGAGTGTGGTGGCACATACCTGTTAAGTCCAGCTATAGGTGGCTTAAGTAGGAGGATTGTGATCTTAGGCCAAAACATGAAACACCTCTTAAAAACTAACTAAATAGTAAGAAGGGCTGAGCATGATTCAAATGAGCATACCTGCCAGGAGTCTAAGTTTAAACCCTAGCAGTGTTGTATAGTGAGAGATCAGAGAAGCCACATTTTGAGAGGTTGAATCTTTATTAAAAAGCCAGCGACTGCATGGTGTACTCCTGTCTCAAAGACCAGCAACCAGTGAATACATTTAACACTGTTAGGAAACTGTGTCATGAAGGCCAGAGAGGAAAGAAAGAACAAAAACAATACCAGCAAACCAATTCAGGTTCAATGGAAAGCTGAATTTGGACACCATAGTGATTGGAAAACAGCCTGGAGACAGGAGACAGGGCATGAACAGGGAGACATATAGCATGGTGCAATGGTACCTGAGTTGTTCCAGGCCTAAATAGGGTTAGGTCAGGGGGCAGGGTCACAAGAAACTCCAAGTCCTGGACACTGGACTGAAGGCTTAGTAGCCTATCAGCCAAGTGCCCACCCCTGTCTCCAGGGATTCAGGTATGCCCATCAGCTGAGGGGGGCAGGCTTCACCTTCTCCCCATGATGAAGACAAGATGCCACACCTTAAATGGACATGCTCAGGTACCAGCAGAACTTTTCCATCTAGGGAAGATAGGCCTCAATCTTCCATATACGGTATGCTTAGAGACTATTCAGATGCTGGTGATTCAAGCCATTTAGGGAGCTAATCAATGCATTCTCTATATGCAAAGATTTCCTAAGGCTATGACAACTGCATTTCTCTGAAGCAGAGCCCTCCTAGCTCTCCTTGAACAGTCCTCTGCTAGGCCTCTAGGTTTTTCAGCACTGGGTAGTGAATTCCCTTCACCCAGCAAGAGGCACCAGGATGGCTGCAAGGAGTTACTAAGACTCAACCTCCCTACTTAAGTACTACCAGTAAGAGAGGGAGAGAGAGAGAGAGAGGGAGGGAGAGAGAGAGAAAGAGAGGGAGAGAGAGAGAGGGAATGAGAAATGGAGAGAAAGAGAAAGAATGAGAAATGGAGAGAAAGAGAAATGGAGAGAGAATGTTCAAGTTGAACCTCGGTCACATGGCAGGACTCTTCTCAAAAAACAAATGAAACAATCTAGACATTGATTCTATGCTAATGAAAATTATGATGCTGGCCAGAGGATTCTACAGGGTAGTTGTGCTTCATGCAGTGACTTGGTGATCCCAGAGTCTATACAAGCAGAATTTCTTCCAGGCAACCACAACAAAACCCAGAACTTCTGAAGTAAGGAGGTCAGGTCTGGCCTGTGCCATACTGGCCACATGGTGGATTGTAGGGTCTGACATCTTGTCTTCATGCTGGGAGAAGAAGGCCCCCTGCCCATCACCTGCCTCCCAGGTAATGGGTGGACCCGGATCCCTGGAGGCAGGGGTGGGCTCTTGGCTGATAGATTACTGAATCTGTCAGTCCAGTGACTGGGACTGGGAATTTCCTGTGGATCTGCCCCCTGTGCCAACTTATTTAGGCCCGGACCAGCCTAGTGGCCATGATGCTATGTCATATGTGTCTCTGTGATTGTGTCGAGTGTCCTGTCTCCTGGCTTATCTCTAGTCATCATGGCATCCCAATTCAGCTCTCCATTGAAGCTGAATTGGCTTGTAGGTATTGTTTTTGTTATTTCTTTCCTCTTTAGCCTGTTTCCTAGCTGTGTTATGTGTATTTGGGGGCTACAGGCCTTCGTAACAACTGGCGGCCTGCAGCCTGCTAACTGTATAATAAAAACTCTAATATTCTATGTTTTAAAATGTAATTGCTGGAATGATTCACCTTACAACACTTCTAGGTGCTAGTGGCTCACACCTACAATTCTAGCTACTCAGGGGGCTGAGGATCGCAATTTGAAGCCAACTCAGGCAGGAAAGTCGATGAGACGTTCATCTCCAATGAACCACCAAAAAGCTAGAAGTGGAGTTGTGGCTCAAATGGCATAGTACCAGCCTTGGGCAGAGAAGCTAAGGGATAGTACCCAGGATCTGAGTTCAAGCCTTAGTAAAGACACAAAAAAGGAAGAGAAGGAGAGAGAGAGGGAAGGAGGAAGAAAAAGGAAGGAGAGAAAGAAAAGAACTTGGGGACATGGATCCGTTCATAAACTCCTGGGAATGTCTCTGCCAATAGTTCACTGTTCAGCATCAGCCACACAGCAACTGTGAGTGTGAGGGTGAGAAATGTGTTCTCTGTATAAGAAAATATACATTTTCAAATCATATTATATCATTCCTATCATTCCTATCATTCAGTTTAAAGCTGGTGCCAGTGGGTTAAGCCTATATTCTAGCTAGCTACTCAAAAGGCTGAGATCTAGTGAGTTCAAGATAAGATTTCTTCAGTAAACTACCAAGAAAGAAAAGAAAAGCCAGAAATGGCACTGTGGCTCAAGTGGTAGAGCACTAGCCTTGAGCTGAAGAGCTGAGGGACAGCATGCCCAGGCCCAGAGTTCAGGCCCCATGACTGACAAAAAAAAAATCACTCCAAATTTCCTTCCCACAGTTGATTGCCAGTGGATCACACCTGTAATCCTACGTACTCAGGAGGCTGAGGTCTAAGGATCAAGATTAGAAATCGGCCTTCGGAAGAAAAGTCCATGAAACTCTTATTTCCAATAAATCACCAAAAACCTGGAAGTAGATCTGTACCTTTAGTAGTAGAGTTGGTACTCTTGAATTAAAAAAACTCAAGGACAGAACCCAGGGCTGAGTTGCAGCTCCCAGGAAACCCCCCCCCCACACACACACAACAAAATTGTTCATTAAGTGGCTTTAGCCAATTTGTTTCTTTGATCTAACTGCTCATTTTAGCAAAGAATCAATCCCTCAATTAAATAAATGATGATACATTTTCAAGTCAATAATTATGCTCTATTTCCTTCAACACAAGCATCTTAGTAGCTATCTAACAAGTAGCCAGTTATTTTTCTCCCATGAGGATACTAAAACTATATTTCTGTGATTACTATTGTATATTTCATGGGTTGGGATTTTTTAAGACAAATATTTGAACTGTGCACCCATAACATACACTTGTAATTTTAGCTACTCAAGGAGATTGAGATCTGAAGATCATGGTTTGAAGTCAACCAGTGAGACACTTATCTCCAATTAATTAGCCAAATGCCAGAAGCAGAGTTGTGGTTCTAGTGGTAGAGCTCCAGCCTTGAGCAAAGAAGCCAAGTGCTAGTGGCTCATGTCTGTAATCCTAGTTACTCAGAAGGCTGAGATCTGAGGATCATAGTTCAAGTCCAGCCTGGGCAGGAAGGTCCATGAAACTCTTCAATAACTACCTTCTTTTAAAAAAAGCCAGGGGCTGGAAAGGTGGCTCAGTGGTAGAGCGCTTGCCTTTCATGCCTGAGGCCCTGGGTTTGATTTCTCAGTACACATAAGCAAAAAAGAAAAAAAAGCCAGAAGTGGC
>NW_012267326.1:321573-339714 GCF_000151885.1 Dipodomys ordii
AGCCAGAAGTGGCGCTGTGGCTCAAGTGGTAGAGCGCTAGCCTTGAGCTGAAGAGCTGAGGGACAGCACCCAGGCCCAGAGTTCAGGCCCCAAGACTGGACCCCCACCCCAAAAAAAGCCAGAAGTGGAGCTGTGGCTCAAGTGGTAGAGCACTAACTAGCCTTGAGCAATGAGATCACAAAACCAACATGATGTCAGAGAATGCTACCTACAGAGCTAAAAAATATCAACTCAAAGTACTCTACATATAGTGAGCCCCAAGATTTCTAAAGTAAACTCAAAGAACTCTAACATAAGCTTTTCAATCTCTCCCTATATTGAGCACACTGAATTCTCCATGCAGTGAATTCAGAGAACTCAACAAAAGCAACTTCAGAACACTCTATGTAACCGGGCACCAGTGGCTCATGCCTGTAATCCTAGCTACTCAGGAGGCTGAGATCTGAGAATCACCATTCAAAGCCAGGCTGGGAAGGATACTCCGTGAGACTCTTATCTCCAATAACTCACTAGAAAATTGGAAGTGATGCTGTGGCTCAAATGGTAGAGCACTTGCCTTGAGCTAAATATTGCTGGGACAGCACCTAAGCCCAGAGTTCAAGCCCCACCACCAACAAAACAAACAAACAAAAAAACCCTCTATGTAGTGTGGGCTCACAGACTTCTATCTGGCACTGGTGGCTAGCTACTCAGGAGGCTGAGATCTGCAGATCACCATTCAAAGCCAGTCCAGGCAGGGAAGTCCATGAGACTCTTATCTCCAATAAACCACCAGAAGACCTGCAGTGGTGCTGTGGCTCAAAGTGGTAGAGTGCTAAGCCTTGAGTAAAAAGATCCCTGAGTTCAAGCTCCATGACCACCCCCTCCCAAATCTCTGAATAAAAAGCCAAGTGAAAGGGAAGGCCCTGTTCCATTCAGCAGACATCATAACAGTGGACAAATTATTGCCCATGTAGGAATATTAATTTATATTTATTTAGTTAATATAAGGCAAAGAATGAGTTTAATCAACAGACATGATTAAACTGCAAAGTCTTTTTCCTCATTAGTTTTGGGAGTTTTTTGCCATCTTGGGGCTAACTCTGGGATTGGGCTGCTGTCCTTGAGCTTTTGTGTTTAAGGATAGCATTCTACCACTTGAGCCACAGCTCTACTTTTGGCCTTTTGCACTTAATTGGAGATATGAATCTCATGTACTTTCCTGCTTAGGCTGGCTTTGAACCATGATCCTCGGATCTCAGCTTCCTGATTAGCTAGAGTTACAGGCATGAGCCACTGGCACCCAACCTCAACTGCTTTTAAGGGCCAAGAGAATATATGTTTGCTTGGAGCAGTTTCAGTTACAGATCAAAAGGCACATTTAGGGGGCAGATAATAAGACATCAGGAAGCAGTAAGATAAGTGCACACAAACACCCATTTTGTCTTTCACAGGATCACCATACAATGGCCAACACTCAGAATCCCGTGTCTTGACACAAGATTAGCAATCACACATGAGCAGGTTTTACCACTGACATCATTTTCCATGCACTCATACTTTCTGTGCCCAGTCACAGTTCCCATGGGGCTCTGGGTTCTCACACATTACAATATTTATAAGCTTCAGTAACCTGCTGTGATATAAACATCCTAAAAAGAACTGGATGTTGCCAAGTGCTGGGCCTAGCTACTCAGGAGACTGAGATCTGAGGATCATGGTTCAAAGCCAATCTAGGCAGAAAAGTCCATGCGACTCTTATCTCCAATGAACCATCAGAAAACTGGAAGTAGAGCTGTGGCTTAAAAAGACAGAGTGCTAGCCTTGAGTAAAAAAGCTCAGGGACAGCACCCAGGCCCTGAAGACCTGTGACTGGAAAGAAAAAGAAAAAGAAAGAAATGGATGTTTTTTTGAAATATGTCTCTTTAAAAGAATTTTGAGTCTGAATGTATTATTTAACCATGAAATACATAGCGTTCCTGTTTGTCTGTGTATAATTTCCCAAAGGAGAGTTGTGTCTTTCTGTAATAAAACAAAAAATTCTATGTAATAACAACTCCAGTCTACAGGGGTTTGGAACCAATTTGAAAATGCAAAGACCCAGAGGTTTTGCTTTTCACTCCTTTGTCCAAGCAAACCTTCAAGCCAGAGCTTGGAAGGAAAGAAAGGGTAGAAATGAGAGTTGGGATGGGGAAGAGCGATGACCTTGCAGCCTTGCAAGAATCTATGAAATCAGAATGAGATAGCTGTAAATTCATTTCTTTAGAGAGATTGGATGCATTTGGCCCTGATAGAATCAAGGGGGACAAGGTGGCACTATTATTAATTTAGGCAATTAGAGAACTTTGAAAGCAATATCAGGTATTTATTTTCAACCTATCCCAAGAATATACCACACAAGTTAATTTAAAACAAACAAAAAATAGAGGCTGGGAAGGTGGCTCAATGGTAGAGTGTTTGCCTTGCATGCATGAGGCCCTGGGTTTGATTCCTCAGCACCACAGAAGTAGAAAAAGTCGGAAGTGTCGCTGTGGCTTGAGTGGTAGAGTGCTAGCTTGGAGCTGAAGAGTTGAGGGACATTGCCCAGGCCAAGAGTTCAGGTCCCACAACCAACCAACCAATAAATAAATAAACAAACAAGCAAATAAATAAATAATAAAAGGTGGGAATAGAGTAAAAAATAATGTCTCCTTTAAAAAACAAAAAACAAACAAACCTTGGCTTTTATACTATGTAAGATGAAGAAAAGTAATTTCTTTTTTAAAATTTTATTTTGTTGTAAAAATGCTATACAGAGGAGTTACAGTTACATGAGTAAGGCAATGAGTACATTTCTTGTCAAGCATTGTTACCCCTTCCCTTGTTGTTCTCCCATTATCCCTTCTCTCCCCCACCTCCCTCATTTCCCCCAACCCACAGTTGTAAAGTTCATTTCCAATATATTGTCTTGTGGGTATCCTTATTGCAATGGGTCATCCTGTGCCATTGTTTCAGCATTTTGTTATTCCCCTTCCCCTCCTGAATTAGACATATGTATATACAAGATGTAGGGTACCGAAATCAAGTACAATAACAACAGGGGATATACCATAAGGGCAAGAACATACAAAGGAAACAAAAAAATCACATAGTACATTAAAAACAACAGCAACAAGGAAAGACCTCTTGTGTCCCTATCTTGGGGTTCATTTCACTTATATGGTCATATGTACAAAGCTTTTGAGCTTTTCTGCTAATCTGACACTAATTATTGCAAATGAGGGAAATCATGGGACCAATATTTAGTGAAGTAAGTCATTTCTTTGATGTATTGGACATAAGATCACAACACTTTTTTCTTTACCAGTTCTGGGGCTTGAACTCAAGGCCTGGGCATTGATTGTCCTTTAGCTTTTTCACTAAAGGCTGTCACTCTACCACTTGAGCCACACCTCTACTCTGCCTTTTTGCTGGTTCATTGGTGAGGTTAAGACTGGTTTTGACCCATAAACCACAGTAGCTGTGATTACAGGTGTGAGCCACCAGTGCACAACTCTGATCATACTTCCGGAGTGTCCCTTCAGGTAAGTCAGGGGTCAGATTCAACATATCTCTGTTTGGGGGCCAGTCATTTGGTTTTATTCACAGCCTACTGCAACAACCATGTCTCATTCTTTATTATGCATGCTTTCCCATGATAGTAAGTCATTCAGGAATGCCATGCTTCGCTTAAAACTAAACAAACACCTTCTGTCTCCATCCTGGCACTATTTCAGCTTCTTTAGCATAATCATATGTCATCTCTTTCCCTAAACTATTTTACACAGGCCTAGCATGAAGGGACTGGCAGTTTGGGTAAAGGAGAAACAGACTGCCATTAGCATACACAAAATGGCATTTAATTTACTGTCAGTATATACTACTATGTGTTCCTTCTCTTTTCCCTCCAAGAAAATCAACACAAAGAAAGGCTGCAAGATGCCTAGCTCTGGCTCTTTCTGAAAATAAATATGATTGGAATGTCTCTTGCCTTTGTATGCCAGGCTCATCTGAAAAATGTGAGCTGGATACTTTATCACACAAGAGACATCAGAGTTCCAGTGGGAAACTGGGGAAATAACTACCTTGCTAGCAAGCCTCAGCTGAAATGTCATTGTGGTGATAGTTAACAGCTCACATGAGGAAAAAAGAAGAAAACTTTCAAGTCAGATATGGTACAGTTGAAATTCTAGCAATCAGGAGAGTGAGGTAGGAGAACCTCAAGTCCCAAGCCAGCCAGGGCTATGTAGTGAGATCTAGTCTTTAAAAAAGAAAAGCAAAAGGAGAGGAGCTGGGATCTGGTAGCTCATGTCTGAAATCCTAGCGACTCAGGAGGTTTAAATCTGAGAATATTAGTTTGAAGCCAGAGCAGGCAGGAAACTCTCTGAGATTCTTATCTCTAACTGGCAAAAAGAAGCCAGAGTACAGTTGAGGCTCAAGTGGCAGAGCACTAGCTTTGAGTAACAAAGCTAAGGGACAGTGACCACACCCTTGAGTGCAAGCCCTAGTGCCAGCACAGAAAAACAAAAATGCCAAACAAAACAAAAAAGAAGGGGAGGAAAAGGAGGAAGATGGAGAAGAAGGTCGTGGGAGGACTCAAAGGTGGGATGTGGGCTATCACCAGGTCATCAGCTAGCCTACCTGTTAAAGAGTAAACTAGGTGAAGTTATCTGGTCCTATACAAATCAACCATTTCCACAAAGCCCTTGCTTCATCCATTATAGATGAAAAAAGCAATAATATCCAAGGATGATCCTCATTCTTCTGTATTACTAAGTGACTGGAAATCACTCACCCTTGTTTGTTTCAGAGAGGGCTGAGCCAAGGCCCCACTGAGAGGAATGACAACTTTGCATGGTTCAGCATAACTATCACGACTATCACAGATACCATAGCATCCAAAGAGACTCAGCCCCCAACACAACTAGAGCTTTCAGACCTACTTCATTCTTCCCACTCATCTGTTCATGGGCCACTCCTTCAACAAATATCAAGCCAACAATTGTTTCTTACTGGCACAGAAATTAAGACCAACCTGCATATCCAGAGTTTGGGCTTTGAAGAATGACCAGTCTAATAGTGCAGGCTTATACCAGCCATAGGATATAAAAGAATGGAGGTATTGAAAGATTCTCAAGGATATCTTATGAAGACAAGTGATGAATGGAAGGGGAAGTGTGGCTCAAGTGCTAGAGTGCCAGCCATGAACAGGAAAACACTGAGCAAGAATGCAAAGTCCTGTGTTCAAGCTTCAGTTAACCTCTATACCCTCCACACACACACGTGTGTGATGGAACTTTGGCTCTGGACACATTTTTGTCATTGCTAAAGAGTCCTTGAATGTCCCACCGCTGAGCTCTTACTACATCTGTTAGCTGTCCCCAATCACTCCCTGCCATTGGTTCTATGATGGAATCTGGCCCCACAGTTGTAGGCTCCAGCCTGGTCTCCATCTTGGTCCCTGGGCATCATGAGGGAAGAGTAACAGGAGATGAATCCCAGGCCCATGAGGGCCCTTAGTCTCTGGCTCTACCTAACTCCTCTTACTCCTCTAAGGACAGCCAGCCATTTATTCATCACCACGAAGATAAGTCTCTAGATTGTCTGTCTCAAATTCCTTTATAGTCCTAAAGTCTCCTTAATGCTCACTAAATATTTAGTGGTTGTTCTCCCCCTCCCCCCATTCTCTCAGGGACAAAGAAAGAAAGAAAGAATGCATTTTGTTAAGGACTGTCCTCAAGGATGACCCACATTTTCCAGAAAGATAAATTTCACATTATTACCACAAATGGACCATGTAATGGTTGCAAAGTTTCAGTGAGAGGTCTGTCCTAAAAGGTGCCAGCTCTATGCAAATTTTCACTAAGGAATGGAGAGAACTAGGAAAAATACAGGAATAAATGCAGATAGATACTTCAGTCCAGTTGATCTGAGGAGGTAGTGTGCACCTAGAAAAAAATCAACAGTAATGGAGCAGGCAATGAGATTAAGGGGAGGTGGTTGGTTGGTCTATTTAATGGGGAGACAACTCACTTTCCACAGCAATCAGAAGAGCACTTAAAATGCATCTCCCCAACTAGCCACTTTCAAATAAGAAAGAAGATGGAATAAAAGTATAAAGGAATGTGTAGCCAGATGCTAGTGGCTCATGCCTATAATCCAAGCTACTTTGAAAACTGAGAATCTGAGGCTTGTGGTTCAAAGCCAGCCCAGGTAGGAAAGTCCATGAGACTCTTATCTCCAGTTAACAATAAAAAATCCTGAACTTAGAGCCGTAGTTCAAGTGATAGAACACTAGCCCGGAGCAAAAAAGCTCAGGGACAGCATCCAGGCCCCGAGTTGAACTCCTAGAACTGGCAAAAAAAATAAAACCTTGAACTATCAAAAGGTAACCTAACCCCCCAAAGACCCCTGAAACCTCAGACTCCAAAGGTAAAACAGCGCTTCCAAGTTTGTGAAGCTTCAAAACGAAGGCCTTCCCAATAAAACCCTTCAAGATGTATTATATGCAAAAACTGATATATTGAAAAGAAACCTCTTTTTACAACTAAGTGAAGGGTTAAAATTATGAGGCAGTGACCACTTGTTGTTTGGTTAAACTAAATCTAAAATCAGCAAATTCTGTCTAGCAGAGCAACACATGATGGTAATCCAAACACCTGGTTGGTTGTGTGCCTTTATAAACCCTGCAACTCTTTAGCTCAGGGCTCTCCTCCTAGGCTCCACTGTGTCGGAGTGCAGGACGAGGCCCGAGCTGCAGCCTGTTTAAATAAAACCTTAAAACATCTGTAAAGTCTGACTCTTGTTGGTCATCTTGGTTGGGGTCCTGTGACCTGGACACAACATATTAGTGGGGGCTCATCCGGGATCCCCCCAAAGATCCCTGAGATCTCAGACTCCAAAGGTAAAACAGCGCTTTGTTAATTTGTCTTGTCCTAGCATTGTCTGTACTTTCATTTTCCTTTGTGAGGACAGCCGCTCCAATTCATATTGTGTAAAGGGTTGTCGAAGCGGATGCGCTTGCATGACAACCCTGGAGGAACTGGGAGACATACCAGATCCTCTTGTGAGGGGGGGTGTCCTTGGAACCCCGCCGTGTGAATTGTGGGGCAGGAGTCCTTAGAACCCCACCATGAGAATTGGGCATGGGTCGATTTGGTGTTGGGCCAGAACTGACCAAGAGGGCCTCCTAACCAAGGCCCAACTCGCCCACTGTGGGTCCACTCCTGCTGTGGGGCATGGGTCGGTGTGGAACCCCGCCCGCCGTGACAGGAGTCAGTGGACCAATTCAGGAGATCTCCACTTGGTAACTATCAGGCCTGCGTGTGTTTTGTTTATGCTGTTTATTGTTTTTTTGGACTGTACGACTGACGGGACTGGAAACCATGGACAACACTCCATCTAGTTCCCTAGACTTACAAAAAGAAACTAAGAAAGAGAAAAAGAAATTGTACACCCCCCCCCCGGTTTTTCAGGGAGATAATTTGGAAGAAGAAATGTTTCCTCCCCCATACTCCCCTTCCCAGGTTCCTTTTGCAGAACCTGAGAATGATCAAGAGGAGGAAGGAGCACCTGCCCTTAAAGTTTCTGAGGGGCCAGTCACGCTGTGGGATCAACCCCCCTTCTAATGCACCTGTTTTTCCATTACGCGCCATAGGTCCTGTGGATGTGGATGGTCAACAGCAACTCCAATATTGGCCATTTTCTACCAATGATCTATACAATTGGCACACCCAAAATGCTCCCTTTTCTGAGAAACCCCAGGATTTAATTTGTTTGCTTGAAACTATTCTCTTTACTCACCAGCCCACTTGGGATGATTGTAGTCAGCTTTTACAGGTCCTTTTTACCACCGAAGAGAGAAACCGTATCCGAGAGGCAGCCCGGAAACATATCTCTGACCCCACAGGAGTGCCCATCACGGATCCTGCCCTGATCGCTGCCTATTTTCCTGAGATCTGACCAACATGGGACTACACTACGGTTGAAGGTAGGGAGCGACTCGTGATCTACCACCAGGATCTGTTGGCAGGTCTCAAGGTGGCGGCTTGCCGACCTATTAATATGGCCAAAGTTTATGATGTTAGACAGGTAGGAAGTGAAAGTACGGCAGCATATCTTGAGTGGAAGCTTTTAGTCAATATACCCAGTATGATCTTGAGACCCAGGAGTTGGCTCAGATGATTATGTTTGCCTGTATAAATCAAGCTGCACCAGACATAAAGCGAAAGTTGCAGGCTCTAGACAGACTTGGTGAAAAGTCTATTAGGGATCTAGTAGCCGTGGCTAGCAAAGACAGGAAAGGAAGGACAGAGAACATGAAATTGAGCATGAAAAGAGAGACGGGACCAAGGAAAAGAGGCCAGACTTGTTGGACTGGCCAATATCGCATGCCGAGCATACCTGGTTCACAGATGGCAGCAGTTTCATTCGAGATGGAAAAAGGTATGCGGGCGCAGCAGTCATCATGGACACTGAGATAGTGTGGGCAGAAGCACTCCCCCAGGGAACGTCTGCACAAAGAGCAGAACTAGTGGCACTAACAAAAGCCCTACAAAAGCCTGTGTAAATGTGTAATTTACACAGACAGTTGGTATGCTTTTGCCACTGTGCATGTCCATGGATGAGGCCCGAGCTGCAACCTGTTTAAATAAAACCTTAAAACATCTGTAAAGTCTGACTCTCAGTGGTCTTTTTGGTGGGGGTCCTGTGACCGGGACACAACACTAAGGAGATGATTTTAAATAATAAATAAAAATTAAATAAGTAGAGAAATAGAGTGTAAAGGAGAGGAGAGTAGGATGAAGGGAGAAAAGGAGGGAGTAAGAAAGAGGGAGGGATGGAAAGAAGGCAAGAAAAGAGAGGGAAAAAGAAAGCAAGCAAGAAAGAATAAAAGCTTTTCCTGTCTTGGCTAGGTGTCTTGAACCTTGTACCCCAAATGTGATTATGTCTGCTAGTGATAACTCACCCCAACCCTACCCTACCTCTGATTAGGAATCAGCTGGGGTGGGCTCTTTTTCCAACATTATTCAACAACTAGGCTACATTCACTTTGGCTTCTCAGCATGCACCTTTATCAAAGCCTTTCCAAAGCAGACACCTTACACTTCAGGACATGATCCTATTTGTGAGTATTCAGAGCTTCATGATTATGAGATTTCTGCCCGAATTTCATGAATGCAGCTGTTTTCTAGTCAGAGAAAGGAAAGGGCAAGACTCAGTGGGATGAGTGGCTTCCTAACAGTAGGACACTCAACTGCCCTGGGCAGAGAGAGGACAAAGCCTTCATAGTCAATTTTCTCTAGCCCTTTCATCAGTTCTCAGGACTACCCAAGCCCTGTCTCATAATCCAGACTGGTTTACAGGCCCAGTCACAGAACAGAAGTAGAGAGTTGTTGAAGACATAATTACTTGGGTTTTTATTTAATTTTAATTTTTTTACTAGTCCTGGGGCTTGAACTCAGGGCCTGGACACTGTCCCTGAGCTTTTGCTCAAGGCTAGCACTCTACTGCTGAGCCACAGTGCCACTTTTGGCTTTTTCTGAGTGGTTTAGAGTCTCGAGTGGCTAGGATTATAGGCATGAGCCACCTACACCCAGCTCTCCAAGCACTTTTTGAGATCCTATTTCCAAAACAAGAAGGTAGAGGTAAAAGGCGTATGGATGGAGCCAAGTTAGAAAGAGATATTACCTGAAAAACAAAACAGGACTGGGAATTGTTGGTCAGTGAGAGTATTTGTCTAGCAAGGATAAGACGCTGAGTTCAATACCCAGTACTACTTTTCCTCTCAAAAAAAGAAAGGAAAAGAGAGAAGAGAGAAAGAGAGGAAAAATAAAATCTGCCTGATTAATTAAAAGAAAAGATGGCATACACACACAAAATGGAGTATTATCCACAAAGAAGAACAAAATCATACCTTTTACAGGAAAAGGTAGAATCGGACATCATCGCCATGTTATATACATTAAGCCAGACTTACAAAGACAATTATTGTATATTTTCTGTTATGTGTGGAATTTCAGGAGTCCAAGATAGGACTGAAAGTTATCAGGAGACTATTAGAGATGCAGAAAGAGGAAAAGATAAGAAAGGGTCATATAGAGGAGTCAGTTGGTCAAAGGATAGTATACGAATGCATGGAAATGTCATACTGAAACCCAATATTTTATACTACTAGTATATGCTTTAAAAAAATGAGGGCTGGGAAGGTGGCTCAGTGGTGGAGTGCTTGCCTTGCATGTATGAGGCCCTGTGTTCAATTCCTCAGCACCACATAAGCAGAAGAAAAAAAAAGCCAGATGTGGTGCTGTGGCTAAGTAGTAGAGTGGTAGCCTTGAGCTGACGAGCTGAGGGACAGCACCCAGGCCTAGAGTTCAGGCCCCACAACCGTACCCACCCCAAGAAAAAAAAAAAAGAAAGTTGTTTCAAGTAGTGGTGACTCACCCCAGTAATTCTAGTTACTCAAAAGGCTGAGATCTGAGAGGCTTAGTTCAAAGCCAGATAGGGTAGACAAATCTGAAAAACTCGTCTCTCAAAATAACTAGCAAAAAGCTGGAAGTTAGCTGGGTGCTGGTGGCTCACACCCATCATCCTAGCTACTCAGGAGGCTGAGTTCTATGGATTGGAGTTCAAAGAGAGCCCAGGCAGAAAAGCCAGTGAGATTCTTCTGTCCAATTAACCACTAGAAAACTGGAAGTGGCACTGTGGCTCAAAGTGGTAAAGTGCTAGTTTTAGTGAAAAAGCACAGGGACAGTGTCTGGACCCTGAGTTCAAGCCACATAACTGACAAAAAAATTAAAAAATAAAAAAATGAAAGAAATGACAGACAGAAAATAGAGAGATAGAGATAGAAGTAGACAGTTGATAGATTTCGGGGGGGAGGAGGCAGTCATGGGGCTTGAACTCTGGACCTGGGTGCTGTCCCTCAGCATCTTCAGCTCAAGGCTAGCACTCTACCACTTGAGCCACAGCGCCACTTCCTGCTTTTTCTGCTTATGTGGTGTTGAGGAATCGAACCCAGGGCCTCATGCATACAAGGCAAGCATTCTACCACTGAACCACCTTTCCAGCCTTTGATAGATTTTTTTTTTAAGTTGTAAGTATCTAAATCATGAATTACAGTTCCTTTTGAAAACAGGTGGACCATTGAACCAAGGCAGTCTCTCATTCCTGGTTTCTGTGCAGGTGGTGGCATGGCTTCTTGGAAAGTGAAATTCTGTGATATCTATCTTGCCCTCTTTCATCTCAGTCCCATTCAACATTTAATTTGGTTTAAGGGCCATCAAGCCATACTCAAAATGATCAGGAACAAGCTTGTAGTTCTTCTGATTTTAGCAAAAAGTCAAGTATGATTCAACATGCTGTTGGCACTTGACTTTATTCCATAGTGCTATTCTCTCTGGAAAGGGCTTTCACTCTTCTTCTGTGTTCTCAGGGTATGACAGGGGGTGGCATGGGAAGCATAGCATACTTTGCTGGCTCCTCATGTAGGACAAATTGTGGCACAACAGAGCTGAGCTTTCCAGGCTGGGTTTTGTGGAAATCAAGAATGGGCCAGGGGGCTGGGAAGGTGGCTCAGTGGTAGAGCGCTTGCCTTGCATGCAGGAGGCCCTGGGTTCGATTCCTCAGCACCACATAAGCAAAAAGAAAAAAGCCAGATGTGGCGCTATGGCTCAAGTGGTAGAGTGCTAGCCTTGAGCTGAAGAGCTGAGGGACAGCGCCCAGGCCCAGAGTTCAGGCCCCACGACCGGACCCCCCCCCAAAAAAAAAGAATGGGCCAGGAACATAATAGGGCTTCAGGACAAGATCACCAAGAGAAGACCTTATTGATGACCTTGGAATCTCATTCTACCTTCGCAGTCATTTTGTCTTCTTCCCTCGAGCTAACACACATGTGTTCCCATTTTTTTTCTGCTTCCTACCTGATATCAGACTTCTGCCTAGTGTGCTCATCCATTGACTTGACAAATATTTAACTTTTTGAGAGCAGAGAATCTTGGTCACTGATGTATGTTTAAACACTTGTCTTACTTCTTGGCATATAGTCGGTGCTCAGTAAATATTTGTTGACTGAATCAATAAAATATTTATCTGATTCCCTCTGTGCATGAAGATAGAGTAGTGGGAACTTGGCAACGATGAATGTGGACACTTTCTTGCCCAAATGTTTCTCAGTATTATACGGGGTAAAATGGAGGGAAGAGGAAGATTTCCCTGAAGAAGCATGTTTATGATGGAAATGAGGTAGGTGGGCAGATTGTAAGACAAGCAATGATTTCAAGGTGATGGTAAGAAATAATAGAAAATAAATAATACATTTAATTTCTTAAATTAAAAATTACAAAAAGAAGTAATAGAAGTAAATGTGACCCAACGGTGGATTACAGCCCTTTTGAATCTGGGATTTGACTTGCTTTGGTTTGTTGTGTACTGGTACTGGGTCTCAAACTCGGGCCCTCTAGCTCTTGTGTGGCTTTATCTGCCAACAGCTGATTGTCTCTGCCATTTAAGCTACATCTCCACTTCTATTGTTTTGATGATTAACTGGTAGATTTGGGTCCCAGAAGTTGGCTCCTAACTGTGATTCTCAGCTCTCATCTTCCTGGGATCTATAATTTAGGATTATAATATAGGATTGTGGGCATGAGACACTGACATCTGGTTTAGATACCTGATTTTAGTAAAGGCCTTGGACATGCTTGTCATAAAGTAGACTCAATGTGTGATTTATAGAGGTGCTTAATTTGACCAGTATCTTGGTCTACTTTGGCTAAGCTAACAGAACATGAAAAACTGAATGTATTCTAAATGATAGAAATTTCAGTCTTGTAGTTCTGGAGGCAGGAAGGCTGAGAAATCAATGTTACAGAAGATTCTATATCTTCCCAGGGCTTTCTTCTGGGTTCACACATAGCCAGATTCTTCTGTGATGTCATAGGGTCCATGAGATCACTTCTCAAAGGGCTCACCTCTCAACACCATCAAACTGGATGAAATCTTGAAACAAAGGCTCAGGGAAGGGGGGGGCAATATTCTATAAGAATTTGTCTTTTTTATTTCAATATATAGTGATGTGTCCAATTTTTAATGTCACTGGAAAAATGTTTAAAAACTGCTTTCTTCTATCTACAAATTCAATGCAATACCCATCAATATGCCAACAACATTCTTTAATGAAATAGAAATGAAGTAAGGAGAACAGGTCTGGCTACCCCCATCTTGGCTACATGGTGGGTGACATCTTGTATTCATGGTGGAAGAAGGTGAAGCCACAACCTCCCAGGTAATGGGCATACCTGAATTTCTGGGAGCAGGGGCAGACATCTGGCTGGTAAGTTACTAAATCTATCAGTCCAGTGCCTGGGACTGGGAATTTCCTGTGATTGTGCCCCCTAACCTGACCCTATTTAGGCATGGACAAGCTCAGACACCATTATACCATTCCATGTGTCTCCATGTTTGTGTCCTGTCTCCTGTCTCCTAGATGTTCTCTGGTCACCATGGCATCCCAGGTCAGCTCTCCATTGGAGCTGAATTGGTTTGTTGGTATTGTTATTGTTTTTTCTTTCCTCTCTGGGCTGTTTCCTGTGTTAAGTGTAATTTCTGGCTGCTGGTCTTTGAGACAGGAGTCCACTACCAGGCACTGGCTTTTTATTAAAAGATTAAACCTCTCAAAATGTGGCTTTTCTGATTCCTCACCTTACAACAGAAGCAATCCAAAAATTCATATGGAATAATAAAAGATCCCAAATAGCAAAAACAATCATTAGCAGGAAAACAGTGCTGGAGCAATATCAATGTAATGACCTTAGGATCAAGAAAATCCATGGAGGCACTGGCAAAGGTGACAAGGAGTTTTATTTGGCTGGCTATGATTGCCTCATCCTAGGACCAAGAGCAGCAGCAATCTCCAGTAGGGCAGAGTTTATATAAGTCAGAACCACACTCAAGTAATAGTTTACAGAAGCTCAAAGATGATTGGGGGCAGGAATAATCTTCAGCTGTGGTCAGGATTAGGCAGACAGTGATCTGAAGGCCAGAGATTCAGGATTCGAACTGGGGGTTATCAAGGAATGAAAAAAAGCTGGGTTATTATATCAATAGCAAACTTAAACTTTATTATTAAACTGTAGTTATAAAAGCAGCTTGGTACTGGCACACAAACAGACCTGAGAACCAATGGAATAGAACCAAAGACCCAGAAATGATCCCACAGACCTAAGGCCACCTAATCTTTGATGAGAGCCAAAATTATCAGATGGAAGAAACACAGCCTCTTTAACAAATGGTGTTGGCAGAATTGGCTATACATATGTAAAAGACTGAAGTTAGATGCTTATATATCATCTTGCACCAGAAGCAACTCCAAATGGATCAAAGACCTGAAGGTAAGAGCAGATATCATGAAAATATTACAGAAAGGGATAGGGGATAGAGTAGGGCTCCTTAGCACAGGTCAAAACTTCCTAAACAAAGATCCAGAAACACAACAAATCAAAGAAAGGCTGGATCAAAGGAAGTGCATTAAACTGCAGAGCTTCTACATGGCAAAAGACATAGGTAGCAAGATAAATAGCCCACAGATTAGGAGAAGATCTTCACTATCTATACAACAATAAGAACTTTACATCAAAAATATACCTAAAACTCAAAAAATTAAACCCCACAATAAAAAAAATTTCAAAGGAAAAAATTACCCAATAGTAAGTGGGCTAAAGAATTAAAAAGACTTCTCTGGAGAGGAAATAAGCATGGCCAATAGACATATGAAGAAATGTTCAACAACTCTGGCCATAAAAGAAATGCAAATCAAAACCACATTGAGATTCTGCCTCACAGCAATTAGAATGAACATTATCAAGAAAAAAGATAATAGTTGATGCTGGTGGGGATGTGGCCAAAAGGGAACACTAATACACTGCTGGTGGGAATGTAAACTGGTTCAACCACTCTGGAAAACAGTATGGAGGTTACTCAAAAGACTAAACATAGAACTACCCTAAACAAACACAATCAAGGCCACACTAAAGCTACCAGCACAACTACGTTCATTGTAGCATTATTTACCATAGCTAAGATATTGAACCAACACAGATCCCCCTCAGTATATGAATGAATAAAGAAAATGTGGTATATATACACAATGGAATTCTATGCTTCCATCAGAAAGAATGACATCAGCACATTTTTTGTAAGGAATTGTAAAGACTTGGAAAAAATATTAAGTGAAGTAAGCCAGACCCAAAGAAACATGGACTTCATGGTTTCCCTCATTTGTTAATAATTAGTATATATATATTGGATAGTCCTAGCAGAGGATCACAATAGCTCAAAAGCTATGTACATATGAACATATAAAATAATGCTAATAGAAATGAACTCCAAGATATGGAAATGAGGTTTTGGGGTTTTTTGGTTTTGTTTGCTTTTTGTTTTTGTTTTTAATGTACTGTGTGAAGTTATTTTTTTTCCTTCATTTTTTCTTTATTTCCCTTTGGTTTATCCTCTGTTGTCACTGTTTTTATTTTGGTACCCTGTTGTCTTCTATACATGTCTATTTGATCTGGGGAAGAGAAGGGGAATAACAAAATGGTGAAGCAAAGGACAAAGGGTAAACCAATGCAACAGTGATATTCATAAGACCCTATGTTGGAAATGAACTTTACAACTTGAGGAAGAGAGGAGTTTGGGGTGGGGAGGGAAAGTAGAAGGAAAAGAAAAAGGGGACAACAATGAATGTACTCATTGGGCTGGAAAGGTGGCTCAGTGGTAGAGTGCTTGCCTTGCATGCATGAGGCCCTGGGGTCGATTCCTCAGCACCACATAAGCAGAAAAAGCCAGAAGTAGCACCATGGCTCAAGTCGCAGAGCATTAGCATTGAGCTGAAGAGCTGAGGGACAGTACCCAGGCCCAGAGTTCAGGCCCCACAACCGACCCCCCCCCAAAATGAAAAGAAATGTACTCATTATCTTACTTATGTAACCGTATTCACTCTGCACATTACCCTTACAATAAAAATTTTTGAAAAGCTATGGAATTACAATAGTTATCTTGACTTTCCCAATATTTTCTAATTATTTTACAATATTTTCAGTGTGCAATTTTAAAATACAATTCATGTTTATGTGTATGTGTGTATATATATATATAGAGAGAGAGAGAGAGAATTTTTAAAACTGCTTTCTGCTGAGAAACTGACTTCTGACTTGGGCTAGTAATTAACTGAGAACAGAATAAAAGCTAGGCAATCCCAGATTCCTCCATTTTTTAGTTGTGTCTCTGGACCTGAGCCATTTCCTTCTGCAGCCACTTGGCTGCCAACTTGGAATTTAGACAGGGCCAACCAATGCCAGATCTCAATGACTCTTATTGTAATGAGGTTCCACCTAAAAATTCTGAGACCATGAACTTCCAGACTACCTCTGACCCCCTGCCTGTGACCTGTGGCTGTCTCAATTATGCATACCTTTTCTCACCCTCTGTCCTCAATTCTCCCTATTTAACCTAAGACTAATGTCTGTCATGGTAATGTAATGAAGTCATGTAATGAAGTCTCCCCATGGCTGCCCCATAAGCAATCTTTCTTCTGTCTTCCACCATGCTGAGTGGCCAGACCTGACTTGAGAAAGTTTTGGAGGACTGAAATGGGTCAAAATCTCAAGTTTCACCATGGAGTCTCAATTATGTAATATATTTATCTGCTCAGCTAAGTGTGTGTGAGTGTGTGTATGTGTATGCTGGTACTGGGGCTTGAACTTTTCCACTCAAAGCTGGCACACTCCACTTAGCCACATCTCTACTTCTGGCTTTTTTTATTAGAGTTATCTCACAAACTTTCCTGCCAAGCCTGGCTTGAAACTTTGATCCTCAGATCTCAGGGTCCTGAGTAGCTAGGATTATAGGTATGAGCCACCAGTGCCTGCAGGGTTCAGCTGTTTTCTTAAGCAACTTTCATGCAGTCACTCAGGCAGCTCACCTTGCTCTTTTGGGAGTGGGCCCAGTGTTCAGACTGACCAGTCCAGGACCCAACAGTTCTGCCCAATATTGACTGTGGGGGAGAAGAGACAGAGAGAACCAGGCAGTGTTCATATAGGTGACTGCACTAGACAGTCTCTGTACACAAAGATGATCTTGACGGAACAATGATGATTTAGAGAAGAAGCTTTCCCCTGATGGCTGGCCAGAATCCTATAGGGTTGCTCTTAGCTTCTCTTTTCTCTCAGCTCTGCTTCCTCAGAAAGTTTCAAACTTATGAAGCTTTTCTCCATGGGAGAGCAGAGCCTTGGTGACATTGTCCTCAGCCCTTTATCCAGGGGTGCCCAAAGCCTAAAGCGGAAAATAGAATTCTATTTATATGGTACATAATTCATTGCTCTAAATTATCTTATTGACATCGTCTTTGTCTCCTTAGGGAGCTATCCAGGATCTGATAGATAAAATCGAATTCCAGGATTACTTTTCTGTCCTTACCTGACACAATGTTCACCACAGAGCAGCTACTCCATAGATCAGTGCCTTTAAAGTGATTAACCCAAAACTTAGGTCACAGTATTTGATAGGAATATGATGGATTATTTCTTTTTTGTTTGTTTGTTTTGTTTTTGGGTCCAGTCGTGGGACCTGAACTCTAGGCCTGGACACTGTCCCTCAGCTCTTCAGCTCAAGGCTAGCGCTCTACCACTTGAGCCACAGCGTCACTTCCGGCTTTTTTCTTTTTGCTTATGTGGTGCTGAGGAATCAAACCCAGGGCTTCATGTATGCAAGGCAGGAACTCTACCACTGAGCCACCTTCCTAGCCCCTGATGGATTATTTAATGTCTGGACAATTCAAAATAGACATTCATGTGGGGCACTGGTGGCTTATGCCTGTAATCCTAGATACCCAGGTAGTTGAGATCTAAGAATCACAGGTCATAGCCAGTCCAGGCAGGAAAGTCCATGAGACTTGAGAAGTGGAAGTGTGGCTCAAGTGGTATAGCATCAGCCTCGAGTGAAAAAGCTAAGGAACAGTTTCCAGACCCTGAGTTCAAGCCCTATGACCAACAAAGAGATGGAGAGAGTGACAGAGACAGAGACTGAGAGAGAGACAAAGAGGAAGGAAGGAAGGAAGGAAGGAAGGAAGGAAGGAAGGAAGGAAGGAAGGAA
>NW_012267326.1:340694-343388 GCF_000151885.1 Dipodomys ordii
TTTTTCTTTTTGCTTATGTGGTGCTGAGGAATTGAACCCAGGGCCTCAGGCATGCAAGGCAAGCGCTCTACCACTGAGCCACCTTCCCAGCCTCTTTTCTATTTTTTTTCCTTTGTTTTAGCCTCTGTTGTCACTGTTTTTGATTTTGGTGTTGTGTATCTTGTATATACATTTATCTGATTTGGAAAAGGAAGGGGAATAATAAAATTGCGAGATGAAGGGTGAACCAATGCAACAGTGATACTTACAAAACACTATGTTGGAATGAACTTTACAACTTGGGCGTAAGGGGAGCCATGGTGGGGTTGGGGAAGTAAAGTGGGAGAAAAATGAGGGTGGAAGAAACAATATTTGACAAGTGCATTTCTTACCTTCCTTAAGTAACTGTAACCCCCCTGTACATCACCTTTACAATAAAAGAAAAGAAAAGCTGTTTTCAAGGACTCCAGTTCTCCCTATTTAACCCAAGGCAAAGTTCTGCAAAGAAGATACTGCAAGTGGCTGATGGATGGAAGAGCTCTAAATTTTCTGATAACATATCTGATATGTTAGGGATTAAGTATGCCTTAAAACATTAATTAATGAAAGAAGATTTAATTATGCTAGTTACATACTAATATTTATTATTGTTCTCTGATATTGTCATTATGTTAACTATATATTTATTAATTATATTAATTAATGCTTTAAGGCACTAACTAATTGATTATGTCTGAAGGCATACTTTAATAAGAAATATACTTTATAAATATACTTCAATAAGAAATAAAAAGTATATCCTTTTAACTGTGGTGCCTTTTTTGTGCCAGTCCTGGTTCTTGAACTCAGGATGTGGGCACTGTCCCTGAGCTTTTGAGCTCAAGGCTAGCACTATACCACTTGAGCCACAGTTCTACTTCTAGATTTTTGTATGTGGTTAATTGGAGATGAGTCTCATGGACATTCCTGCCTGAGCTGGCTTTAAACCATGATTTTCAGATCTTAGCTTCCTGAGTAGCTAGGATGACCAGTGTGAGCCATCAGTACCTGGCTTATTTGATTTTTTTTAATGTTACATTTTTTAAATGTTGTGTACATTGTGTATATATAGGAATTAAATTGTTAGAATACATCAAAGCAGATGAAAGTTAACCTGTGTTCTGCAAATATCAGATGTAGTCAAGTGTAGGAAAGTCACATATAGTGTGCAGGGTCAGTAGACTTTAAATCTTACCACCCTCACCAAGTCTTTTTCTTATAGAAGAAAAGCAAGACATGTTTCTAATGGCCAGAGAGACAGGAAAGCAGAAAACAGCAGGGACTCCCTAGGCAAACCTGCCAAGCATTATGGGAAGCCAAGTGGAGATGATGGGAGAGAAAATTATGTTAATTGGCTTGGTTTTTGCTTGTGGTTGGTTGGTTCATTTTGTGGTGTGTTGGGGGAAGAAACCAAAGGTCTCATTGAGTAAGTGCTCCATCTCTGACCTTCATTGCAAGTCCCAGGCAACTCTCCTCAGCAGCATCCTTCACTGACACCCACCTCAGGAGAGAAAGCCAGCAGTTTTGCTGCTGCTGCTTCTTCTTCCTCTTGTGGCTCTTCCTACTAAGCTTCCTGCTGCACTTTGCTCCTTCTCCCTCCTCCTCTTTCTTTTTCTTTTGTCAATTGTGGGGCTTGAACTCAGGACCTGGGCACTGTCCATGAACTTTTTTGCCCAAGCTGGCTTTGAACCACGATTCTCAGATCTCAGCTAGGATTACAGGCATGAGCCACCAGCACCAAGCTTCAAAGGATTCTCATGCCATTACTATCTACAAGAGTTTTAGAATCTCAGTCTTACAAAGGGTGAAAGCAGAGATCAAATATACATTTTTTATTAAATTACAGTGTCACAAGTGAACTTTTCCTAAATTAGGTGAAATAAGCCTCAGGGATTTACTGCTACTTAAAAACAATCACTGTCTATGTCAGTGGCTCATGCCTGTAATCCTAACTAGTCTGGAGGTTGAGATCTGAGGAGAAAAGTTTCTGAGACTCTTATCTCTAATGAACCACCAAAACACCAGAAATGGTAGTGTGGCCCAGGTGGTAGAACACTAACCTTGAGTGAAAAAGCTCAGGGACAGGGCCCAGGCACCAAGTTCAAGCCCCAGGTCCAGCACACACAAGAAAATTAAATTTACAAACGATAATCCTTGCCTTTAATTAGAGTTTCATTTCAGTGAGAAAGCTGTGGGGTATGAGGGTGAGGCTTGGAACTGAAGGCCAGTGGAGAAATAAGTATGGGAAGGCTGCCTAGAGGAGGGTACATTTGGGCCCTCAGAAAACTCCATTCTGTTTCAGTTAAAGTCTAGGAACATCTGAAGGGAAGGAAGTGCCAGCTGTGTTGAAAATGTTCCTTCTTGCCAGGTACTGGTGGCTTACACCTGTAATCTTAGCTATTCAAGAGACTGAGATTTGAAAGACTGTGTTTAAAGCCACCTCAGGCAAGAAAATTCACAAGACCCTTATCTCCAATTAATTAGCAAAACCTGTAAGGGGAGCTGTGGCTCAAATGGTAGAGCACAAGCCTTGAGTAAAACAGCTAAGGCCTAGGCCCTGAGTTCAAGCCCCCAGACTAGCAAACCAAAATAATAAGGAGAAGGAGAAGGAGAAGGAGGAGGAGGAGGAGGAGAAGAAGGAGAAGGAGAAGGAAAAGAAGAAGAAGAAGAAGAAGA
>NW_012267326.1:343438-360901 GCF_000151885.1 Dipodomys ordii
GAAGAAGAAGAAGAAGAAGAAGAAGAAGAAGAAGAAGAAGAAGAAGAAGAAGAAGAAGAAGAAGAAGAAGAAGAAGAAGAAGAAGAAGAAGAAGACTATTCCAAAATCAGACAAAAAGACCCACACACAGCACCTTATATCTTGTGCAGAGATCACACTCAGCATCTGTGAGCTAGCATTCTGAGATAATGCCAAGACTGGGAGAAAGAAGTCTATTTGACATTCTTTCTAAAAACAGATGTCAGTTTGGGAGCTGGTGGCTTACACCTGTAATCTTAGCTACCCAGAAGGCTGAAATCCGAAGATCCTGGTTCAAAGCCGGACTGGACAGACAGGTCTATGAGACTTATCTCCAATTCAACCTGCAAAAGTCCAGAAGTAGAACTGTGTCTCAAGTGGTAGGCAGCCAGCCATGAACAACAAAGCTAAGCAAGAGCACAAGGCCCTGAGTTCAAGCCCTAGTACTGTCACAAAATACAAAGAAGAAAATAATGAATAAATAAGTGAGTGAATACATTCATATATAATAAAAGCAGATGTTGTAAGTTGGTGGACTCTAGCTGATATGTTAAGTTTGGCTCAAAGTATTTGGGGAAAATCAGCCATTTGTTATCAATAGTGAATAATGAGATTTAATAGATAAGTTCTGATTTTCAACTTTAAATTGTAAAACAAAATGTCAGAAGATATGATAACTTCTGGGGTGGGTCAGAGCAGTTATGGCTTGTAGGTTTGTGCTGTGCTTGCCACAGACTAATTTTATATTTCACACAGGTCTTACTTGTAATTGATGTGATAGGCCTTGCCCCTGTGTGTTTTGTGGTTTGTGGACTGTAATGAATTGTATACAGCTTACATATGAGATATACAGATATTGGAATGAGTCTTGTGCAAGTAGAAGCTATGACTGCATCTTTTAAACCTAATTACATACTTTCAAACAAACTGATTTATTTTTTTTTTTGGGGGGTCTGGTAGTGGGGCCTGAACTCTGGGCCTGGGCGCTGTCCCTCAGCTCTTCAGCTCAAGGCTAGGGCCACTTCCGGCTTTTTTCTTTTTGCTTATGTGGTGCTGAGGAATCGAACCCAGGGCCTCGAGCATGCAAGGCATGCACTCTACCACTGAGCCACCTTCCCAGCCCAAACTTATTTATTTTTGATATTAGAAAATTCAATTGGACATCATGGCATATAGCTGTAATCCCAGTACATGGAAGGCTGAAACAAGATGATTCCAAATTTAAAGACATCCTAGGCTATGTAGTAAAACATTATCTGATTATCTGAGAGGAAGGAGGGGGGAAGAAAAAGGAAAGGGGAAAAGGGAAAGAGGATTTGGGAATGTAGTTTAGTGTTAGAGTGCTTGCCTAGCAGGTATGAAGCCCTAGGTTTGATTCCTCAGTACCACATAAACAGTAAAAGCCGAGAGTGGTGCTGTGGCTCAAGTGGTAGAGTGCTAGCCTTGAGCAAAAGCTGCTCAGGGACAGTGCCCAGGACTGGCAAAAAAAAAAAAAAGAAGAAGAATGGAAAGAAAATGGGAAGGAAGGGAAGGAAAAGAAAAGGAAGGGAAAGGAAGAGAGGGGAGGGAAGGAAAAGAAAGGAAAGAGAAGGGAAAGGAGGGAGGGGGAGGGGGAGAGAAGCAGGTAAGGGGAGAGCAGTGGGGAGGGGGGAGATTCTGGCCTTTGCTTCCCCTGCACACTTAGTCATGGCAACCCTGGCTTTTCTAGTGGCAGTTGGAGAATGTAGATCACAGCACTTGCAGAAGTGGGGGTTCTGTACAGAGGAAAGGCAGCAGGTCGGAGCCTTACACAGTTCTGGCTCTGTGTGGCATCTGGGTAAGGTTATCAGTGATTGAGCAATTACTTACATTCTGTTGTCAAGCCATCACCAGCTTAGAGGGGCATACAGGTGGAGGGTTCTCCTCCACCTGTCATATGTTTTATTGTCATTCTTGCTTTCTGAGATCCATGTCCAGCCAAGCTCTTGCCATTGGCTCTGTTTTCTAGGTAATCTAGAATAAGGTATATACATTCATCATAGAAAACTTGTAAAATGCTAGAAGAAAGGAAGAACACAATAAAAAAAATTACTATAGCCAGGCACTAGTGGCTTATGCTTATAATCCTAGCTACTCAGGAGACTGAGGTCTGAGGATCCAAGTTGTGAAGCCAGCACAGCAGGAAAGTCTGGGAAACTCTTATCTCCAGTTTAGCACAAAGAGGCCAGAAGTGGACTGTGGCTGAAGCGGTAAAGCACCAGGTGAGGGGAAAAAATCTAAAGGACAATCCCCAGGCCCTGAATTCAAGTCCTAGAAGCAGAAAAAATTAAAAAACAACGTTCATCTATATTCTTGTCTGTGAACACCTTACAGTCAGTGCTGCTATTTCCTCTCCATTCCCACTTTCCGCTTCTTCTCTTCCTTGTTGACTCCCTCATTTCATGTGAAGCCACAAAGAAAAAACTTGAAAAGGTATGGCCGAGAGGATTTGACACTCATTTTGCTTTAAAGCACTTTTTATTTTCTTTCTTTGCCAGGCACTAGTAGTTCACACCTGTAATCCTAGTTGCTCAGGAGCCTGAGATCTGAGGATCAAAGTTCAAAGCCAGCCTGAGCAGAAATGTCTATGAGATTATAAACTCCAATTAACCACCAAAAAGTTGGAAGTGTAGCTGTGGCTCAAGTGGTAGAGCACCTGCCTTGGGGAAAAGCTTAGGGATAGTGCATAAGCCCTGAATGCAGGTCAAAAAGAAAAGAAATAAAGGGAAGGAGAGAGAAGGGAGGGAGAAAGCTGTTATACCGGAATTCGGGGATCCCCAGAAGACCACCAGAGACCACAATCAATGTAAGCAACAAAGAGCCAGTTTATTGCAAGTTCAAGCTTGGTCCTCCACACACACGGTAACCAGTGACGCTAAGAGGCCCTGAGCATAGAATCAGCACAGTTTTTATAGTATTGAACAAACAACTTTAAGGAACTTTTACATAAGAAATTACATGATTGGTTAACATTTAAAGCAAGCTAAGCTGGGCAAATATGATTGGTTGACCTTTACAGAAAAATGTCCTTGGTCCATAGCTTGACCGAAAATGGTTATGAGTCACACCTGGACCAACAGAATGCATGGCATGTCTCGCCCTGGGCTCTGAAGAACTGGTTGGTTAGAAACTCTTAGTCCTAGGTGGCTGGGGGACAACACCATTTGGGGGCTAACACCTGCCTTAAGCAAACGCCATCTATGGCTCCAAGAATGGTGCATGGCTTTCTGTCATAAATTCCTACATTGGGGCTAAAATGGATCACGAGTCAAGTCGCAGAACTAAGATGGAGTGTTAAACAAAAATGGAGTTGCTTAGGTTTCTTAAAACATTATATTTCTTCCCTAGGGCCTTACTGACCCGGCCTCCGGGAAGGGCATTGCAGCTGTGGGGATAATTCTTGGTCAGGGCTGTAAACCCTTTGAAGTCTTTTACTAAGCAACTCTAGGCTCCCAGGCTGACATCCACTACTGAGTAACTAAAACCAGTCACAGTTAAAATCATACAAAAACCATAAAATCATCTAGCACAAAGCAATTTGTACAGAAGCAAAAATGTGCGGTTAGTGATCAAAACTTCTAATTTCTATTACATTAAGCATTAATGTTACTCCATGCCTTTTAATAAATTCATTCAGGGGGTGCTTGCCTACTTTGATGAGGACAGTCCAGTTTTCTGCCTCTTTCACTCCACTCCTCAAGGTTTTAGCAGAGTTTTTAGCAAGCAAAGGTACAGAAGCGAAAATGGCTGTTAGGTGCTGTCTATATATTTTTACGTTCTTCAAAGGGAGGGAAGGAAGGAGAGGAGAGATATTAGTATTACGCTCACCTCTGGTCCTCAACCTCATCCACACTTGAGCCATTCCCTCTCCCCGTCCAGACCCACTTGACCTCCCATCTACCTTAATTCTTTCCATCAGACCCCTCCTGCTACCGGGACGGTGAGGGATGCCATGTGCTCCCTCTTGGGGGAAATATGGCTCCTCTAATAAACCTTATAATAATCTTTCTCCTGTGCCTGCCTGCCTCTGTGTGGTCCCCTGGGATGGATGTGTGTGATCCTTCATTTGTGGTGCCCCACACAGGGAAAGGCACCCCGGTGGATTTTCTCCCCTCTCCATTTTGGAAGGGGTTCCTACCAGCTGCCCTGGGACCTATCCTGAGATCCTACACTCTGGTTGCCAGAGGACCACCAAAGTAACTTGCTTCTGACTGAGTGCTCTACCTGATGCCCACCCAACACCACTAATTAAGTCCCCCCCCACCCCCGCCAGGTGAGTGACCAGTACTGGGCTTCCAAGTTCTGTATTTCTGTCTGTAAGGCCACCTGGGCCTTCATGGTCTAAGTGAGCCCTACCCCCACAGCCTGACCAAAATCTTGGCCAAGTGACCAGAGCTTGCCGCTAGGACCTACAGTGGCCAAGCCCCCTCCCCATTACGAGCCAATTAGCACCACAGGGGCAAGCACTATATTACCATGGATAGGACACCACTAAAGTTCATGTGAAGGCCACCAGGGCCTTGGGGAGGCTGCTGAGCCCCCATCAGAGTCAAATTTGGCCCCAAATTTAAAACTCCACTTCTGTGAGCACTCAGGTAGGTAAAACTCTCTCTCCCTCCCTCCCCCCTCCCCATTCCCCTTAAACTCTGCTGCTTGCTGTTCTAAAATTAGCTTCTTGTAACCCTTCCCTTATTCTAAATAAAGGTATTCAAAGGTCAATTGATAGGTAAAATGCTCTAAATGATTGGAACAAAATTAGAGTTGAGTACTGGGCTGGTCAAACTTGGATGCCAAGGAATCTCCACCCAGCATTCTTCAAGTATTTGATAAGTTAAATGCCTTAGTGAAACCCCAGAAGAAGGTAGTCCAGCAAAAGCTTGTTTATACTTGTTGAGATAAAAAATGGATGAGTTTGGGGCTGGGAAGATGGCTCAGTGGTAGAGCGCGTGCCTTGCATGCCTGAGGCCCTGGGTTCGATTCCTCAGCACCACATAAGCAAAAAGAAAAAAGCCGGAAGTGGCGCTGTGGCTCAAGTGGTAGAGCGCTAGCCTTGAGCTGAAGAGCTGAGGGACAGTGCCCAGGCCCAGAGTTCAGGCCCCACAACCGGACCCAAAAAAAAAAAAAAAAAAGGATGAGTTCAAGTTTAACCCCCACCCCCTGCCAAAAAAAAAGCCAACAAGTTTGGATATTACCAAAAGTATAAAACATTATTTCATTATTTTAAACAAAAACTTTAGATAAAAGATTTTTGGTTCTTGTTAAGCATGGAGATGATTAAATTCTGTTAAATCTTCTCTCTAGCTATGAGCATGTGGTGGATGCGCCATCTTGGCATCATGGTAATTCAGCTGCTGTTTCACACCGACTCAACTTGAATCTATGACCCCCCCCTCCCGCCCACCCCAAACTGACCAGCGGTGCCATTATGCTATGCCAGGTGTCTGTTCCTGTCTTGTCTTTGAAGTGGACCCTGAGATGTGGCCCAAGCTGGTATGATTCCATTTTGAGCTTTGCCTTTGTTTTAGGGATTTTAGACTTGATGGGCCTAGTTTCTGGAATGAAAAATAAAATGCACCTGGTTCCCCTCCCCTTAACAACCTAACCCTTGATTGTTGAGTTAAAGACTGACTCATAAAACAGATAGGTTGTAATCTGGTTCAAACTGCCAACTTCACGAGCTTGCTGCAAACTCCTTCTTTTTCACGTGCTCATGGTAAACTCCACTAAAATGCTCCTTTGTGCATGCTTACCATAAACTCTGCACATGCTTACTGTAAGCTTTGCCTTACCTGCTGAATTTGTGAGTCATTTAAACCAAAAGTGATAGGCTGGTTTAAACAGCCATTATGTGACAAACTAACCTCATTGGCCACCTGTATGTGGTCTGGTATGACTGCAATCTTTTGTGTGTGTGACAATCTCATTGGTCACCTGCATGACCAGGCTTCACCTCATGAATTTTAAAAACCAAAGTACGTGGGCCACGTGGGATCACAGTATCAGCTCCCAAGTCTGTGCCTTGACCAGTCAGTGTAGGAACCTTCTCAATAAAGTTGCTTCTTTGTTAACAACTTTGTTGTGGTGGGCTCTGTCACTCCAGATGACTAGGTGGGCTTGCCTGCCTGAGTAGGGGTCTTCCTACCACAGTCTCCTGTTTACTAAAAGTTTCTTGTTGGCTAAATTTTGTATTTTAAACTGACCACGTGGTTCCATCATAATTAGGCAAAGTAATCCTGCTAAAATTCCAAAACTTTAAACAGCTGATTTTAAAATCTAAGCATGCTCTATAATATGTGCACAAACATGTCTGTCTATATGTAAACCATTATGGTTTCAAGATTATCAAGTATTCTGCTTACTAAACTGTTATTTAATCTAAATTGCTTTAAAACTTTGTGACCTGACTATAAGCCAAAGAAAAAACAGACAGTTTTAAAAGGCCTTGGGAAAGGAGTTGGAAAAGATGGTTTCCTTTGCAAAGTAAATGAAATTGGTAATTAAGTTGGCTGTGATTTATGTCATTCCTATGTCCATCTATGCTAAGAGTTAAATATTGCACCTCTGACCATGGCTAGTAAACTAAGGCTAAGGGATTAATTCTCCATTTTCTCTCCTGTGTGCTGATCAGCTCCCTTTAAGATCAAGGGACCAGAATAACTCAAGATGCAGTGTGCTCCTGTGAATGGGAAATGTCCAGGAAACAAACAAAGTTGTCACAACTGCCTACATCAGTGACACCAGCCTTCAAAAAGCCAGTGTAAACCAGCACTTTAACCAATATATATAGAATTTTGCCGGTAACACATGACCAAAAGCCTGCTGATTTGGGGTAAATAATAATAATAATAATAATGTTAATCCCCACAAGTCAGACCATAAGGAGCATATGAGCAAAGCATATAAGTTGACTTCTATGCTATTTTTGCCATTGGATGTATTTCTAAAGAAAAAGAGATGCTACAGTGCTAGTACAATTAAGAAAAACTGCTAATTTCCTAAAGGTAACTCAGACTGCTGAAAAAAAAAGTGGCCAGTTTAAACCTTCTGCCAAGAGCTAACTGGTATAGCCCAATGTTTCAATGAAGCATTTAAATTCAAATTAAAGTAACTTTACAAAAAGGGATTAAAATGGTGTCCTCTTTGTAAAAATTTGGGAAGTTGTGGGGAGTGGCTGGCCTCCCAGAGTTTAAAAGTTTAAAAGATAAAATTGTCCTAAAGATTTATTTCAAAGATAAATCAGGATTATTCCAGTTTGCCCTTATAGGTTTTTTTTTTTTTTAACAGTTTCCAGCAGGCCCACAGTAAAAGACAGGACAATTTTGTTAAATGTAACTTAGTAAGTTCCAGGTAAAACTATGCTTATAAAATTACTTCCAATGACCATCTTTGTTGCTTTTAATTGGAGTAAAAGTGGCCATTCATAAAAACTCATTGATCTGAGAACTGCAGTTCGAAGCCAACCTGGGCCAGCAAAGGTCCCCTGAGATTGTCATCTCTAATCTTCCAGCAGAGTGCTCAAAAGGCAAGTTGTTTTGGAGTTCAAAGAGGCAAAGTGATAGCCTTAAACTGGAAAGCTGAGGGACAGTAGCACTCAGACGCTGAGTTCAAGCCCAGTGACTGACCAAGGAAAATGCCAAAGGTACATTTATCCAGCATAAAAAAGGCACTCCAGGGACCCCAGCAATGTTAAACATCCAGAGGCAATTACAAGTAATTGCTTGGATGACAAAAATGGTATCAGATCATGAGTTACTTGTGCTTCCCCCACACACACCCCGAATTGATCAGAGCCAGGAGGTCATGGAAAGATTGTTTGTAAACATGCCTAACATACATGTTGGTCAAACTGAGCAAAACTTGCCAGTCATCTGTGATAGTGGACAGTAAAAGCTAAGGTTGTAAAGTGCAAAAAAAAGCTAAGGTTGTAAATCCCAAACCCCCTGCATCTGCTCAAAGTCCTAATTGGCAGTAACTTTTAAGCTGGCACCAACCACATAAATTCATCTGTTAAAAAATGCTTATAGAGTTGAGATTATGTCCCTATTGAGATCTATCTAAAGGTCTACACAGGTAGGCATTGTTGGGGCCACTAGAAATCAGGTTCCTCCACCAGCCAAAAACACTTTTACAAACCAAAGTATTAAACAGGCTATGCTGCTGTAGCCCAAGAAAAGGTCTGTACATTTGTTAAAAGTTAAATGTTGTATATAAGCCACTTTAAACAGGTTGCCCAGAGGCAGTGGGCGGTACTTAGAGTGCCAATCAGTTGTGGTTTAAGAACACTCTTAGAGAGTGTTTAGAGTTTAGAAAACTCTGACAAATAATTGTTAGTCAACTGTTAACAAGTAATAGGAAACTTCAATCTCATTGATCTCCTTGTTGCTTTAACTGGAAATAAAAAGGGCTTTTGTAACAAAGACTCCTTTTGCCATAGTTCAAAGCCATCCTGGGCACAAACTTCCCTCTAAAACTCCATCTCCCAGCTAATCAGCACAGAGTTAGGCTGGAGGCATAGCTCAGACTCACCTCTAAGTATCTAGCCTAAGGCTAAAAGTGGCATTGGACTCTTAAGTGGTAGAGCATTAGCCTTGAGCAGAAGTGCTCAGGGAAAGTGCCCAGGCCTTAAGTCCAAACCATAAATGCCAACTGGGACAAGCTATCCCAGCAATAGATGCTAAGACACCTGCCAGGACAAAGTCAGTCCTGACAATGGAAAACCATGGAGAGGAGTAAGAGGAGATGACATCTGTGGAGAGCTGCGGGAGCCGCGACCAAAGACGGCTGCAAAAGCAACATTGTAGCTAAAATGGCGGGGCCGCGTGGTGCGGCTGCGACCTAAGATGGCGCGGGCTCCCGCCTTCCGTCTTCCCCGTGACGAGTGCTCTCTGTAAAAAAACAACTCCTTATATGGCTATGACTTGGCTCCTAGTTTGCTTCCGTGTTTGCAGCCCTATCAGTATATGCCACGTGGCGCTTCAGGATTGGCCATCCAGGAGGCTTATAACCGGAGCGCGGGGGCGGATGGGGGAGAGAAAGAAGGAGAAACAGGAGAAACAAGGAGAAACAGGAGAAACAGGAAGAAGCAGGAAGAAGCGGGCAGGAGAGAAGTAGGAGAAAAGAAGCTGTAAACAAGGTCCTGAATAAACCGTCTGAAAGAAGAACCTGTTGTCGCGTCATCCTTGCCGGTCGAGGCGGTCGTGACAGACATCCTAAATGGAGTCACTTTATGCTCGCCCTTTCAAAATTAATCAGAACTGGGAGATCAAGAGAAATAGTTGCTTGCCCACCTAATGTCCATTCCTGTCTACCTTCTAACTGGACAGAAAGTTAACAGTCTTGCCTTTGTTACCTGCTATTTGTATTTATAGTAGCTTCTGACTGGTATTCCCAACCAATCCATTATGCTCTCCCTACCCAGTTGCCCAAAAGACCTTAGACACCTCCTTTCTGCCTTCCTGTCCAGTTATTCCTCCTTTCCTGTAATGAGCCACAACTGGGCTTAAACTCCAAATGGAACGTTTCTGGCCCATGGCCAATGTGTATTCTCCTATTTCATTCATGTTAACTGACCTTGTCACCTTGTCAACTTTTTGCCTGATCTTTCCAAAAGTCTCTTTCAACAGGACCGGGACCCTAAAGATCCCAGCTCCAGGGATTCCTTGATGTCCCCAGGCCAGGAGGAAGTAGCCAAAGGAGCCAAAGACACCTGTTGGTTCTGGTACCTTTAACTATGTCTGCTCCCCCCTCCTCAGGTTACTGTGATCCTAAAGCAGGAAATGTCTTATTCCCCCTCCTCCAGGATGCCTGGAGTCAGGTACCATGCTATGTTTCCAATCCGAGATAAAAAGACAGTTTCAGGTCTTTGATAGCCCCTTCTGGGAATCAATCCCTCTGTGGCATATTCCTCTCTTGGGATACTAACAACAGTTTTTGCCTTTTATTGTGTCTTATATTTAGTTAACTATTGTAATAGAAAAAAGAGGACCTTTCCCAACCAAGGTCAAGCAGATGTTTCTTGGATGGTACCTGGCCGAGCAAAGAAACAGACCACTGACTGCTTTGACCCTTTACAGCAGGAAGTGGTTCCAGAAGAAATGACCTCTGCCCATGTGCCCCAACCGGGAACCCCTATTTTTATTAAACAACAGAGTGGGCAATGTTAGTATTATGCCCACTTTTGGTCCTCAGCTCCACCCTGACCTGAGCCCCTCCCATTCCTGGAGTTCCCACAATACAGCTGGTCCCTCCCTCTCTCTGCCCAGACCCACTTGACCTCCCATCTACCTCACTTCCTTTCCTCAGACCCCTCCTGCTGCCTGGATGGTGAGGGATGTCATGTGTTCCCTCTTGAGGGAAATATGGTTCCTCTAATAAACCTTATAATAATCTTTCTCCTGTGCCTGCCTGCATCTGTGTTGTCCCCTGGGATGGATGTGTGCAATCCTTCAGGATTGAGGGATGGAAGGAAGGCAGAAAGGAGAGAAAGAAGGAAAGAAAGAAAGAGAAAAAGAAGAGAAGTTTTATAATGAACATGGTGAATAAAAGTAGAGTAAATTAAAGAGAAATATGATAAGGAGAAATTGGTGCATCAAAGATCCTCCAGTTTGACCAGCCACTGTGGCTCACACTAGTAAGCCTTGCTCCTTGGGAGACTGAGATGTGAACGATGGGCGTTCAAAGCCAGCTTGAGCAGAAAAGTCTAAGAGACTCCATCTGAGTGTAATGAGCAAAAGCCAGGCTGGAAATGTGGCTCTAATGGTAGAACATGATTTGTGAGCCAGGAAACTAAGCCCAATCTCAAGGCCTGGAGTTCAAGCTCTGGTACTTGCACATACCTATAAAAGAAGAAAATAATCATCAGGCTGCCAGATGGCTCTGCACTGAATGAATGGCCAAGAAAGGAGACTGGAATCCCCCTGATTAAAGAAAGCACAGATTATGAGAGACAAAGAATAAAGACTACAACATGAAGACACTGAGATATTTCAGTCCAGATGTCCTGTGGCAATAGAAAAATGAGCTAAAATTGCAAACCCTTTTTTTCTTTTGGTGATATTAGAGTTTGACCTCAGAGCCCTGTGCTTGCCAAGCAAGCACTCTGCCTCTAGAGGCACAGCTCTCATCCCTTTTGCTTTAGTTTCTTTTCTGGATACGGTTGTGCTTTTTACCTGAGCCTGGAACTACAATCTTCTTATATCTGCCTCCAAGTTGGGATTACAAGTGAGCACCACCTAACATTAAGGACCTAATGGAAAAGAAAAGGCAGGAGCAGGGCACTGGTGGCTCAAGCTTGTATTTCCAGCCACTCAAGAAGTCTGAGGACTACAGTTCAAAGCCAGCCTGGGCAGGAAAGTCCATGAGACTCATCTCCAATTAACTACCAGAAAACCTGGAGTGGAGCTGTGGCTCAAAGTGGTAGAGCTTTAGGCTTGAGCAAAAGAGCTCAAGGACACTGCCCAGACCCCAAATTCAAGCCCCACAACCACCACCAACAACAAAAAGACAGAAATGAGGAAGGGGATAATAATAGAAATTAAGTTTATTGTACTTATAAAAACTCACATCTGTCAGATATCACTATCTCACACTTGTAGTCCTAACTACTCAGGAGGCTGATATCTGATCTTTGTTCAAAGCCAAAGCCAAGCAAGGCAGAAAAGCTGTGAGACAATTATCTCCTATTAACTACCAAAGCCAGAAGTGGAGCTATGGCTCAAGTGTTACAGCTGCCAGCTTTGAGTCAAAAGGCTAAGGGACAGCAACCAGTACTTGAGTTCAAGCCCCAGTGTCAACACATAGATAATAACAATTAAATACCTTCTCATGATTAACACTTTGAATTTTCATAAGAAGTTGTCTAGTAATGGGGAGAAGGAACTGTTATTAAATTTGTATATTATGTAAATAAATGCCTTTTATAATAAGGTACCTATCTGAGAACTGACTCCAGCACTGAGCTAAGTTCTTCATACTGGTATTGTATGCAAATTATTTCTGGAGGTAACTTGGGATGTGTGGCACTGAAAGTTTGAATGAATGTGTTTTTGATTGACCTCAAAAAAAATTTTTGCCAGAAAACTCAAAATGTAGCAATAATAATGTGAGTTTACACTTCTCAGGAGAACTCTATAGATTTTCATATTCTATTTACCTCCATAGCAAGATCATTTATCTTGATTACAAGGAGCAGCGAAGGAAGTAATTGTCATGTGCTGCCTATTATAAAAGTGCTTCAAAATAAATGAAAAGCTACAAAGATAGAGAGATTTATAAAACCAGCCATAGGACAGGCACAACAGTGTTGATTTCCGATAACCAATAGCAAATGATCCAAAAATTAGAGATGCTTTTTTAAAGTGATCATAATGGTTTTTAGTCCTTTCTTTTCCAGTTCATTAAAAATTAGCTTTTATGTATTTATTTTTTTGTGAGGATTGAACTGAAGAGCCCGGGCACTGTCCTTTACTTTTCCACTCAAAGCTATCGATCTACCACTTGAGTCAGAGTGCCACTTCTGGCTATTTGCTAGTTAATTGGAGATAAGAGTCTCATAGATTCATCTGCCAAGTTGACTGTCAACTGCAATCCTCAAATCAAAGCCTCCTGAGTTGCTAGGATTACAGGTGTGAGCCACTAGTTTAAGCCAACAATCACCTTTTAAAAACACATCTGTTATCCCAGAAGGCTGAGATCTGAGGATCATGATTCCAAACCAGCCTGGGCAGAAATCTGTGAGACTTTTCTCTCCAATAAACCACCAGAAAACTGTGGCTCTGTGGCTCAAAGTGGTATAGAACTAGCCTTGAACATAAAAGCCCAGGGACAGCACCAGGCCTTGAGTTCAAGCCCCACAACCAACAAAAAAAATCCAAAAACACATTTGGCCAGGCACTGGTGGCTCATACCTGTAAACCCAATGTCTAGAAAACACTCAATTCATTGCTAACATGTAAATATCAAATTTCATATAAAAGAAAAGACATCTTGTGTGCCATATATTTATTTACTTACTTATTTAATTCTTACAAAAGGGGTTCAATTCAACATGTCAGTTTATGAGTACAATGCATCCTTTTCATCATTCTCCCCCATCTCTCCTCATCACACCCATTCCCCCCAAGTTACCTGGTTCTCTTTTCAAATATGTACATTGAATATCATGACTACATTTAAACATCCTTCATTTCTCCATTCACTCCCCACACCCATTTATATTCTTACCCCTTGCAAAACATGTGTTAGCTTCCTGGTATTTATTTTGTTAAATAAGTTTGGTGTTCAAAGGAGTTATACCATTGGAATTGTCCTCTGTATAGACCATAAGTTATATGTTTGTTCATATACACATATGATTCTGTCTGTGTACATATATATTTATAATTTAGATCTAACTTCCACCTGTGAGAGAAAATGAGTTCTTTTCACTCTGAGCCTGATTTACTTCATTTAACATCATTATTTTGAGGTTCATCCCTTTCCCTGCAAATGACTTAGCATCATTCAGTGAGTCTTGAAAAAACCAGAAAGCCAGCCACCATGGATCTGCCTTTTTGCTAAACAGAGTTGGCTAAGACTGAGTTGAATGCTCTCCAAGTGAAGTGCTATATTATTGCTATGGGTGTCAGGGGTGTCCCAAAAGAAATGAATGAACACACATACACACACACACACACACACACACACACACACATAACCACACAAAGTGGCAATAAATAAGTAGTTTTAATAGGAAGATAGAAAGTACACAGTTAAGGGAAACAGAAGGCTTGAGTTGGTGACTCCAGAGCAAACATGTGGTTAAGGATTTTTGTCATTACAGGTGGACCCATTGCAACAATGAGATGTACAAAACTTTATGTCAAAAAATGAACTTTACAACTTTGGCACGGGGTGGCAGACAAGAAGGGGAAACGAAGGAGGCAGCAATGCTTGATAAGAAATGCACTCATTACCTTGCTCATGTTATTGTAACCCCTCTGTACAGTATTTTCAGAATAAAAAAGAATTTCTGTCATAATATTCATTGTACATATGTGAAAATGGAACCAGGAAATTTGAGAGTATGAGTGTGGTTGGGAGAGATGGGGGGACGGGGAGAATAATGGAAAGGGTGTCACTGATTATAATGCATTGTACTCACAAACTGACAAGTTAAATTGAAACTTCTTTGCACAGCTACTAAAAAAAAACTTTTTAAAAAGCTTAAACAGAATTTCAGTTTTCTAGAGTTTGTTGAGTGTGGGAGGAGATTATGGTAATGATAGCAGGCTGATCTTAGAGAAATGACAGATGAGAACTTGACAGATTTTTGGAAGGGATCTACTAACAAGGCTGTCATCCCATAATTTTAACAATATGAATGAGATGTGACACCGATTCATGAAACCTTGAGTATAGAGTTTGTTGCACAAAGGTCAAGCTAAGGATACAAGGAGTTACATTGCATAGGACAACAGTAGCTTATACCTGTAATTTTAGCCACTCAGGAGGCTGAGTTCTGAAGGTCACAGTTTGAAGCCAGCCTGGGCAGAAAAATCCATGAGACTCTTATCTCCAATTAATCACCAAAAAGCTGAAAATGGAGCTATGGCTTAAATGGTAGAGTTCTAGCTTTGAGCAAAAAAAGTTCAGGGACAGGGCCTAGGCTCTGAGTTCAAGCTTTAAGATGCATACACACACACACACACACACACACACACACACACACACACACAAAGTAAAACTGGTTTGCTGATTCCAAACAATATTGTGATGCCTTTTGCATGTCCCCTCCACAAGATTCTGGTGAGTGTTTTTCTAGAGTAGTCACTCTACATATGACATTGATGGGTCATAGAACCAGACAATTTTAATTTAGACTTGCTCATTTAATATATAATTTCAAATTTCCTCCATATTACCTGACTTGCTGTTCCCTAACAATGTGTGAGGAGGTTTACTCTTGCTAGAGTCATCATTTTCCTCCATTCCTATCTGTTATATTTCCCTACATCACACCAGGCCTAGTATTGCCACCAAACCCAAGTGAGTCACAGAGAAAAGTTCTGAATAAGAAGAGCAAATAAGTCAGGTGCCAGTGGCTCACACCTGTTATCCTAGCTACTCAGGAGGCTGAGATCTGAGGATCATGGTTCAAAGCCAACCCAGGCAGGAAAGGCTGTGAGACTCTTATCTCCTATAAACCACCACGAAACCACCACTCACCTTGAGCTGAAGAGCTGAGGGACAGCGCCCAAGCCCAGTTCAAACCCCAGACGAACAACAACAAAAAAAAGCAAATAGTCATGTGACTGAAGTTCCTTCAATGAGTTGTATAATTACTCTTTAGTATTCCCCATTTTCTTCCCAGGGCCTACAACTTGCTCAGGGGTTCTACAGAGATCTCCTCATAGAAAAGTAAGTATAGAGTAAGAAAAATATAATTCAGCAGGGCACTGGAAGTGGTTTACACCTGTAATCCTAACTACTCAGGAGTCTGAGATTTGAGGATCAAGGTTCAAAACCAGCCTGGGGAAGATGCTTGCCTCAAATTAATCACTAAAAAGCTAGAAGTGGAATCGTGGCTTAAGAGGTAGAATGATAACCTTGAACAAAGAAATCTCAGAGATAATGCCCAGGCCCTGAGTTCAAGCCCCTGGACAGGTGCCAATAGAAAAAAAGGCCAGGCACTAATGGCTTACACCTGTCATCCTAACTACTCAGAAGGCCATCCTGGACAGCAAAGTCCATGAGACTCATTGAAGAGTCCCACACATCCATCCCAGGAGATCACACAGAGGCAGGCAGGCACAGGAGAAAGGTTATTATAAGATTTATTAGAGGAGCCATATTTCCCCCAAGAGGGAGCAGATGGCATCCCTCACCATCCAAGTAGCAGGAGGGGTCTGAGGGGAAAGGAAGTGAGGTGGATGGGAGCCCAGGTGGATCTGGGTGGAGAGAAGGAGGGGCCAGCTGTATGGCAGGAACTCCAGGGATGGAGGGGCTTAGGTCTGGGTGGAGCTGAGGACCAAAGGTGAGCATAATACTAACACTCATCCCCAATAAACTACCAAAAAGCCAAAAGTGGAGCTGTTGTTCAAGTGATAAAGCACTAGCATTAAGCAAAAAAAAAAAAAACAGAAGCTCAGGGACAACATCTAGGACTTGAGTTCAAGCCCCCAAAAGAACAATAACAACAACAACAACAAACAAACAAAAACTCTAGGGCCTCCAGAAGAGATCATGTGACCTTTAACAAACTGGTCAACATTGTGCATCCTTCTTCCCATCTTTAAGATGCTTCTGCCTCCTATGATTACCACAGAGATGAAGAGAACCAGCTCCAAGAAGCAAGAGATGCTGATGGAGACACTTTGTACTCACATAGCCCCAAAACCCAACTTCAGGACTATTGCTAGCAAAAAGGGGTAAAAAACACACACACACACACACACACACACAAAAAACCTTCTCTTTATCACTGCATCAACAGAAGGATGCACATTAGCACACCTGAGCAAAAGCCTTCCTTCACACAGCAGACCTGGGCTACAGTTTCTCACAGGCAAAACCAGACTGTACTGAGGCAGGTTAGATACAGGGAAAAAATATTGACTTCCACCCCTCTCCTAGCCATGCCCTAGAATTTACCATGAGTCCTGACTCCTCTCAAAGCCTCTCTTCCTTGAGAATAATTAGTGGTCAGTCTGAGCTTAGGACTTTTCCTTAGATGTAGAAAAATTCCAGGCCATTTCTAAGCAGACTAAGGCACTTGAACAGTGGACTCCTTGTGTCCTTAGTCTAACCTTGGTGCAACAAACTCTACTTCATGAATATGCATCACCTCTCATACATATGCATGAAACGGTGGGATAGCAGACTTGTACAGAAACAGATCCTTTCCAAAAAATCTAAGTCATGATCCTCATTTTTCCTGAGATCAACCCACTATCATTATCATTACCATGAATATGTCCCACACTCTCCAAATTCTAGAAAATTGATTTTTTTGGTGAATATGTTCCACACCCTCAAAATCCTAGAAAACAGAAATTATTATCATTATTACTATTATTTTGGTCAATCTTGGGGTTTGAACTCTGGGCCTGGGCTCTGTTCTTAAGCTTCTTTTGCTGATGGCTAGCACTTTACCACTTGAACTACAGAGCCACTTCAGCCTTTTTCTAAGTAGTTTATTGGAGATAAATTGTCTAACAGACTTTTTTTGCCTGGGCTGGCTTCAAATCCGGCCCCTCAAATCTCAGCCTCCTAAGTAGCTAGGATTATAAGAGTGACCTACCAACACCTCACTTAAAAACTGAAGTTCTTGACCATGTGTTTGGTCTTGAGTCACCTAGCTTTGACCTGCTATCTTTCTTTCTTTCTTTCTTTCTTTCTTTCTTTCTTTCTTTCTTTCTTTCTTTCTTTCTTTCTTTCTTTCTTTCTTTC
>NW_012267326.1:363059-372975 GCF_000151885.1 Dipodomys ordii
CCGGTCATGGGGCCTGAACTCTGGGCCTGGGCGCTGTCCCTCAGCTCTTCACTTCAAGGCTAGCACTCTACTACTTGAGCCACAGCTCCACTTCCTTTTTTTTTCTGCTTTTGTGGTGCTGAGCAATCAAATCCAGGGCCTCATGCATGCAAGGCAAGCGCTCTACCACTGAGCCACCTTCCCAGCCCGGTTTTCAGCTTTTCAAGGTGAGAATTATTCTGCCTCTGGCTGTGAAGGCTGATTACCTACTGAGAAGTGGCTTCCTGGTTTCTGCTGGGCCCTGAAATATCTCTTCATCAGTGTGTTCTTTTCTAAATGAAGGCTGGGGAATTCTCTCTTTCTCTCCTCTTGTTTCTTTCACACCCCCTCTCTCCTCTTACTCATTCACCGTCCCCTTTGCATATCAGATCCATTTTCCAGAGACAAGCACAAGGAATTAGTTCCAGGACAATTCCTCCCCCTCCTGCTCCTCCCCTTCCTCCTCCTCCTCCTCCTCCTCCTCTTCCTCCTTTTATTATTATTCATATTCTTCTTGCTGGTTCTGGGCCTCATTGTGAAAGACCCCAGACTCCTGGGATACTTTTGTCTACGGGAGGGCGCCCCAGAAACCAAGATTCCAAACCAGTAGATGCAACAAGCAAGAGGAGTTTATTCAGCATTTGCGCAAACGGTCTCTGCCCCGGCAAGGGAAAGAGCCCCGAACAGCAGTTACAGGCATTCTTAAAGGCAAAAACCACAAGATTAGCATATAACACCAGGTGTCCCGGGATTGGCCCATTTAAAAGTCACTATACACTCCAGCAATCATTTTTACTACGTGGGGAAGTTTATAACACTCTTTGTAAAACAGTTGGCTTGGGGCAAGTCTAGGGTGAGTGGTCACCCTGGAGGGGAGTTTACATAGTTACAGGCTTGTGATTGATTAACATTTGGCCTAGTTTGCTGGACTTGCCAAGCTGTCCTTATCTTGCAAGGGTCCTTATCTTGGGTCCTTATCCTGGGTCCCTATCTTGTGGCTACTTAGGGAATTTTCAAACAGGAACTAGAAAAACATATACCTGTTTGTTCTTTGTCTATGACGACAGATCTTGTCACAGGGCCGGCATCTGGACTCTGAGACTTTTTACTCAATTCCTTATTTCCAGAAAAGGGGTGGGGGTTAGTGCTAGTGTGAGCAAGTTTACAAAAGCAAAATCAGCAGTTAGCAATTGTAAAATGTAACTCTAATCTTTAATCTTTCAATTGTTGTCCCTGAGCTCCTTTTGCTTAAGGCCAGTATTCTACCACTTGAGCCACAGCCTCACTTCTGGCTTTTTCTGTGATTTAATTGAAGGTAAGAGTCTCACAGACTTTCCTTCCCAGGCTGGCTTCAAACCACAATTTTCAGATCACAGCCTCCTGAATAACTAGGATAACAAACATAAGCCACTGACACTCAGCAGTTTCAGAACTCTTTACCCAATCCATTCTACCCCTTCAAGTTTGGTTACTATTAGGAAAATGGAGGAGAAAGGAAAGAAACAGGCCAGACTAGATCTTCCACAGGTAAGGATTGTTTATTGAGATAGAGCAGCAAGGGGCACAGCTTTCCGGCAGGCTTGGGGACTGTGCAAAAGGTGGGGCAGGAGTTGGATTTTTTGAGGTCTGAGCAAGAAGGCAGAGGTTAATGAAAAAGCCATTAGGTCTAGGGAGGTGATGGCTTTTCAGTTGGGCCCACAATGGAATATTTACAGCCAGACTTAAGTAGATTGCCTTGCCTACATCCAGCAGTCTGCACATATCTTTGGTGGCTTGCCCAATGTCTGTATGTACCTGGGAAAACTGGGTGGAGATCAATTGTTTCAGGTTTCTGACTTGTTTATAACCATGCTCCTTTCAAGAGGGGAGTAAAATAACAACCTATAATAGTAGGTAGTAGAAAAGCAGACAAAGAATTGAGGTCTAAAGAACTTGCAGATGGCAGGAAAAGCTGATAAACCAAACCTGCCTGAAGGAAATGTGAACAGTGGGCTAAAAAAGAATGAGGAAAGCCAGGCACCTGTGATTCACGCCTATAATCCTGGCTATTCAGGCTACTGAGATTTTTAGGATGGAGATTTGAGGACAACAGTAGGCAGGAAAGTCTGTGAGATTTTTATCTCAAATTAACCATCAAAAAAGCAGAAGTAGAGGTATAGTTCAAGTCGTAGAGCATCAGCTTTGAGCAAGCCCTGAGTTCAAGTCCCAATATACACATACACACGCGCACACACACACACGCATGCACACACACACACACACACAAAGAAGGACAGAAGAATGAGGAAAGAAGGACAGAACAATAAATGTCTGGTGTCATAATCTTCAGGAAACAGAAAGATGACTCAACCTGAAAGCCATCTTCTAGGACTCCAGTTTAACCCAAGGCCAAGTTTTTAATGGAGAAGATGGCAAAGATGGCTGAAATGGGCTGAAGTGCGATCTCCCCTTTAATGTGTCTAAGCCACAAGTGTAGTAGGAAGACCCCCTACTCAGACAGGCAAACCTGCCTAGTCATCCAGAGTGACAGAACCCACCGCAACAAAGTTGTTTAATGAAAAGAAACTTTACTGAGAGTTCCTACACTGACCAGTCAGGGCTGCAGCACAGGCTTGGGAGCTGATACTGTGCCCCTGAGTGGTCCACATACTTTGGTTTTTAAAGGCAAAATTCATGAGGTCAAGCCTGGTCACACACAGGTGACCAAGGGGATTGCAACACACACAAAGGATTGTACAGTCATGCCAGACAACATACAGGTGGCCAATGAGGTTACAGTTTGTCTCATAATGGCTGTTTAAACCAGATTATCACTTTGGTTTAAAATGGCATGCAAATTTAGCAGGCAAAAGGCAGGTTTACCTTTTGGTGGGCAAAGGTGGGGTTTGCAGTAAGCAGGTGGTGTTGCCAGTTGAGTAAGATTATGATTGTTTTATTGGTCAGTCTTTAACTGAACAATCAAGGGTGGGTTAGTTTGTTAAGGGGAGGGAGACCAGATGCATTTTTTTTTTAATTCTGGGAATGAGGCCTGTCAGAGCCAAGATGTGGCTCTGTGATTAACCTTGTTTTTCTAGTTTGAACATTGTTTAAAGGTTTTTAGTTGCCACCCTTAAAAAAATGGAGTCTAAAATCCCAAAAACAAAGTCAACGCTCAAAATGGAATCATACCAGCTAGGGCCCCATCTCAGGGTCCACTTCACATGTTCTGTTCTCTATTGAATTTCTCTTCTAATCAACTTTCCTATTGTTACTGGATGTAGGTGAGGTTTAGTGAAGTTTCCCTTTAAATGTAGAAACTCTTCACTTAGGGTCCTTCCTTGACTTCCATCAAATTTCTGGACAAGTCACCATAGTAAGAAAATGTGGCAGAGCTTTATTAAGTAAACAAGCAGGCAATCAAACAGACAAAAAGAGCAGACAAACAAGGTCAGGGACACACTATAGCAGAGTGGAGGTTCTCTCTCATAGGGAAATAGAGTGAGATACAGAGAGAAAAACATACAGAGAGACAAACATGCAGAGATACACACATGGAGAGAGACATAGACCAAGAAAGAGACACAACCACAGGAGACACCAGAGAGACACATAGCTCCTTGGGCTGTTGGGGTATTTATAGGGTAAAGGCAAAGGCTCTGGCTTCAAAGTTATGAAAAGCTGGGTTCTTTGTCTTTGCTCTGGCTTTATTTTTTAAGTTCCCAGTAAGAATGCATCTTGCCATAAAACAGCTCCTTATATTTGAGACAAGGAGGTGCACTGCAATATGCGTTTGGGGACAGGTAGCTTAAGTTTGGGGAAACACTTTTCTTAGGAAGACATAAATGCATCCCTCAGGAATGAATGCATCCTGTTGTTTCTCTTTGAAGCAAATGATAGCATTTCTAAGTTTCTAAATACCATATTTCTGAATTGCCTTCACCAAGCCTCAGTTTCCTTAGGTTATCCTGTTTCATTTTCCCCTAAATCACTTTGTTCCCTTAATCTTAAGGGGAGTATATGAAAGAATAGCTCCTGTATTTGTTGTAAGCTAACTGTACCTCATTTTCCCTTCACCTATCCTGCTTCACTACCACCTTTAGCTATGTTTGTGTCTTGCCTGAATTTTCTTACCAGATGCAAGAAACAAGCTAAACTTCCTGAATGCTCTGTTGGCTGAGAGGTGAGGTGATGGAGGTGGCAATAAAGACTTAAGCATAGGCCAGACATTTGTGGCTCACACCTGCAATCCTAGCTACTCAGGAAGCTGAGATCTGAGGATCACAGTCTGAAGCCAGTCTGGGCAGGAAAGTCTGTGAGACTCTTATTGCTAATCAACTACCAGAAAGCTGGAAGTCGAGCTGGGGCTAAAAGTGGTAGCATGCTAGCCCTGACTGGAAAAGTTCAAGGACAGTGCCTAGGACCCGAGTTCAGGCCCCACAGCCTATTTCCCTCTCCTCCCCCAAAGAAGACTTAACTGCAGAATGCCTTTAGATAATATAACAATTCAGAAATAGGATTTCCACAACAAATAGTAACCACTTGCATATCAAGATGGCATAATACAATTAATAGTGCAGGACTAGAATAGACCAGCATAGAGTGGGTCAGTTCATGGACACTCATCAAATGGAGCACATTGCTGAGACAGAGGGAGGCTGGCAGGAGAGAAGGTTCTGGGAGACAGTTAGGAAAAAGTCCCTTCAGGTTTGAGTGTGATGTTTGTAGTGTCAGAAGGAACCAAACTCTGATTAGATCATTCTTAACTTCAAGGATTTTTTTAAAGAGAGAGCGTGACAGACAGAGACAGAGACAGAGAGACAGGGAGACAGACAGAGACAGAGACAAAGAGAGAGTGTGTGTGTGTATGCCAGTCCAGAGGCTTGAATTCAACACCTGGGCACTATCCTTGAGACTTTGTATTTGTTAGGTAAATTAAATTGGCAGCTGAGGAAAGAGAGTATCACATGGTATTCAGGCAAGGGAAAGGATTGTTTGCAGGTGCCTCAGGTCAAGTCGGAAGCCCACACAGCAGGAATTAAAAAAAAAAGAAAGGGTCGAACCACAGCCAGGTCAGGACTTATCAAGGCCAGGGGTGGAAGAAGGTGTGGCCACACTGGATGCAGATGTGACCTTATGGAGGGGGAGAGGTAACTGCCTCCAAAGATGCCAGTTACCTAGGTGATGCACGTCACGTACTGGGTGGAGACTTAGGCAATAGGAGGGAGGAATCTGCTCTGCCTTCACAGGGTGGACCTTACAGTATTCAAGACTAACACTCTAACACTTGAGCCACACCTCTACTTCCAGCTTTTCTTTTTTCTTTACCTTCTTGATAGTTAATTGAAGATAAGTCCCAGGGACTTTATTGCCCAGACTGGCTTTGAATCTAGATCCTTAGATCTCAGCCTCCTGAATAGCTGGGTTTACACTGAAACACCAGTGCACATACCGAGCTTGAGCGTCTATGGCCCTGTAAGGTCAGGATCTAATCCAGGTACCCTTAGGATGAGCTTGTTAGATATCAAGATCATCCCCTAGTCACTTTAGAGGTATCTTATCAACATATCAGAGCCACCTTAGAGTTGGTTTATTAACGTATCAAAACCACTGCTCCACACCTTGGGGAAGAGTCATTAGCATGTCTAAGCTGCTCCCCAGAGCTTGAGCTTGGCTCATTAACTACACAAATGTCATTCTTCCCAGTGAATCCTGGAAGGAGGGTTTTGCCCACCTCTGGAGTGGTCACGGGGCCTTCAGGTCAGTGGGATATCTGGTCCATGGTAGTGTGGCAGACCGTGGGAGGAGTCAGTAAATCCTCTGGCCTAGCTGCTACTGAGCTTGCTTAGAGTTTGGATAAGAAGAGCTCCCTGTCACTTTTCCCTTGTAACTATGCATTCATGGGTCCAAGCTTTGACCCTCAAAACTTAGGAACCAAAAGTACTGTAAGGTCCACTCCTGGATGGCAAGAAGACTCCACCCTCCTCGCAGCAAAGTCTCCACCCAGTACCTGCATTACCTAGGCAACTGGCACACCTGGAAGAGGTCACATCTGCATCCGCTGAGGTCACATCTGAATTTGATGTGGCCACACCTTTCTCCTCCCATACCCTAGATAAGGCCCAGGCCCAGAAGCTCTTTCTCAGCTCTTTCCCAGCTCTTTTAGCACTTTTTCCCAGCTCTTTCTCTTTTCCTGCTCTCTTTCCCAGCTCTCTCTCTTTCCCAGCTCTCTCTTTCCCACCTCTTTCCCAGCTTTTTTCCACCTCTTTTCCCAGCTCTCTCTTTCTCAGGTCTTTCCCAGGCCTTTCCCAGCCGCATGGAGTGCCAATCTGGCCTGGTCCCAGCATGTCTACTGAATAAACCTACCCCTTACCTGAATACCATGTTCATGGTGCTGTTCTTACTTGGCTACTTCTTTTTAAAAACCTAACATAAATTGTGCCGAAACCCCGGGAAGGGCTTAAATTCAGGATAGGTGGGATTCCTCTCCGCTTTTTTTTTCTTTTTTCTTTTCCCTCCTTCTTTGCTCTGAGGAATACCCACAGTCCTGAAGGCCTTCTTCGAACCTATCTGTCTGCTGCAGACACAGCACATCGATACCATTACTGGCCTTCACATACACATACACACCACTTCTCTATTCTGGTGAGTGAAACTACTGTCTATGGTTCTCTGTTGCTCAGTCTCTGTCCAAATGTGGCACCACACCAGAGAGCTCCTACAGCCTTTAGCTGAAAGGCCGGTCACCTCTGAAGCCAAGGACGCTTGGCTTTGGGGGCTTGGCCATTTCTCTCTAGAGGGCTCTGGGAGAAGTCGGGACGCCGCTTCTGCCTGGTCAGCTCTCCTTCGCTCACCAGACTGACTCTCCTACACATTTAATCACGCCCGAGTGGTGAAACCCCTTTGAAATGCCTCCTGCACTCCCTGGAAAGCCAGAGCACCTCATTTTTATGCCATTCTCAGATGTAGACAGTTTTTGCCACTGCGATGGTAAATGGTCATAAGTCTGTTTACTTTCAGGCTGTCTTTGCTCTCTTTCTGCCATTCATGTCCAACTTTTCTTATCTCTCCCTTTCTCTTTTCTACAACATTTTGGCTTGTGCCCTGAAGAGTGAGACGCAGGCTGGGCCCTGGGGACCCCTTCTAGGGTCCCTCTCAAAGGCTAGCCAAACTAGGCTTGATCTATTTGTTCAGGCTTTCTTTGTATTTTTTTTCCCAGAAATTTGCTGTCTTGAGTTTGACATCTTGGCCACATGGTGGGTTAAGGGTTTGGCCCCATCTGACTCATACCCTTCCACCAAGCTTACTACTCCTCCATCCATCTATTCTAATGTGCCTTGCTAATAAGTTGCTCTTTTCACAGACGCTGGTAACTGAGGCCCAAACATCTAATGTGCTTTGTTAGCAAAGATGTCTAAACATTGTTGTCAAAAATTTTAGGTTTTGAGTTTTGCCTTTTTTGTTTTGTGTTGTGTAGTTTGGTACTGACTACGTGATTCTAAAATATTGGGTATATATATTCTCATGTCTAATGAGTTTTATCATTGCAGAATATTTGTTGGCCGTTCTTGATAAGGACCAGGTAAGCTCTATTTATTCTACTTGATCTCCTTGTTGCTTTAATTGGAAATAATAAAGGGATTTTTGTGGCAAAAATTGCAGTTCAAAGCCAGCCCCGACTGAAAAATCCCTAAGACTCCATCTCCCAACTAATCTGCAAAGATCCAGGCTGGAACCATGGCTCAAGACTCTTATCTGGAATCAGCTAACACTGCAAGTGGTACTATAACTCAAGTAGTTCGGTGCTGGCCTTGAGCAGAAGTGCTCAGGGACAGTGCCCAGGCCTTGAGTTCAATCCTCCTTGAGTACCAACTGGGATAAGCCATCCCAGCAACGAACACCTAGACTCAGCCAGTCTGGGAACAAGGGACCGTGGAAAGGAGTAAGAGGAGATGATGTCACATCAACAACTTTGTGCCTGCCCTTTCAAAATTAACCAGAGCCAGGAGGTCAATAGAAGTAAGAAGCCTGCCCATCTAAGTCCATAACTGTCTACCTATTAACTGGACAGGAATTTACATTCTTGCCTTTGTTACCTGACTTCTCCTCTACCTAGTCACCAAATGTTAGAAGTAGCTAGGGACATTTCTACCAACATTTTTCAGCCCCAAGTCCTTCCTCTTGGCATTTATTTGCTCTCTAGTATTTTTAAGTCCCTCAATGCCTCATGAGACTTCTCCAGACTTCATCTAAGGACTCACGCTACCAAGGGACAGCTGCTGCCTGCTGCCTTCTCTGGGAGGGGACCAAATTCCAGCCTTTTACCCCTAATGTCGATGCCCCTTGTCAGTAGGAAGTAGACAGAGAGAATCTGTGCCCTATTTCATGATTATTAAGAGGCTGGAATGTAAGGTCAGCTCCTGGATAATGAGCAGACTCCACCCTCCTCACAGCAAAGTCTCCATGCAGTACCTGCATTACCTAGGCAACTGGCACACCTGGAAGAGGTCACATCTGCATCTGCTGAGGTCACATCTGGATTCGATGTGGCCATATCTTTCTCCACCCCTATCCTAGATAAGGCCTAGCCCAGGCCCAGAAGCTCTTTCTCAGCTCTTTCCTTCTCAGCTCTTTCCCAGCTTTCTTAGCACTTTTTCCCCAGCTCTCTCTTTCTCTGTTCTCTTTTCCAGCTCTCTCTCTTTCCAAGCTCTCTCTTTCTCACCTCTTTTCCCAGCTCTCTCTCTTTCTCAGGTCTTTCCCAGGCCTTTCCCAGCTGCATGGAGTGCCAATCTGGCCTGGTCCCAGCATGTCTACTGAATAAACCTACCCCTTACCTGAATACCACGTGCGTGGTGCTGTTCTTACTCGGCTACCTCTTTTAAAAACCTAACAACTACCAGTATTCCTTTCCCTTTCCTGGCTGAATCCTCCTAGCTTTACCTCTGAAAACTCAAGAAACAGGTGGATTTGAACCCATTTTTTGCTGTTGCTGTCTGAACTCAAAGTCCAGATTCTCACAGTAAGCATAAAATGACTGAAGAAATTTTGATGGCAGGAGTATTTTAACTTATTCTGTTGCCGCCAGAGTTCTCAGTCCACACAATTCAACAAGAGGTAACTTCACAACATTTGAAAAGGCCCAAATTTTCCCTAAGCATTTCTTTAAAAAAATTCTCGAATGTGTTATCTTCACATATGCATCCCTTGCCCCCATCCATAGGGTCTCACATCATAATTGGGCATGTACATGACTGGACATGGACACGGTTAGTTTGGTTTAACAAACCCAGGTTTCTTTTTTGTTGTTGTTGGCCATGGAGCCTGGGAGCTGTCCCTGAGCTGTTTTGCTCAAGACTAGCACTCTACCACCTTAAGCCACAGCACCACTTCCAGTTTTCTGTTGGTTAATTGGATGTAAGAGTCGCACACCTGCCTGACCAGGCTGATGTTGGAACTGCAATCCTCAGCACACCCCCTCTTCCCTCCCCCACCCCAGCAGTAGCTAGGATGACATGAGCCACCAGCTCCCAGCTTACTCATGTTTCTGTTACAAAACTTTCTGAGCAGTAACTAAGGACACCTCCTCTGTTTCCAAACCTATCTCAATGAAACATGGGTCTTCTAAAATGTTAGGTTGGCAATGCAGATTTGCAGCACAAAGGCAGGTTTGTAGATCTTCCAGAGGTTCTAGAGGTGTGATCCCATCCTGTGGTTGCCACTAACCCAAAAGATCTTAGCATAAAGAGAGAGAGAGAAAGAAAAAGTGCATCTTTACCCCAACCCACGATGTCTCCTGTTCAGATCTTCATTGCCCCATTTGTTAGGAAATGGAAAAAACTTGGAAAAAATTATATTAAGTGAAGTAAGCCAGGCCCAAAGAAACATAGGTCCCATGGTTTCCCTTATTTGCAATATCTAGTAT
>NW_012267326.1:373371-424578 GCF_000151885.1 Dipodomys ordii
GTAAGAAATGTACGCATTATCCTGCCCATGCAATTGTAACCCCTCTGTACAGTATGTTCACAAATAAAATAAAATAAAATTTAAAAAAAAAGATCTTTTGAAATAGTACAGTATGCTATGTAGATTTTGTTAGGGTCAGCTGCTTGTCAGAAGTTAAATGGAACTTTTCTGTCCCCTAGTGGCCAGTTTATGAACACTATCAATTTACAGCATAAGGTGAGCTGAATATTGTTGAGTGACCAGAACAGTTTCAGAGAGGCCCACTTCTGCCAGCTTCTTTCTCTCCCCAAAGACTCAAACTTGCCATATCTCTAGACTTCCAAGGATCTAAATTTTCAAGGTTCTCTGTCACTGATTCCCAGATATAACCAGTGAGAAAACAATACCAGTGATAATTTGTTTACCAGGAAATGGAAGATGTGAGAACATTTCATAATCAGTACTCAGAATCTGTTGTTATGGAAAAAAGTTATTAAAAAGAAATAGTGTGTTAGCTTGGAGCTGATGTCTATGCCTGAAATTCTAGCTACTCAGGTGGCTGAGATCTGAGGATCAAGGTTCAAAACCAGGGTTCAAAACTCTGTGAGACTAAACTACCAAAAAGCTGGAAATAGAGTTGTGGTTCAAGTGGTAGAGCACTGGCCTTGAGCGAAAAAGCTCAAGGGCAGTGCCCAGGCCCTGACTTCAAGCGTGCGCGCATACACACACACACACACACACACACAGAGACACACACACAATGTGTTAGCCAGGTGCTGGTGGCTCATGCCTGTAATTCTAGTTACTCCGGAAGCTAAGATCTGAGGACCAAGGTTCAAGGCCAGCCAGGGTAGTAAAGTCCATGAAACACTTATCTCTAATTAACCTCCAAAGAAGTAGAACTGTGGCTGAAATGACAGGTTGTTTTGTTGGTTTGTTTTTGTTTTGTTTTGTCAGTCATAAGGCTTGAACTCAGGGCCTGGGGTGCTGTCCCTGAGCTCTTTCACTCAAGGCTAGCACTCTACCACTTTGAACCATAGGACCACTTCCGGTTTTCTGGTGGTTAATTGGAGATAAGAGTCTTACTAGACTTTCCTGCCCAGGCTGACTTTGAACTCCAATCCTTAGATTTCAGCCTCCTGAATAACTAGGATTACACACCTGAACCACCAGCACCTGACAGAGTGCTAGTCTTGAGTGAAAAGCAAAAGACTCTGAGTTCAAGGCCTAGGCCTAGAACAAAAATACTTAATGAAAACATAGTTTGGTGCCAGTGGCTCCATTCTTATAACCCTAGCCTCTCACATGGCTCGATCTAAGGATCGAGGTTTGAAGTCAGCTCAAACAAGAAAGTCTGTGAAACTCTTATCTCTAATTAACCATCAGAAAACCAGCAATGGTGCTGTGGCTCAAGATGGTGGACCGCTAGTGGTAAAAGTGCTCAGGGACAGCACCCAAGCACTAAGTACAAGCCCCATGACTGACAAAAAGAAAAGAAATCAACAGCAATATTAAAGGTTAGGAGGGTTTAAATTTTAGACTTGAGGCTCTCAGCTAATCTCTGAGGCACATTAGAAGGAGTAGGAAAATGGAGAAAAATGACACTAGGAATGACATTGATCAAGATGAATTGTTCTCATAACTTGACTCCTGGAATTGTAACCTCTTTGTACAACTACTACATAACCTTTGTTTTTCTTAATACAATAAGTATGCAGCCTCATATTCTTACTGATGCCACTAAATACAGAGCCACAGTGAAGAAACCCTGTGGGTATTGTGGTACCTTCCTACTTACTAGCATGACTCATATAGTCAGGCAGTGGGCAGTGCCCAGTTCCCAGCTCTGAGTGTAGCCACTGGGACAGATGACAGTCACAAGGTCTAGGGTTTCCCTTGGCTTTCCAGTTTCCACACAAAAAATGCAAGTCTTTAGTACCACACATAAACAGCATTTCAGCATGTCTCTCACACACACACAAAACCTAGAGCCTTATAAGGTGAAAAAATTAACAAAGATCTATTTTTAATATTACATGGTTAAAGGAGGGAGAAAAAGAGAGAAACATTTCCAGCTCCTCATGCAAGAAATGTGAATAAAGATGAATGATACCAGGTGCTACTGGCTCATACCTGTAATCCTAGCTAATCAGGAGGCTGAGATCTAAGAATCATGGTTCAAAGCCAGCTTAGGGCAGAAAGTCCAGAAGACTCTTATCTCCAATTAACCACTAGAAAACTGGAAGTGGAGCTGTGGCACTGAGCCAAAGAACTCAGGGACAGTGCCCAGACTATGAGTTCAAGCCCTACCACCGCGAAAAAAAAAAAAAAGATGAATGTTATCTGTATTCCTTCTGAGCATGAACGAACACACCTAGTAGTCCAGCAGACCCCATCTTAGACAATGATTCCAAATAGCCAAGAGGAGTGTTACAAATCATTTTAAAATATGTCTCTGGGCCTACCCATGTCATAGGGACAACTGGTGAGCTTTAGAGCTTTCTTCCTTCAGATAAGCTACTCACCTGATGAGTTTCTATCCATTCATTGGGAATTGTCCAGTTCTTGTCATTTTAATGGAAAGGGCAGTGTTAGGCCTCTTCCAACTCCTGGATCTTGTAACTGAGCATTTAAATAGAGGGAAGATTAACTGCTTTTGTTAGATGCCTCCTAATTCCCAGGAGTCCAACTCTTTTCATATTTATTAAAAATGACCATACTCCTTGCTACTCGGGAGGCTGAGGTTTGAGGATCACGGTTCAAAGTCAGCTCGGGCAGGAAAGTCTGTGAAACTCTTATCTCCAAGTCAGCACCAAAAAGTAGAAAGTGGAGCTGTAGCTCAATTAGTAGAGCACCAGCTTCGAGTGGAAAAACTAAGGGATAGGCCTGTTACATTCATACATACAAATAATTTCTCCCATCTCTTCACTCATCTCTTTGTTCACATTAGTATCTTGTAGAAAATGAAGGCAGCAGTCCCCACCCTGTCACCCTAAAGAAATACTTGAGGATAAATATATGACTGAAAGCAAACTGAATATAAATGAACATGCTGAACTGCAGAGCTCTTTCTGACAGCTCCCAGATGCTGATTGAAGATGACAAGGTCACCTTGGTTTATGACCTGGTAAAATCCCTCTCCTCATTGGCAGGTTGATTTAGCGAACTTTGGTTCTTGAGACTATATGGAGAGAAAGATCCTTTTTATTCCTACTGCCAGAGTCATTTGTTCAAAACATAAATCTGTTCCTCTGGTTCTTTCTCATCCTTTGTTGGGCCTCAGCTCAAATGTCAACTCCATAGAGGGCTTTCCCCTTCTGCCTCCCCTTAAGCTATGTAGATCTGCCCACCCCAGTTGCAGCTTCTTTCAAATCAGATTGCTTTGTTGTAACACTCTCTAGGAGAATATCCTTTACCCTTAAAGGATTAAAAAAAGAACAGAATAAATTTATTTGAAAGGGAAAGAAAAGCCAAGAAGGAAAGTAGAGAGACCCAAAGAGGGGTACAATGGAGTCCTCTTGTCACTGGATGCAGGCAAAAGTTTGTGATGTTTCTCTCTAAAAGGAGGGACTCTTCACTTAGGGTACTTGACATTGATCACAGAATAAGAATTTCTGGACAATCATAATGGTAAGAAAACTTGGCAGAGCTTTATTAATTAAATAAGCAAACAGGTAAGCAGGCAGACAAATGAGAAGAAAAACAGAGGCACACTCCTATGTGTGGGTGCTCTCAAAGTGAGAGACATGCAACTCTGTCACCAGGGGTATTTATATGATAAAGGCAGAGGATCTAACCTAAAGTTATATAGATAGGTAATTTATTTTTTGCTTTTAATTACTCTTGGAGTTGTTACAGATGGGTCTTTTTTTTCTCTCTCTCTTAATTACTCTTGGTGATGTTACATTTTCTAAGTTCTTGGCTCTTGTTTACCATTTTGGTTGTTTGTGATTTGGGTCCACCCTTTAAGTTTGGGGGAGCATTTCTCTCAGAAAGATGTTAATCCTTGAGATAAGAAATGCATCTCTCAGGAAGGAATGTATTAGGCCAAACAGATGCTAATTTTGGAGATAAGGTATAAGGTAAAAGATAGTGCTTCAGGGTTATCTTCCACAGCCCCATTTCCCTTTATTTATCCTGTCTTATTATCAGCCGGTAGTTTTCATAGTTTAAGGCTTCTCGCTTCTCTTATAGCTCCTCCCCGGGGCTTTGTCCTGATTGCTTGAAGGCATGTGCTTGTGCTCTTTTCATTGGTTGAGCAGAACTCAAAGCTGTCATTATGGAAAAGAGTGCTTGAATAGGAAGAAGCATTTGAGCAGGAACCTGAGGCATTATGGGAAGAAGAAGCACCATGATAGAACACATATTACCTACCATGTGTTATTTACCCCCACCCAAGCACAGTCACAGGTCCCTAGAAAGTGAAATAAGGATAATGGGTCTACCTGACTCCATCATGACAATGTGGTGGATATAGGAAACTGGGTCTAACTGGTGTCATCCTGGCTTCTTGGGGGATGAAGGTGAAGTTTCATCCCCAGGTGATGGGCATGCTTGAATTCCAAGAGGGAGAGGCAGGGACATGGACAGTAGGTTATGGGACCTGCCATACCTATTTTATGCACTGATGAGACTCTTGGAACTCTCGAGTTCCTTGTGACCCTGCCCCATGACCCTATTTAGGCCCTGACCAGCTCAGCCACCATTTGGCGCCATGTCTCCTAACTCTCTTCAGATCACCATGGTACCACTCTTCAGCTCTCCACTAGAATTGATCATGTAGGTGTGATGGTTTTTCTCCTCTTTCATTGCTCTACTACTCCTCAGTTTCCTAACTGTATCAAGTGTATTCCGGGCTGCAAGTTTTTTGGGGGACATGTGTCTGTCTATAGTCACTAGCTTTCCAATAAAAACTCCTGATTTGACCTCTCAAAATGTGGCTTCTCTGTATCTCACCATTGAATGTAACAGAAGGTGTGGCTTCTTGCCCATTTCGCCTTGGCTGGAGGTAACTGAAATGGGATAAATTCATTATGTACTTGGGAATTTGGGACAAAGCAGAGATCCATAGACAACTTGGTTTGTGGCTGGAATAGAAAAGGGATAGGCCAGGAATTTTGGAGCATGTGTTTGTCCTGCTTAAAGTTACTGTGAGAGAGGGAGAGACAGAGAGAGGAGAAAAGGAGGGATGGCAACCGAGGAAACAAGAGAGAGTGAGAAAAGGGGAGTAGGAGAGAGAAAGGGAGAAAAACAAGGAAAGGGAAAAGGAGGGGAAGGAGGGGGACAGAAAGAGGGAAAAGAAAGTACAGAGAGAAGAGAGAAATGGAGGGAGGAAGGGAGAAAATGATAGTTACAATGCTGTAAGGTGAATTATCCCAGAAGCCACACTTTGGAAGCTGGAATATTGGGGTCTTTACTATATAGCAGGCTGCAAGCTGCCAATTGTTACAAAGGCCTGTAGCCCCCAAATATACTTCATACAGTTAGGAAACAGGCCAGAAAGGAAAAAAAAGAACAAAAACAATACCAACAGACGAATTCAGCTCTGATGGAAAGCTGAATTGGGACACCATGATGACCCAAGATGAGCCAGGAGACAGGACACAGGACACAATCACAGAGACACACCGTGGTGTGGCATAATGGCACCTGTGCTGGTCCAGGCCTAAATAGGGTCAGCGCAGGGAGCAAATCCACAGGAAATTCCCAGTCCCAGGCACTGGTTTAACAGATTCAGTAAGCTATCAGCTAAGTGCCCGCCCCTGCCTCCAGAGTTCTGGGCACGCCCAGCCCATCACCAGAGAGACCAAGGCGTTTTCCTCCCCCAGCATGAACACAAGATGCCAGACTCTACCATCCACTATGTGGCCAATATGGCGCCAGCCAGACCTGACCACTTTCCTTCAACAAGAAGGGAGAGGGAGGGAGATGAGAGAAAGACAGCAAGACACACTGAGAGAAGAGATTCAGCCTAGAGGTATTCTAGAGGAAGGATTTCTGGAACTTAAGTGAAAAAGGAAGAGGAAGAAATAGGAGAGGAAGTAGGAAACTGAGGCCTGAGGGAGTACCCTTATTTTCCCAGCAATGACTTCAGCTTTCCTGAGGCCTGGCTACAAATATATCCACCAGAATATAGGTTCATTGAGTTTCCCCTCCCCCATTAATTCCCTTTCCTGCTTAAGATAAATCAATTGGAATACTATTGGTCATGAAATATGGATACTGGGTCTAAGTAATGGTCATCTTGTCCTCACTGCCAACCTGGTGTTTTAATAGACAACGGGGACTTCCATCCAGTTCCAAAAACCCTAGAGGTGAAATAGGTCATTCTGTGAATTGCAGATGTGTCATGCTGTTTAGCTCCAGAAAAGTTTTTCTCCAGAGAATATTTGACCTTGATTATCATTCCTCCTACCCCATAACTGCCTCTTGATTGCCCCTGATTGTTCCCCTAGATAGTTTGCTTATATGTATAATACTTTTCTTAGGTTTAGTTTACCACCCCAATCATGTGGGCTTTTTGCCTTTATAAGTTTTGTGCTAGCTACATTCAGGGTTGCAAGTTATTTGGGACTTGAGTCTACTTGCATTACCAGCTTTCTAATAAAGATTCCCAATTCTACCTCTCAAAATGGATCTTCTCTGTTTTTTGGTAGCTGAGTAGAACAGGATCCATTACAACAGGATCTTGTCTGTGGGTGTGTTGGTCCTGGGACTTAAACTCAAGGCCTGGGTACTGTCCCTGAGCTTTTGTACTCAAGGCTAGTGCTTTGCCACTTGAACAACAGTTCTACTTCTGGCTTTTTGGTGGTTAATTGGAAATAAGGGTCTCATGGACTTTCCTGTACTGGGCTGGTTTTGAACTACAATCCTCAGATCTCAGCCTTTTGATTTGCTAGGATTATAGGCATGAACCACCAGTCTGGGATTGTTTTGATATTTTCTCTACAGACATTCCATTCTCCAAATCTCAGACCTAACAGAGTGGTCCATTCTTTTTCTCAGCCACTGAAGCCCTACTAGGGATTCCACTCCCAATTCTCAGCATAGTAAGGGAACTATGGAGGCTGTTAGGAGGAGCCAGTAGACCCTGAGTCCATCACCCTCCCTTCCCCCTCTCTGTAGCCAGGCTAGGCACCTGAGTGCAGTCAGCCCAGATACACAGCTAGTGGCAGAAAGGTTCTGTCCTGGTATGTCAAATTCTGGCCAGGTCAGAAAAATAGCAAAGTAGAAAAATGAGCATAACACAGTACGATATGTGAGTGGATAACAGTTTTCTCTAGGGAAAAATCAATAGAAAGTGGTTACAAATTAGATGTGGCCAGAGAGGGAGAAACTTCTCTCCTCTCCCACCCCCCAGGCCTCTGGCTTGGATGAATGGAAAGTGGGAAGAAACAGCAGAGATAGAGATTGAAGGACATAGAGACTGTTGGGAGCAGGATAGGGTGAAATTGCTGAGATTTTAAGCATACAACAGGAAGTCACCCTAAGTTTTAGTCATTCTAGCTACTCAAGACATAGAGCTGAATATGCTGAATATCCAGGTGTGTGTGTGTGTGTGTGTGTGTGTGTGAGAGAGAGAGAGAGAGAGAGAGTTATGAGGCTTGAACTCTGGGCCTGGGTGCTGTTCCTGAGCTCTTTTGCTCAAGGCTAGTGCTCTATCATTTTGAGCCACAGAACCACTTTTCTGGTAGTTAATTGGATATGGAGATAAAAGTCTCTTGTACTTTACTACCCAGGCTGGCTTGGAACCAAGATCCTCAGATCTCAGCCTCCTGAGTATATAGGATTACAGGAGTGAGCCACTGGCTCCTAACTGAAGATCAAAGTTTGAAGCCATCCCAGAGCAAATGTCAAGAATGGTTCTGAGTAGAAATGTTTTTTGACACATCAAAGGGTGGAAAAGTTGCTCAAGTGAGTCAGTGAATATAATCATGGGACTAGAGAACACACACACACAAAATGCACTAAGCCTTGATTTCCTTGAGATTCAAACGGCCTTTTTGGAAAAAAGAGGAGTTTACTACACAGGGCTGAAAAGTTCCCAGTCACAATGGCCTTTGACTCCCCGTGTCTTCAAATGGCATCAAACTATTATACAGGAATTCAATTGCAAGACACAGAGAAGCCATATTTTGAGTGAATCAGGAGTCTTTATAGGTAGCCAGTAACTGTGGATGGACTCATGTCCCCCAAAACTTGTGGCCTCTATACTATAAGGAAACTGAGCCATGAGGATAGTAAAAAAGAGCAGAGAAACAATCTCAACAGACCAGATTAACTCTAACAGAGAATTAAGAGGGACACCATGGTGACCTGAGGAGAGTGGTTAATTAAAGCAAGAACATCCAGGTGTGGGTGGGGGGGGCAGGGTAATGAGTAGATAGCTAGTAATTTTTTATTGTTTTGTTTTTGTTTCTTGATGCCAGTCCTGGGGTTTGAACTCAAGCCTGAGGTTGGTGCTTTCCCACTTCCACTGTTTTTTGCTGGTTAACTGGAGATAAGAATCTCATAGAATTCTCTGCCTAGACTGGCTTTGGACTCTAATCCTCAGATTTCAGCCTCCTGATTGGCTAGGATTACAAGTGTGATGCTCCCCCCCCCCACCATGCCCAACTCCCCAATGTCTTCACGTGATATCATTTGTTGGTTATTTAAAAAAGAACAGCCAGATATGTGGTTTGTACGTGTGTGTGTGTGTGTGTGTGTGTGTGTGTGTGTGTGTGTGTGTGTATTGGGGAGGGGAGCTAATAATGTCTTTTTTTCCCCTGTTTTATTCCAGTACTGGGACATAAACTCAGGTTCTGGGCACTGTCACTCACTTTTTTTGCTCAAGGCTAGCATTCTACCACTTGGGCCAGACATCCACTTTTATTGTTGCTGTTGTTGTTTTTCTGGTTAATTGGAGATAAGAATCTTACAGACTTCCCTGCCCTGGCTGGCTTCAAAACCATGATTCTCAGATCTCAGACTCCTGAGTGGCTAGGATTTTAAGTGTGAACCACCAACACCCAACCAATCTCACTAAACTAAAAATGGCAAGGAGTAATTCGGAATGCTTTGAACATAAAGAACATTATGATTAGAAGTTTGTTTTCTGAGAGCATCCATAAGCTACAAACTTAATGTTCATGGCCGCACTCCTAAATGTTTTCCTTTCATCTAAAAAAGCATCAAGAAATGAGTATGCTCTTTAAAAAAATTGAAAGGTCATTTCTCAAGATAGCCTTGAATATTTCATAGCTTTAAAGTAAAGGAACAGTCTCAAAGGAAAGCTTAGCACCATCTGCCTCTTGTTTTAGCTTTCAGCTTTGGTTTCTTAGGAGGCAGACTTTATTAAATAAACAGCAAAGAAGCAGTTATTGAGCGGTTTATAGACTCCCTGGCACCTTTGAAGAAAGTGTGTGTGTGTGTGTGTGTGTGTGTGTGTGTGTGTGTGTGTGTGTGTGTATGCACATGTGCACGTGTGTGTTCTGCTGCTTTAGGCAAGAGATGGAGAGCTACTTCGCCCAAGAAGGCCTAAGTAAGAAAGAGAGTCTCCCTATAAAACCAAAGCCAGCCACTGAGTTTCCCTGCCATCAGCTTTATGGTCAGCAGAGTTGAGATGAAGCTGTCTCTTGTGTCCTTTTCTCCCAAGGGAGAAAGGAAGTTTAAAGTTCTCTGAGAGGCTGGGTTCTGGTGGCTCATCGCATCTATAATCCTACCTATTCAGGCTGCTCAGATCTGAGGATCTCAGCTCGTAGCCAGCCCAGGGCAGGAAAGTCTGTGAGACTCTTAGCTCCAATTAATCATCACAAACAAAAGTAGGAAAAGGAGCTGTGACTCCAGTGGTAGAGTACTAGCCTTGAGCAGAAAAGCTCAAAGCCCTGAGTTCAAGTCATAGTACTGGCACACAAACATGAAGCTGGAATATCTCTCATGTTCTTTTCTAAGGCTGGAGCAGAGCTGGGCAGCTGTGTGCCTTTCTTTCTGCAAGTTTAGCCCTGATCTGAAAGCCAACTGTTTGATTGACATTATCTCCTTCTGGGAAGAAACCAATTTCTGTGAGAAACTTTGTAATTTGGAACTCTGGGATACAAAATACATTCAGGGAATCATTTTCCCTTTACAAATTACAGGTTTGCCATTTAAGAGGTTTAATATCATGGAAAGGGCTTGCCTCTGTCTTTTTCTTTTTCTTTTCATTCTGAAAACTGCTATGTGGATGCTCTTAGAACAGAGGCTTAGAAAAAAAAAATGAGAAGAATGGGTTATACTGCCCACAAACGAATGCATTGTTCTCTGCTAGAGGCAGAAGAATAATGGCAGACAACAAATATTTATTTACTCAGCAAGATCTCAAAGTGCTTAGGCAGAATGATGGGCCTAAATGCCTGGTATTTAAATGTCAGCTTCAGGTGGTTAATTGGAAATAAGAGTCTCATGGACTTTTCCTGCATGGCTGGCTTCAAAACCATGATCCTCAGAAATCAACCTCTTGAGTAGGTAGGAAGACAGGTTTGAGCCACTGGTGCTCGGCTATCAAATTGTTCTGCAGAAAATCCGAGAATAAATCACATCACTTTTAACCCCAGCGTCAGCTCTGCCTCCACCAGGCAAGATTACCAAGTACTTTCAAGAGCACTTTAGGGGCTGGGAAGGTGGCTCAGTGGTAAAGGGCTTGCCTTGCATGCCTGAGGCCCTGGGTTCGAGTCCTCAGCACCACATACAAAAAAAGAAAAAAGCCAGAAGTGGCGCTGTGGCTCAAGTGGTAGAGCACTAGCCTTGAGTTGAAGAGCTGAGGAATAGCACCTAGGCCCAGAGTTCAGGCCCCATGACCGGACCCAAAAAAGAAAAAAAAAGAACACTTTAACACTTGTTATAAACCCTTAATTGACAACCTGTCAATTAAGTTTAAAATTAGCCATTTGTTTGGAAGAATTACAAAAGAGCCTGGTTGAAACTGTATCTTAGTAGGGGATAGCCCTTGGAGAAGACAGCCCTTGGAGAAATCAATCCCATAAATTCTCAGCTGGGCAGAGTCATCCTGGGCCCAAGGCACTTGTGCTAGTTGATTCCAGGGCACAAGGTAGTACTACCCCCATGGTAGATGTCTAGAGGGCATCACATGTGTCCCCAGGCTTCTATAATTTCTATTTCTGTCACCAGACCGAGGTGAGATTTAGTGAAGCTTCCTTTTAAATATAGGAACTCTTCACTTGAGGTTCTTGACTTCGATCACAGACTAAGAATTTCTGGACAAGTCACAATGGTAAGAAAACTTGGCAGAGCTTTAAGTAAACAAGCAAGGAAACAGACAAACGGGACAAAAAAGCAAACAGAAGGGCAGGGGCACACTCTAGCAGAGTGAGGATGCTCTCATAGGGACACAAAGACACAGACATAGACCCAGACAAGAAGACACCCAGAGAGACACACAGCTCCTTGGCCTGTTAGGGTATTTATAGGGTAAAGGCAGGGGGTCTGGCTTTGTTATGCAAAGCTAGGTGCTTTGTCTTTGCTTTAACTACACCTAGTGTTATTCTTTAAATTTCCAGGTAAGAATGCATCCTGCCATAAAACAGATCCTTATCCTTAAAACGAGGAGACATCTTGCTATTTGCGTTTTGGGGGCATTCTGTCAGGCAGTTGTGAAGCCTTGTGTGGGAAATGCATCCCTCAGGAAAGAATGCATTCAGTTGTTCTTTGAAGCAAAGATAGCATTTCTAAGTTTTTAGATACCACATTTCTCAGTTGCCTACACCAGGCCTCAGTTTCCATAAGTTATCCTGCTTCATTTCCAGTCCAGTTTCCACCAGCTTCATTTGCCAGAGGTTTTCTTTTATTGTTTTACAGTAGTACAGCTCGAACCCGGGGCCTGCATACTATCCCTTAGCTTTTTTCATTCCAGGCTGGCACTCTACCATTTGGGCCACACCTCTACTTCTGGTTTTTGGTTGTTAGTTGAGGTCAATAGTCATATGGAGTTTCCTTTCCAGGCTGGCTTCAAATATTCTCAGTTTCCTGTGTAGCTAGGATGACAGGTGTGAGCTACTGGCCCCCAGCTGAGACCTTTTTACCACCAAATTTGGTTCTGCCCATAGGTGGAAGCCAGAGAAATGCCAGGGCTTCTGATCTTCCAGTGACCTTTGGGAGCTAGTAAACCTGATGTTCTCACCATGCTGGGCTGGATGGCTTAAGATGGGGTAGGGTGAGGTAGAAGCTACTCCCAGTAAGATTAGTTTATTCATAATTGTGATTATCACGCCCCCCAAAAGGAAGAATATAAAATGTGAAATTGTTGGGACCATGTCAAAATTAAGCAGATAGGGTATTGGTTGGACCAGGGAAGAAGGAAATTGAACTGGGACAAACAAGTCCTAGGTAACCAGAGAAACAAGTACAGACTTGGGAATAGAACAAGACTGTGGTCTGACAGTTACTGAAACTTGACCATTTGTATTGCTCAGGACTAGGGCCAAATGTTAAATTTCAAAGATAAAGGCATGAGTAGAGAGTTAAGCACCAGGATGGCTGGGCTATGCATCTGCATTTCTAAGGATGGTTTAGCTCACCTCTAGGCCCTTTGGGAGGTAATGTTTTCCTAAGGCTAAAGCAGAGCCCTCCTAGCTCACACCCCACTGAGCCAGGTATCTATACTTCAAAGGAAGGTTTGCCCCACCTCCAGGCCTTAGAGCTGGGTGCATAGCCCCCAACTCCTGCTTAGACATGAGGATGTCTGCAAGAAATTATCTAGGCTTAGCCACCTTACTTTGCTTCCATGACTTATTGCCTTGGTCACTGGAATTGTAATCACAATTTGTTCTGCTTTTGTAACTTGCTTGTCTATTGCGAAACTGCCACTGTCCTCTCCCCTCATCATGGATCTTGCCTTTAAATACCCTGAGCTACTGGACTTCGCTGCTGGTCTTCACTGTCTTGATAGCAGAGATCAGACACCATGGCTAAGAAGCGATTCCTAGCCCTATTGGCTGAGTACTGGTGACTCCTTTTGCTGATTGTGGGTTCCAGTCCTACCAGCCCTGGGCAGCTGGGATATTTCAATAATGAGAATTTATCAATTTACTTCCCTTTCTGGCTTTCTTTCTCATCCTACTTTCTCACATAGCTGTAGATGCTTGCTGGCTTCACTCAAATAAGATAGTCCTCCCTTGCTGAGATTAAAGACAGGACACCCATCTCCCAGACCAGAAAAAACATCTCAAATGATAGCTGATTTCACAGAGGCTCCGTGTCCATTGTACATTTATACAATCCTATCTTAGAAAAGTCAAGGTCCTGCAGAATTCACACTCACACAGCCATTATCAAAGAACCATCATGTGTCCTGGGGGAGGGTGGTTGTTTTTCCCAGCTGTTTCTCTCTTGCTACAAGCAGCTTCCCTCTGGCTATTGTTCTTGTCATCTTCTGTAAGCTTAGAGAAAATCAGAAGGCAAGAGAGCGGATCTTGCAATCACAGAGCTGTGAGCCATGACAGAATTGTAAAGCTCCCCTGAGCCCTTGTGTAGGAATAAAAAGAAACAAATCTTTGATGGTGCTAGGAAGAACAGCTCCTTCAGCACAGTCATCTCTGGAAGTTTCCATGTCTGTGATTCTCTGATTGGGAAAAGGTAAGTAGCTCATCCTATATTGGAGGATAGATTTCATTTGAGAAATTACAACAGTATCAACCCAAGAAGCAAGCACTGACTCTACATTATATGGCCAGTCCTGTGCTGAGATTAGAGGGATGGAATACTTCTTGTGAGTGTGCAGGAGACAGACACATACATAGACACATGGTTAAAAAAAAAAAAAAAGGATGACTATGATAGCAATAAAGCAATGCACTAGAGGGACACTGTAGACTACCAAAAGAAAAACTAATTCTTGAGGGTTGCAGCATCAGCAGGTGAAGGTTGTGAGGAGAGACCATTCCTGGCAAAAGAATAATATGAGAATGACTACAAAGCTACAGAAAGAATTGTGGCTTCAAAGAGCAGTACTGTAAGCCAGCCCTGGCAGGAAAGTCTGTGAGACTCATCTCCAATTAATCACCAGAAAACCGGAAGTTGCGCTGTGGCCCCAGTGGTAGAGTGCTCACCTTGAGCTGAAGAGCTGAGGGACAATGCCCAGACCCGGAGTTCAAGCCTCATGACTGTAATCCTAGCTATTCAGGAAATTGATGTGAAGATCCAGGTTCAAATACAGCCCAGGCAGAAAAGTCTGAAACTCTCACCTCCAATTAACCACCCAAAGGCTGGAAGTAGAGTTGTTGCTCAAGTGATAGAGCTCCAGGCTTGAGCAAGAAAAGTTAAGGGACAGTGTCCAAGCCCTAAGTTTAAGCCCCAGTACCATCATAAAAATTTTTTTAAAAGAAAGGCAGAAAGGAAGGAAGGAAGGAAGGAAGGAAGGAAGGAAGGAAGGAAGGAAGGGAGAGAGAGAGGGAAGGAGGGAAAGAGGGAGGGAAGAAAGGAAGAAAGTGATGTTAAGTAAAGTCAGGCTCAGAAACATAAAGGGCACATGTTTACTCTCAAATGTCAGACCTTGAGGCAGCATAGATTAGAGAAAATGAGGCTTGGTAAACAGGAGCCAAATATCCAGAAATAAATGTAGTTTTGCTTCTAAATACATTGTTTCTGAATATCAAGGATGAACAGCAGGATATATTCTTTCTTGGAAGGGATGGCCAAACATAAAGATCAAAGGTTTAAGATGGGTCAGTCTTGAAGACTCAAAGTCCAAGTAATAAAAGTGGAACACCAAGTTCTTAGCATTATGACTTGTCCAGAAAAATCGAATTCTGAGATTGAAGTCAAGGCCCTAAGTGTGGAGTCTCTACTTGTAAAGGGAAATTTCATAAACCCTCACCTGTATCTGATAACTATTGAAATTATAAAGCCATAGATTAAAACGTATACAGAGTCATATGCTTATATACCCCAACAAACTGGTTAAGGAATAGTACATGTAGAGGATATGCTTTTCATGCCTGACTTTGTGGAAGATAGAGATATTGATTTTCTTTCTTTTTTTTTTTTTTACAAAATGATATTTTTTGTGACTTCTCCCTCAGTAACAATAAAAATAGATAATATAAATTTTAAAAATATAAATGTCAACATCTAAATGAGGAGCATTAATAAAGAAATTGAGTGGAGCATAGAGGGAATTTTTTTTACAGTAAGAAGAAATTATCTGCCAGGTGCCGGTGTAATCTGAGATTCAATTATCTCAGCCCCACAAGAGCTCAATGCCCTGAGTTCAAGTCCTAATTTGGGCCTAGAATCTCTACATCCTAGAATATGCCCTTGAATCCTGCAAGAGGAAGTTTTCTTCCTTCCTTCTTTTTTCTTTCCTTCCTTCTCTCCTCCCTCCCTCCCTCTTTCTTTCTTTCCTTCTTTCTTTCTGTCTTTCTTTCTCTTTTGTCCTCCCTCCCTCTCCCTCCCTCCTTCCTCCCTCCCTCCTCCCCCCTTTCTCCCCCCACCAGGGGTCCCAAGGTCAGAGTGACCTGCCTGCAGATGACCTTGTGAGCACATACCTGGTGCTTTGCTTGACCCTGGGGAATAAGGCAGGACTCTGTCCTTCATATTCCATCTTTAGAAACATAAAAAGATTAGGCTGAGAGGGGAGAGGCAGATCCTTCATAAAGAGTCTTTTGGATACATAAAAAAAGCTGGGCCAAAGGGAGATGAGGGAAAGGGGCTGGTGGTTGTCTTTCTGGCTACTTGTTGCTGACATGGGGCATTGTTTTAGATGTTGGTCTCCTATTGGGTCGTATGTGGGATAGACCCCTTCCCTGTAGATAGGCTGGGTTTCCAAGGGCATCTCTTTTCCATTAAGGGGTTGGTATCCCATTGCCATGAAGAACTCCAGTCACCTTCTGGGAGGTCAAAGTTCAGACCCATTCCTGGAAAAAGTTGGGCCAAAGGTAGACAAGGGAAAGGTGCTGGTAGTTGTCTTTCTGGCTAGATCTTATATGACAGATCTGCCTCTCCCCTCTAGGCCCACATTAGAAGCTGGGTATGGAGGCTATTGTCACCTGGGGGGCAAGGTTGGAATGACCTGCCTGTGGACAAGCAAATGAGCACACACTTGGTGCTTTGCTTGACCTTGGGAAATAAGGCAGGATTCAATCCTTCAATCCTATCTACTCAGGAGGCTGGGATCTTAGGTTTACAGTTTGAAGCCAGCTCAAGGAAGGAAAGTCCATGAGATCTTTATTTCCAATTAACCAGCAAAAGCAAAAGTGGAGCTGTGACTCAAGTGGTAGAACACCAGCCTTGAGTGAAAAAAACTAAGACATTGTGCCCTGGACCTAAAAACCAAGTTCAAAACCAAGTATTAGTTCACACACACACACACACACACACACACACACACACACACACACACACACACACAGAGGCATGCATGCACGCACGCACCCATGATGAACCCTGCTAATTACTGTCTCTTTTTCTCTACCCTTGTGTCTTCCTTAATCCCTAAAACTCTGGTTTCTTGCTGTTCAGTGGCCCAGGCAATAAATGAGCTACCAGAACTTCTCAGTGTTATAGAAAAAATTACTTTTTCCAGCAAGAAAAGAGGTTTCAAGGCCTAAGTTTGCAATCCACATTGTGAAAATCCGGAATGGAAATGCTAGTTTTGAAAAGCCCTGTAAATACTCATTTGGCCTAGATTTATATTGAAAATCTTGTTAGACTTTATTATTTACAACTTAAAATAATTTTGTTTTTCTTTGATGTATCTGGAATGCTGTTGAGCTTCAAAACCCGTGTCACCATCCCCTTTTATTCTCTCTCTCTCACACACACACACACAGCTGTTGGGAGCCAACTATCTCACTGGAACATCTTGAGGCTGTTTCACCTTCTCACCCTGCCCTAAGTAAAGACCATCTTTTCACCTTGCCCTAAGCAAGCACCCTGCAGCTGCTTCGGCCAATGAAAAAGCTTCCTTATTCCAAGCATATAAATACCCTTGTGTGAAAAATAAAAATTGGAAGCTTGATCAGAATCCTTGTCTTGCTGTCATTCTTCGTGTCTCTTGTCCCTTCATTCCTTCTCCCTTAGGTTCATTGCCCTCGTTGAAGTCCTGCGGGTCAGGACACACAGACACACACACGAACACACAAGCATGTTTGTATGCATTCACACATATATCTACTGTGAGAGAAAACTGCCTTTTCCTTTTTTTCCCCCACTACAAAAAGCTATTTCATTTGATCCAAGGCTTGGAAAGGGCTCCAGGGTGGTTAGTTAGGAAGTTTCCTAATGGCTAGAGGAAGAGGCTCAGGTGGAGACCCTGATGTCAGGCGAGGCAGAGATGGCCCTCGAAGGCTGCTGGTCTCAGGGGTTTTCTAGTCGTGCTTGAGGTACTCAGGCATCCCGGCCACAGTGGCTGCCCGCCTGCGATGGTTGGTTAAGTAGTCTCCCATCTTCATGATGGGCTTCACTTCTTCATCCAGGAAGTGGTTCTCCAGGAAATCACAGAGATGGGGGTCTGTGCGAGCACAACCCAAGGCATGAAGATCCAAAACGGCTTGGTTCCGGTTCTTCTCCAGGGCCAGGGTGGCTTCCATGGCTTCCACGGTTTTACCCCATTCATCTTAAGAAGCCTTCTGCACATCCTGGAACAGTGCTGGCTTTGCATCTTCAGGAGGCTCTGGGCGCCCTCACGCTTCTCTCCTGCCAACTCACTGAAGAAGTGGCCCATGATCGTCCAGATCGAAATTGTAGCTCAGAGAGAGGTAGGTATAGGAGGCCCGCAGATGCACGCTGACCAGGCAGTTGACAGCAGCCTCCACCTCAGTGGAATAATTCTGACGAATCTGGGAGGTCATGGCTGGTCGTCGATAGAGCTAAGCACAAAAGAACAGTGTTGGCTAGTTCTGGAAGCAGGAGACAAGCCAGAAGATAAGGGTGGGTGGAGAAGCAGTCGGCGACAGAAAAGAGGAGTCCCGGGTCTGTTCCATCCAAAGTCTGTTTTAGCAAGACACAGATCCTTGGGACTGGCACAAGCTGCTGCTCAAAACCGGTTTTCTATAGAACTGCTTAAAAGTTCTTGCTTTAGCCTAGTGGCTTGGCTCTGGTTTACGGAAAGAGGAACTGCTTTGGGAAAAGGAAGGGTTTTTGAAATGTAAGGTTTTGTCTTAAACTGGTTTCTTTTCAAGATGGAATTACAATAGACCTTACATTGTTCAAGAAAAGAAATAGCAGAGGGAACAGGCATATTTTGAGATTACTTGTGTAATCTTATTTCAGAGTCATCTTATGTAAATATATTTTACCCTATTCAAACTAGCCAACCACAAACATTGTGAACTGGAGCTCAACCAATCGGAACAGAGGGGTGGGGCCTGCTGTATTACCGGTAAATGGGGAGCAGCTTGCCTGCTCTGTGTGCTTGCCTGCCAGATTTTTGGCTGACTTCACACCCTTATGTAGAAATAAGTTTTGCCTTGCTGAGCCAATTCTTTATTCTTGTGTTTAACATTGTAACTTCAGTGGTTCTTGGAGAGAATATTTATAATACTTACACACAGCAGCACACAGTCACATTGCCATACACGCTCAGGCACGGAGATGCCTGAATGTATATGCAATCACATTCACATGATGTTTCTACATCCATACACACATAGTCACACACAGCTGTATTGATGCATCCACTCATATACTTACACATGCAAACACAATAGTATTGACATGCATGCACCCGGATGAATATCTGGATTCATGCAGTCACATTAACATATGTCCACATACATACACTCACACACATACAGATCTGCAAACACATGATTACACATAGGCAAATACACACAATCTCACATAACCCATACTGGAAGAAGAGAGGGGAGAGGAGAAAGTTAGAGAGGAGGAAAAGATACAGAATAAAAGAAAAATTATACCCTGAGAGTTTTTTATTTTTAAAGAATTTGTCTTGGTTAACAGAGTTACAAAGAGTAAAGCAATCAGAAAAACAGGGCCAAGGATACATATAGAAAATGAGTACTAAATAAGTTATGTACAAAGCTATGACTATAATGAAAGAAAGGCTGCCAAGAAATTTCTATAATATAATATCACTTTACTGTGCTTAGTGGTATAAAAGAAAAAAAAGATCCAAGTGGCTTTTTTTCTGGTTTTGAGGATTGAACTCATGGCTTCACACTGTTACTTGATTATTTTTGTTCAAGGCTAATGCTCTACTACTTGAGCCACATTTCCAGTTCTAGTTATTGCTGGTTAATTGGCTATCAGAGTCTGATGGAATCTTCTTCTTCAGCTGGCTTTGAACTGTGATCCTTACATTTCAGCCTTTTGTAATAGGATTACAGGGAGGAGCCCACTGGTGCCCAGTCCAGACCTGCCTCTTTGATGAGCTTCTAGGTCCTGCTTACTCTGCCTGGGCGGCGTTATGGAATCAGGGGGTGTCTCACCCTGCATAGAATTGGAATCAGATAGAGAAGGGACATATGAAGACCGCATGTGAACCTGAGTCCTGGTTAATTTGGTCTCATGTGTCCCCAAGGTGGTCTTCACCCCAAATCCTAAATTTATCATTTGAATGACAAAACAACAGTTGCAGAATTCTCAAATTAGTTCCTTGACTTTTGGAATTAAAATTAATACAATAGTAAAGGTCAAGTGGAAGCTCCTGAAATTATCCATTGTCTCCAACTCCTGGCTAAAAGAATAAATCAGAAATAACCTAGCACATCCTCAGGAGACCAGTGGAGACTGAAATGACTCTTGGACTTACAGGAAGAAGGATGCTATTTAATTCACAAGTCTGGCACCTGCAGACAACAATCTACCACACTTTTAATCAAACAGTGACTGCATTGCATGTAATATTTCTACTAGAATATACAATCATGTCCCTTATGTGGAATGCAGCTATATATTCCAGCAAATGTGTTATTTCAATGACCATCATAAAGAGATTTGAAAGCACTTAGAACTCTTATAGATGAATAACAGTATACATTCCTGGGTAGATCTATTTTAATCTCACTCTATTAAAATACAATCCAAAGAAACATATTACAAAATATTAATGTATTGGTGATGTCATTTAATTTGTATCTAATCAGAAAGAAGGACAAATATTCTAAGTCTCAATAAAATGATGGGAGATAAAAATACAAAACAAAAATCAAGTACTTTCTATCTTAGTAAAATAGCTCTACTGAGCTGGGGGAATTTCTGGGATATCACTTAAAAATAAAAGAGCTAGGTAATGGTGGCTCACACTTATAATCCCATCTATTCAGGAAGCCAAGATCTGAGGATCATGGTTAAAAGTCAGCCAGGGCAAGAAAGTCTGTGAGATTCTAATCTCTAATTAACCAGTAAAAATTCTGAAAACTGGAAGTGAAAGTATGACTCAAGTTTTTGCCTTGAGCAAAAACTCCAACCAAGAGCATGAAGCTCTGACTTCAAGCCCCAGTACTAGCATTTATATTATATATTACATATAATATAATATGGTATAGCATATATTGTTATATATTATAATATATTATATTATATGTGATATATGAAAATAAATAATATATGTTATATAATGATGTGACATTATATATCATATTATATAATGCTATATAATATATTATTGTAAATGGTATATGGTATAACATATGATTATATAATATATCATATAATAATATAAATGATGTGATAATATGGACTAATACATGCTATTTTATATTATAATATATACAATAATATATTATCTATAATGTATATTATATAATACAGTATATATAATACAATGTTTATTATATGACATGGTATATGGTATATATTATGCATACCATATATATCACCTATCATGTCATATATATTATAGCATATATTAAATGTAACATGTATTGTATATGATATAGTATACATCTCCAATAGATTATTATTCAGCCATAGAAGAACAAAGTCATGTCATTTAAAGGAAAATAGATAGATCTGGAAATCATTGCATTAAACAAAATAAGACTCAGAAAGACAAGTATCAGGAAGTTGCGCTGTGGCTCAAGTGGTAGAGTGCTCGCCTTGAGCTGAAGAGTGCAGGGACAGAGCTCAGGCCCAGAGTTCAAGCCCCACAACCGACCAAAAAATAAAAATAAAAAAAGAAAGACAAGTATCAAATGCTTTCTCACATGTGTGCGGTGTGACAGTTGGAGAGTGAGTATACTTGAAAAGGAAGGTGGATGGAAGGGAGACAGACAGGGGAATGAGTGCTAAATGTGATCTCTGTAAATAATAGACGTGTGTGAAATGTCATAATGAAACTCTTAATTTTGTTCAGTTAATATATTCCAAAAGAAATTGTGTTACATGCTTTAACTTCTATTGTGTGATGCACAGGTTACAGAAGTAGATATAGGGGTAAAGAAGGTGATGCCAAAGAGATCTTGTCACCTTTAGACCCAGTGACCCACACTTTTGTGTTGTGTGTATGCAACATTAGGCTATGAGTTGAAATTTGTTTTCTAGATAGAAAATGGTGGGAATGCCTCTAATTCCAAAACTACTGCTACCACCTGGTGCCACTTGTCTCCTTCTACCGTCCATCATAGATATGGTTTCCATGATGCTAGGGGTAACTAATGCTGCCATCCTGAGGACATACTGTGTTACAGATTCTTCCAAGGAGACATGTCTTCTACATCCAGGAGATAGAATGGGGTATCTCTTCTCTTACTACTTCTATGCCCCAGTTTTTATCTATAAATACAGTGAAAGGCATAGGAACTAGGTCCAAGATTCCTAGGGAGAGAGACTCTGTGTCACCCCTTTGTCATCCACTCCAAGCATGTCACCTAAAACAATGGACATACCATCCTACCCAAAAGCAAACTTTTGAAAATAGTAGAAGAGAATCGGGAGGAAGATGGTGGTGGAGAAGCTGGGGACCAAAAAACTCTCCTGTAGAAACCAGTTTTAGTGTTCCAGTGAAAAGTCCAAGGCTAGAGAGTCACACCAAGTGTACCATCATAGTCTAGAGAGTTTGGCCAGAAATGAAAAATTCAGGCACCTTGTTTAAGGTGACAGATTCAAGCACTCACAAGTGTTGTTGGTGGTGGTAGAGGGACAAAAGCACTAGAGACAGTGTGAGCTGATTCTACTCACCTCCAGCAAGAACTGAAAAGAAGCAGAAATCTTCAGTCTGCTGACCATGCACAGTTGCAGACCATGGATGGTCCAGAAACCAAGGGAAAGGTGTGAGTACCCCACAAGACATCCTCACTCCTTCTCACAGAACAGTGGTGGGAAGGTAGACCCTCTCCAACCACTGGAGAACTCCATCTTTGATACTGATAAAGAGCAGGCCAGAGCAGATAGCATGTAACTCAGGCCTTGGAACAAGACTATGGGGGTCAGGTCACAGGAATCTGACCTGAGGGGCTCAGCTCCACCCCCTGGGAAAGTTGTACTTCCCAAGCAGAAGAAGCTCTGCCCAGGGAGGGCAACTGTCTTCACTAGGTAAACAGAGACAGAGACTGTCCAACCCCTTTGTAGCAGGGGCAGCAATTTCAGGTGCAGGAGGGTAAAAGAAAAACAATTGAAAACTCAGTAAACATAAATCCTGAGAATGGCACTAGGCTCAGCTGATGGAGAGTCTCAGGAGCTAGCCTCTCAGGGAAAAGCTACCAATTGCTGACAGACCTTAACCCTACCCAAAACCTAGCTCCATCACAGCAACTCCAAGTTAGAGGAAACAGCCATCTCCCTCTTTTGTGACACTCAAAGCAGATCACCTTCCCACTAAACTAGCTTGGGAGAAGGGTCATAAAGTCTCCAGTAAGGCAGAGTTTTGTTTTGCCTGCTCAAACAAACTGATTTAAGAAACCAACCAAGCCACAGGAAAACCAAACACCACAAGCAAACCAGAGACTCCACCAAGACACTAGTTACTGACACAGGGGAGACACAAGATACCCTCCACCAAAAAAGCAGAATTCTTTTTTCTACTTAATTAAAAAAAATAAGTTTTCTGTTTTTTCATCATTTTTATTTTAGTTTATTTTAATTCCCCTTTTACTCTATTCCATTTTGGTTCTTTTTGTTTCTTTTGCTTTACTTAATTGCTGTCCTGTTCATCCCGATACATACCCGTCTTTGATTATTAGCCCTTATCCTTCATTGTGCGCATATTTAATTCAGATATCAATTACTCAATTCACAAACACTCAGATGACTTAACTCCTTTGAATGTGGTATTATTTCTTTATAATTATATAATTTTTAAGTGTTTCATATTAAATTTTTTATTTAAATTTTTTTCATTTTCTTTATCTCTCTTTTCCTTTCCTTCTCTTTTTCCTTTCTCTGAATATAGGTCTTAGTTATTTTCCCTCTTTCCTCTGTCCCACACATTCCTCTAATCTTATTTTCTCTACCCAATTCTCCCTAAATCTATTAATTTCTGGTCTGCAGACTCATTATTTTATTTTCTCAGTCCATTGATTCCTAGATGTTTGTTGTTGAACTAGATTGTATCTGTATACATTTTGACTCTGTCAAACAGTCTGTGCAACTACAGGGTTCTGTAGTTGCATGGAATTCATTTTGCTTTCATACCCAAATGGGCAGAACAAGTCTTAGAAAAATGGCAAGTCCAGGTATCTTAACTCACACTCATGATGATCAGTCAACAAAGCAGTTTATGAATAATCCAAAGGAAAGCTCCCAAAATGCACTGCAAACACTACTGTAAACATTCTGAGTGAAAAGAATGAAAGCCTGCAAAGGGCTCTGTATGAGTGTGGTAGGGAAATGTGTGAGTGTGATGAACCTAACCAAAGATTAATAGAGGAATTTCATAAGCTTGACAAGAGTAAACAAAGATTAATAGAGGAATTGTGTGAGCGTGATAAGAAAAAAAAACAAAGATTGATAGAGGCATTCATAGAATCCATGAACAGAAAGCTGAAGGAATCCATGGAGGCCAAAAAGGGAATGCTGAAGTCCAACAGAAGGAAAGGGAGTCCAATGAAACTATAACCAAACAACTAAGGGACTTGAGAATGAACACTGAAAACCAAATTAATGAGGTAAAGAAGTCCATACAAGATCTAAAACAAAGCTCTAACAAAGGACTTAAAGCCATCAAATCTGACCAATTAGAAGGAAAAGAAATAAAAAACAAAGTAGAAAGTTTTGATAATAGGTTAGATGGTGCAGAAGATCGAATCTCTGGGGTTGAAGACAGCCTAGACATTATAAAGAACAGACAAGTATTCAAGACAAATCCAAGAAATAGGATAGATCTATTCAACTCATAGGAAACACCAACAGAAGGTCTAATTTAAGGCTAATGGGGGTAGAGGAGGGCCTAGAGAGAGAAGTGAATGGTCTAGGACATTTATTTAACAGGATCCTAGCAGAGAACATCCCAAAGATGAAAAAATAGGCCCATTCAGATATAAGAAGTCTTTAGAACCCCAAGTAGACCAGACTAGAACAGGACATCCCACCATCACATTGTGATCTGCACAGGATCAATTGAGACCAAGGAAAGGATCCTTACAGCTGTCAGGGAGAAAAGTTCAATCACCTAAAAAGGGAAGCCAATCATAATTTCAGAATTTTCAGCAGAGACCATGAAAGCAAGAGGAGCCTAGAATGATGTATGTCACATCTTAAAGACAAACAACTATCAAACTAGAATACTGTACCCAGCTAAACTCTCGTTCAAAACGGAGGAAAAATAGAAACCTTTCACAGCAAAGAAAAATTGAAACAATATATCTCAACCAAACCAGCCTTACAAAAGATACTTAAAGATGTCCCACACATAGAAAATGAACAAGAGCACGATAAAGACCAAGAAACAGACCCCAAACAAAGAATCTAAGAATCAGGAAGAACCCAGTTTGCACATCCCTCAAGAAGGTGGATAGCGTGGCAGGAACTACCAAACACTTCTCAGTCCTAACTCTCAATATTAATGGACTTAATCCTCCAATTAAGCAGTATAAATTCTCTAGTTGGATCAAAAAGCAAGATCCTTCTATCTTCTGCCTTCAAGAGATACACCTTGCCCACAAAAACAAGCATATTCTGAAAGTGAAAGGCTGGAATAAAATCTACCAAGCAAATGGCCCCATAAACAGGTGGGAGTTACAATCCTAATATCAGATAAAAATAGACTTCAAATTAAAATTAGCAAGAAGAGATAAAGAAGGTCATTATATACTAATAAAAGGATCTCTCATTCAGGAGGATATTGCAATTCTAAACATCTATTCATCAAACGATGGAACCCCCAAATTTATCCAAAAACACTACTTTCCCTAAAACCTCACATAGATCCAAAGACATTAATTGTTGGAGAATTTAACAAACCACTATCACCACTGGATAGACCAGCCCGGCAAAAACTCAACAGAGAAACCTCAGATCTAAACAACTGCATAGACCAACAAGACTTAACAGACATCTACCAAATATTTCACCCAGCAGCATCAGAATACACATTCTTCTCAGAAGCACACAGAAATTCTCCAAAATAGACCACATTTCAGGTCACAAAGCAAATTTGTCCAAATTCAGAAACAATGAAATGATACCCTGCATTCTCTCAGACCACAAGGGAATAAAATTAGAATTCAACACCAAAAGCCACCAAAGAAATTTTTCTAACAAATGGAAGCCACCAAAAAATTCCTCTAACACATGGAGGCTGAACAACACACTGTTGAATCACCAGTGGGTCATGGAAGAGATTAGAAAGGAAATTCAAATGTTCATGACATTTAACAAAAATGAACACACAAATTACCAGCCCCTCCTGGACACAGCAAAGGAAGTACTCAGAGGCAAGTTTATAGCTCTGAGTTCCTATATCAACAAATTGGAGAGATCTGAAACCAACAATATAATGAGGCGCCTGGAGCTCCTTGAAAAAGAGCAACAAGCTAAACCCCAATCCAGTAGATGGAAGCAAACAATTAAAATTAAATCAGAATTAAATAAATTAGTGTCCAAAAAAAACTATACAAAGAGTTGGTTCTTCAAAAAAATTAATAAAATCGACATACCCTTAGCAAATCTTATCAGAAAAAGAAGAGCACACAAAATAAACAAAATCAGAGATGAGAATGGAAACACCACAGAAACAACAAAGATTCAGAACATTATGAGGGAATACTTCTCAAACATTTATGCTAATAATTTTGAGAATCTAGAAGAAATGGATGAATTTCTAGGAAATATTGACATGCCCAAACTAAACCAAGAGACTTCCCACTCAAGAAAAGCCCAGGACCAGATGAGTTCTCAGCTGAATTCTTCAAGGCCTTCAAAGCAGAACTCACATTAATACTCCTCCAACTCTTCAATGAAATTGAAAGTGAAAGTTCACTATCAAACCCTTTCTATGAAGCCAGCATAACCCTCATTCCAAAACCGGGCAGGGACTCATCAAAGAAAGAAACCTATAGACCCATTTCTTTGATGAATATCTATGTAAAACTTCTCAACAAAATTTTGGCCAATTGTCTTCAACAACTCATCAAAAAAAAACACTATCATCAAACAAGATTCACTTCAGGGTTGCAAACCTGGTTCAATATACACAAATCAATTAATATAATTCATCACATCAACAAGAGCAAGGATAAGAAACCACATGATTGGCTCAATAGATACAGAACAAACATTAGACAAGATCCAACACCCTTTTAAGATGAAAGCTCTGGAGAAACTAGGAATCCATGGAATAGTCTTCAATATAATAAAGGCTGTGTATGACAAATGTACAGCCAGCATAATACTTAATGATGAAAAGGTAAAGCCATTTCCTCTAAATTCAGGAATGAGACAAGGAAGTCCGCTCTCTCCACTTCTCTTCAATTTACTATTAGCATGCTTAGCTAGAGCAGTAAGACAAGATGCAAACATAAAGGGGATCCAAATAGGGAAAGATGAAGTAAAACTCTCCCTCTTTGCAGATGACATGATCTTGTATTTAATGGACCTCATGGACTCCACTCCCAAGTTATGTGAGCTGATCAGAAACTTTGGTCAAGTAGCAGGGTATTAAATCAGCCCTCAAAAATTAATGGCTTTTCTGTATGCCAATAACAAGAAGAGCACTGCTGAAATCAGGAAAGAAACTCCTTTTGTAATAACCCCACAAAAAATAAAATACCTATGTGTTAACTAAAGAAGTGAAGGACCTCTATAATAAAAACTTTAAAACCTGAAAAAGGAAATTAAAGCAGAACTAAGAAAGTGGAAAAACCTTTCATGCTCCTGGGTAGACATTGTGAAAATGGCAATACTGTCATAGGCTAGCTACAAATTTAATGTGTTACCTATCAATATCCCAACCTCATTCTACAAGGAAATAGAAGAAGCAATCAAAAAATTCATATGGAACAATAAAACACCCAGAATAGCAAAAAGAATTCTTAGCAGAATGAACAGGGCTGGAGGAATATCAATACCAAATTTCAAACTCTACTACAAAGCCATAGTAATCAAAACAGACTGGCCCCAAAACAGACCTGAGGACCAATGGGAATAGAATTCAAGACCCAGAAATGAACCCACCAACCTATAACCACCTAATCTTTGATAAGGGAGCTAAAAAAATGGAATGATTGAAAGAAAGACAGCCTCTTCAGTAAATGGTGCTGGCAAATTTGGTTAAATACCTATAGAAAACAAAGCTAGATCCTTATATATCACCCTGCACCAGAATCAACTCCAAATGGATCAAAGAACTAAGAGCACATACCCTGAAACCATTACAGAAAGGAATAGGAGACAGTCTACAGCTCCTTGGCTCCTGGATTGGAAAGATTAACATCGTGAAAATGGCAATACTTCCCAAGGCTATCTACAAATTCAATGCGATACCTATCAAAATTCCAATCTCATTCTTCAAGGAAATAGAAGAGGCAATCCAAAAATTCATATGGAACAATAAAAGACCCCGAATAGCAAAAACACTCCGGTGGAATATCAATACCAAATTTCAAACTCTACTATAAAGCCATAGTAATCAAAACAGCTTGGTACTGGCATAAGAACAGACCTCAGGACCAATGGAATAGAATTGGAAACCCAGAAATGAACCTACAGACCTATAGCCAACTAATCTTCGATAAGGGAGCTAAAATAATAGAATGGAAGAAAGACAGCCTCTTCAGTAAATGGTGCTGGCAAAATTGGTTAACTACTTGTAGAAAACTAAAACTAGATCCTTATATATCACCCTGCACCAGAATCAACTCCAAATGGATCAAAGACCTCGGAGTCAAAGCAGACACTCTGAAAACATTACAGGATGGAATAGGAGCCTCCTTGGCTCAGGCCGAAATTTTCTTAATAGAGACCCGGAAACACAACAAATCAAAGAAAGGTTGGACAAATGGGATTGCATGAAGTTGCAGGCTGAAATTTTCTTAATAAAGACTCAGATGCACAACAAATCAAGGAAAGGATGAACAAATGAGATTGCATGAAACTGCAGAGCTTCTGCATGGCAAAGGACATAGCTAGCAAGATCAATAGAACACCCACAGATTGGGAGAACATTTTCACTGGCCATAGAACAGACAAGGGCCTCATATCTACAATTTTAAAATTAAATCCCCCTACAACAAGTCCTCAAAGAAGCAACCTCCCCATTAATAAGTGGGCTAAAGACTCAGAGAGACTTCTCTGAAGAGGAAATAAGAATGGCCAATAAACACATGAAGAAATGCTCACTTCTCTAGCCATAAAAGAAATGCAAATCAAAACAACATTGAGATTCTACCTCACCCCAGTTAGAATGACTATAACCAAGAACTCTAATAACAACAGGTGCTGGAGAGGATGTGGCCAGAAGGGAATTCTACTGCATTGTTGGTGGGAGTGAAAACTTGTTCAACTACTTTGGAAAGTAGTATGGAGGTTCCTCAAAAGACTCCACATAGAGCTCCCCTATGACCCAGCAATCCCACTTTTGGACATTTACCCAAACTGTCACAAACAAGACCATACTAAAGCTACCAGCACAACTATGTTTATTGCAGCATTATGTACCATAGCTAAGATATGGAACCAACCCAGATGCCCCTCAGTAGATGAATGGACAAGAAAATGTTATACACACACACACAATGGAATTCTATGCCTCCATCAGAAAGAATGACATTACCCCATTTGTTAGGAAATGAAAAGACTTGGAAAAAATTATATTAAATGAAGTAAGCCAGACCCAAAGAAACATAGGCCCCATGGTTTCCCTTATTTGCAATAACTAGTATATGCCTAGGATAATCTTACCAGACAAGCAGAAAAGGTCAAAAGCTATGTGCATATGACCATATAAGATGGTGCTAATCGAAGTCAATGCAAGATAAGCACACAACAGGTTTTGTTTTTTTGTCACTGTTGTTTTTAATGTACTTATAATTACTATGTAATTTGTTTTTGTTTCTTTTTTATGTTCTTCCCCCATGGTATAACCCTTGTTGTCACCGTATTATTGATTATGATGCCCTGCATCTTGTATAAACATTTTTCTAATTCAGGGATGGGAAGGGAAATAACAAAATGCGGAAACAAGGATACAGGTTGACCCATGGTAACAATGAGATATACAAGACATTATGTTGAAAGCAAACTTTACAACTTGGAGGGGGTTAGCAGGGGAGTGAGGAATTGGGAGGTGGGAAAGGAAGGGATACTAGGGGGAAAAACACAGAAATGGAGTTCAAAAGTGGAAGAATGCTAGCCTTGAGCACAAGAATCTCAGGGACAGCATCCAGTCCCTGAGTTCAAGCTCCAGGACTGGCATGAAGAAAGAAAGAAAGAAAGAAAGAAAGAAAGAAAGAAAGAAAGAAAGAAAGAGAGAGAGAGAAAGAGAGAGAGAGAGAAAGGGAGAGGAAGGAAGGAAGGAAGGAAAGAAGGAAGGAAGGAAGGAAAGAAAGAAGGAAGGAAGGAAGAAAAGAAGGAAGGAAAAAAGAAGGAAAAGGAAGGAAGGAGAGAGAAAGAGAGAGAGAAAGAAAAAGAAAGAAAGAAAGGAAGAAAAGATTGGTCAATTTTATTGAATGAAAAATAAGTAGCTTTTATGTTGATAATTCTATTGTTCATTTACTCAATTTCACTGGATCCAATGGTCTTTATTATTATTTCCTTCTGTTTTGGGGTTCACAGGCAGGAACTTTTAATACTCACATAGGTGAGTAAATTCCTCCCAGATGTGTCTGTTTGGAGCTGTAGGTAGGACATTCCTGAGCATGTGTGTGATTAAAAGTGATGAGGTTCATGATGTGCCAAAATGTAATTGTGTGGACAGAGCTCAGGACAAAGTTGCACTCTTTTTTTTTTTTTTTACCAGTCTTGGGGCTTATACTTGGGGCCAGGGCACTGTCCCTGAGCTTCTTTTGTTCAAGGCTAGTGCTCTACCACTTGAGCCACAGCACAACTTCTGGCCTTTTCCGTTTACGTGATACAGAGGAATCAAACATAGAACTTCATGCATACTAGGCAAGCACTCTACCACTAAGCCACCTAAGCCCAAGTTGAACTATTTTGAAGTTTAGAAAAGTAGATTTAAGAGCATGATGCTGGGCTGGGAAGGTGGCCCAGTGGTAGAGTACTTGCCTCCCATGCATGAGGCCCTGGGTTCGATCCTCACTACCACAGAAGCAGAAAAAAATGGAAGTGGCATTGTGGCTCAGGTGGTAGAGTGCTAACCTTGAGTTGAAGAGCCAAGGGACAGCGCCCAGGCCCAGAGTTCAGGCCATGACCGACAAAAAAAAAAAAGAGAAAAAAAAGATCATGGTGCTGTATACCTGTATTCCCAGCACTCCAGGGGTGGAGGCAGAAGGATCTTGAATTCCAGGTCAGCCAAGGCTACACAGAGATCTTGCCTCAATAATAAAACCCACTAAAACAGCCAAGTAGAAGATTCAGAGTAGTCTGACAGGATGGTTGGGGTAGGGATTGAAAGAGAAAATGTAAACCTAGGTAGGAAGTAACCTAAAGAAAGAAACCCAAAAGACCACATGGACAGAAGTCAAGTAGACCGAAAGATTTATTGCCAGCAGAGCTGACAAGGCCAAGTTCTCATGAGGAAAGGGAGAAAATGGCACTGTCTGGCTCCTTGGAGGGCCCTTTTATATGGGGGCAGGAAGTGGGAAGTGCCGTTTCCTTACAAGGATAAAGTAGTTTAATTACCGGGAAAGAATGTTAAAATGGACCCCTTCTCCTAGTCATACCCTAGGAGGCACTTGAGGGCTCTTTCTCCTCTCTCTGCACCCCCTTTTAGGTTGAAAGGGACCAAAGTTGCTGAGGGGGAAAGGGGAAAATGTATCAAGAGAGTTAGGTGAGACATTTGAAAAGAGAACTGTACTGACTCATAGTAGGGTCTTGAGGCACCTCAGCACAGCTACTTGAACCACATTGCTGTTGAAAAGCAGATGTGACTTGTTGCTTGTGATGGAATGCCTTTTCTAGAAAGAAACAGGGGGGCCTGGGAAGATGGCTCAGTGGTAGACCGCTTGCCTTGCATGCCTGAGGCCCTGAGTTTGATTCCTCAGCACCACATAAGCAAAAAGAAAAAAGCTGGAAGTGGCGCTCTGGCTCAAGAGGTAGAGCACTAGCCTTGAGCTGAAGAGCTGAGGGACAGTGCCCAAGCCCAGAGTTCAGGCCTCACAACCAGACCAAAAATAAAAAAAGAAAGAAACAGGGTACTTAAGTCACAGTTTCTAGAGATAGAGTGTCACAAGTTAAGTCTAGGCTCTACTTCTATGAGCTGCAGCTGTGGGAATTTTGCCTGTCCTTGGGCCTTCCTCCCCAATGCACACAGCATGAATCTGACAGCAAAATTAACTACCACTTAAGCACGATTTCCCCTCCTCATTTTTCAGAGGTTTCTGTCCATGACAAAACACCAAGAGTTTGCCCCCTCAACACAGGAAGGCAGGTACTGTCCTCACTGTGTGAAACACAGGACTGAGAGCTTGCTTGGTAAAACAGAACACTCACAGAGATTGAGAATGCTGCGTTTGTTCTGCCTTCAGAGATGCTTCCATGTGTAGCACACCATGGCTAAGCCATGTCTCTCCCCTATCCTTTACTCTTTCCCAAGAATCCCAGGAAGAAGAGGAGGCATGGCTCTAGTGGTAGAGCTCTTGCTTTGAGTGGAAAAAGCCAAGCAAAAGAGAGAACCTGAGTTTAAACTCCAGTATGAGCACATACAGAGAGAAAGAGAGAGAGAGGAAAGAAAGAAAGGAAAGGAAAGAAAGAAAGAAGGAAGGAAGGAAGGAAAGAAAGAAAGAGAAAGAAAGAAAGAAATTGAGCAGGAGAAAAGGGAGGAAGGAACGAATGAATGAACAAAAGAAGGAAGGAAGGAGGGAAGGAAGGAAGAAAGGGAAGGGAAGGAAGGAAGGAAGGACAGAAGGGAAGAGAAGGAAGGAAAGAAAAAAAGGAGGGAAGGAAAGAAAGAAAAGAAGGAGGGAAGGAAGGAAGAAAAAGAATCCCAGGAAATCCAAGGTTAAGCTCACTTGGTCCAATGAGAAGACATCTTGACTTTTTAGATTATTTTCTCTCAGTGACCTCAGCTGGAGGTTAAAAAACAAAAACAAAAACATAATAATTGCCGCTTACACAGATGACCTCACTGGGGGGCGGGGAGCAAGGGTGTACTCTGAGCAAGTCCTGTGCTCCTTGCCAGACCCAGCATCACCATGATTAACAGCAATCACCAGCTGAGGAGCCAGGCCACTGGGCCTACACCAGACACCTGACTGGGTGACTTATAGGTTTACATTTTTAAATTAGCCTCTCTAACATGTGTCTGATAAATCAATACACAAGTCATTAAATGGTTCATTATCCCAGTCATATGATTCATTCTTTGTGCCAAGAAATGCAGAAATCAGTAAACAAAAAAACATCCCAGTGGAAGCTCCCCTCCCCCGCTTGTCTATCCTCACTAAACCAATTAGCTGAATGACAGAGCAGTTGGCAGCCTAGGTCAAAGGAAAGGCTCAGCAGGGGCTAAGCTTCCCTCAGGCAGTCTTTTTCTTGTTTTAATTTTCTCCTAAGGAATGTTTATTGGTACTGTTCTAGGAAGTCGAGATTCAGTGTTAAGGACAAAATAAAGATGATTTCTCTTATGAAAGTTACCCTTTAAGCTGGGTGATAATGGCTCATATCTGTAATTCCAGCTACTTAGGAGACTTAAATGTGAGGACCAAAGTTCAATACTAGTCTGGGCAGAAAAGTCTGAGACAATTGTGTGTGTGTGTGTGTGTGTGTGTGTGTGTAATACAACTCCTAGTTGTATTAGGTGCCTTACACTTACAACCTAGCAATACATGGTGGAAATCTGAAGGATTGAGTTTCAAAATCAGCATGGACAGAAAAGCCCATGAGACCTTTTTTTTATTTCTCAATGTAATAGAATTGGACTTAAATAAGATTTAAGTATTTTTTTTAATCTTTAAGTAGTTGTACAAACACGTCAGTTTATAAGTGCAATGCATCAGTTTATAAGTGCAATGCATCTTGATCAATGTCATCCCTTAAATCATTCTCTCTTCCCTTCCAACTCAACCCCTCCCCTCAACTTTCCTAGTTTTGTACAATATGCATTGGATATTATGTCTGCATTCCCCCCTTCCTCTCTTCATTTATCTATCCCCCTCTCCTTAACACTACCCCCACCCCATCTCAAGTACTAGCTTCTTGGTATTCATTTTGTGGGACTGTGAGTTAGGTTTTCTAAGAAATTATTCTCCCCCCAAATATGACCCCATATGTGTTTGTATATTTATAAATTATACTTGTATATTTATAAATTAGATCTAATGTCCACATATGAGAGAAAAACCTGCATCCTTTGTCTCTCTGAGCTTGAATAATTTTTCTTAATGTAAGGTCAGCTCCTGGATGGGGAGCCGACTCCACCCTCCTCACAGCAAAGTCTCCACCCAGTACCTGCATTACCTAGGCAACTGGCACACCTGAAAGAGGTCACATCTGCATCTGCTGAGGTCACATCTGGATTCAATGTGGCCACACCTTTCTCCACCCATACCCTAGATAAGGCCTAGCCCAGGCCCAGATGCCCTCTTGTCCAGGTCTTTCCCAGCCTCGAGGAGTGCCAATATGGCCTGGTGCCAGCCAGAATGATGAATAAACCTACCCCTTACCTGAATACCACGTGCGTGGTGTGGTTCTTACTCAGCAACCCGTCTTTTTAAAAAACCTAACATAAATGGTGCTGAAACTTGGGAAGGGCTTAAAGTCAGGATAGGTGGGATTCCTCTCCAGTTTTTCTTTTCTTTTCTTTTTTTGCTTTCCCCCCCCTTTTTTGCTCTGAGGAATACACCAGTTCTGACGGCCTTTTGGGAACCTGTCTGTCTGCTGTGGACACAGCATATCAATACCATTGCTAGCCTCTGCATCCACCTCCACGCTTCTACATTTTGGTGAGTGAACTATTCTCTAAGGGTTCTCTGTTGCTCAGTCTCTCTCCAGATGTGGTACCATGCCGGAGAACCTGCTAGGCCTTTAACTTTGAAAGGCTGGTCACCTCTGGAGACAAGGATGCTTGACTCTGGTTTCTTGGCCACTCCTCCCTACGGGGCTTGGTGGCAAGTTGGGATGCCACTTCCATCTGATAAGCCCTCCTTCACTTCTAAATTATTTCTCTCCTATGCCTTTAATAGGGTGCTGTGTGTCACTCTGGTGCCCTGAAACCCCTCTGAAATGCCTCCTGTGCTCCCTGGAAAGCCAGAGCACCTAAATTTTTTTATGCTGTTCTCAGATTTAGACAATTTTTGCCTCTGCAATGGTACATGAGTAGAAGTCTGTTTACTTTCAGGTTCTCCTTGCTCTCTCTGCTAATCATGCCCAACTTTCTCTCCTTTTCTCTTTTCTACAACTTTTTGGCTTGTGCCCTGAAAAGTGTGATGCCGATTGAGTCCCAGGGACCCCCCCCCCAGGTTCCCTCTCAAAGGCTAGCCATTCTAGGCTTGATCTATTTGTTCAGGCTTTCTTTGCATTTTTTTCAGAAATTCACCATCTTGTGTTCATCATCTTGGCCACATGGTGGGTTAAGGGTTTGGCCCCATCTGACCCTTAACCTTCCACTAAGTTTACTACTCCATCTATTCTAAGGTGCCTTGCTAACAAGTTGCTCTTTTCACAGGCCCTGGTAACTGAGGATCAACCATCTGATGTGCTTTGTTAGCAAAGATGTTTAAACATTGTTGTCAAAAATTTTAGGTTTTGAGTTTTGCCTTTTTCGTTTGTGTGTATTCTACTACTGACTACATTATTCTAAAATATTGGGCATTACAGAGGGGTTACAGTTACATGAGCAATAAAAAAATATTGGGCATATCTGTGCTAAGATTCTCATCACATCTAATGAGTTTTGTCATTGCAGAATATTTGTTGATCAATTTTTGATAAGGAGCAGGTAAACTCTGCTTATTCTACTTGATCTCCCTGTTGCTTTATTTGGAAATAATAAAGGGCTTTTGTGGCAAAGATTGCAGTTCAAAGCCAGCCCGGGCTGAAAAATTCTGAAGACTCCATCTCCCAACTAATCTACAAAGAGCCAGGCTGGAAGCATGGCTCAAGACTGTTATCTCTAACCAGCAAACACTGCAAGTGGTACTACAACTCAAAGTTGTTCAGTGCTAGCCTTGAGCAGAAGTGCTCAGGGATAGTGGCCAGGCCTTGAGTTCAAACCTCCTTGAAGATCAACTGGGACAAGCCATCCCTGCAACGAGCACCTAGACTCAGCCAGTCCAGGGAACAAGGGACCATGGAGAGGAGTAAGAGGAAATGTCACATCAGCAACTTTGTGCCTGCCCTTTCAAAGTTAACCAGAGCTGGGTCAATAGAAGTAAGAAGCCTGCCCATCTAATGTCCATACCGGTCGATCTTTTAACTGTACAAGGTTTTACATTCTTGCCTTTGTTACCTGATTTCTCCTCTACCTAGTCACCAGATGTCAGAAGTAGCTAGGGACATTTCTACCAACATTTTCAGCCCCAAGTCCTTCCTCTTGCCATTTATTTGCTCTCTAGTATTTTTTTCCCAGCCCCTCAATGCTCATGAGACTTCTCCAGACTTCATCTAAGGATTCATGCCACCAAGGGACAGCTGCTGCTCGCTGCCTTCTCTGGGAGGGGACCAAATTCCATCCTTTTACCCCTAATGTCAATGCCCCTTGTCAGCAGGAAGTAGCTAGAGAAAATCTGCACCCTATTTCATGATTATTAAAAGGCTGGAATGTAAGGTCCGATCCTGGATGGCGAGCAGACTCCACCCTCCTCACAGCAAAGTCTCCACCCAGTACCTGCATTACCTAAGCAACTGGCACACCTGGAAGAGGTCACATCTGCATCTGCTGAGGTCACATCTGGATTCAATGTGGCCATATCTTTCTCCTCCCCTACCCTAGGTAAGGCCTAGCCCAGGCCCAGATGCCCTCTTGTCCAGATCTTTCCCAGCCTCATTGAGTGTCAACATGGCCTGGTACCAGCCGGAACGATGAATAAACCTACCCCTTACCTGAATACCACGTGCGTGGTATGGTCCTTACTCAGCAATCTCTTTTTAAAAACCTAACACTTAACATAATTTTGTCCAGGTTTATCTAAGTCTTTGCAAATGATATAATATTAATCTCCCTAATATATGAGTACAATTCTAGTATATATGTAATATATATAATATATTTGTATATATAATACATATAATATATACTAGTTTATATTATGTTAAGTATAACATATAATAGTATACAATATAAACTATATATTGTTATATATTATATAAATTAACAATATGATATATACTACATATATTAGAATTTTACCCACATATATTTAGAATGATATATATGTAGATAGATTATAGCTAGATATAGATCACATTTTCTTGATCCATTTATCTATTGTAGGGCATCTGGGCTGGGCTGTTTCTAAACAAGGCTATGGTGAATACTGCAGCAATAACCATAGTTTTGCCAGTTTTTTTTTTTTTTTACTATATTCTGATTTATAATCTTTTGGATAAATGCCCAAGAGTGATTTTGCTGGATTCTAGGGTATTTCTATATTTAGTTTTATAAAGAATCTCTAAACTACTTTCCATAGTAATTGAACAAGTTTGCATTCCCACCAACAGTGTATTTGAGTTCCTTTTCCTCCACATCTGTGTAATCATGTTTTGTTTTGTTGTTGATGCTTTCCTGGTCAGGCTGACTTCAAATTGCAATCCTCAGATCTCAGCCCTCTGAGTAGCTAGGATTACAGGCATGAACCGCAGGTGACATTTATTTTTTTGTGTGTTCTAGTCAGTACTGGTACGAGGACTTGAGTTTGGCCTGGCACTGTACTGTAGCTTTTTCACTCAAGACTACCACTCTACCACTTGAGTTCCAGTTCTGCTTCTGCCTTTTTGGTGGTTAATTGGAAATAAGAGTTTCACAAGCTTTCCTGATTGGGCTGACTTCGAACTGTAATTCTTAGAGCTCAGCCTCCTAAGTACTTAGAATTACAAGTATGAACCACAAGTCCTGGCTAATAAATCTTTGGGTTTTTTGTTTTGTTTTGTTTTTGCTTTTGTTTTACAGTACTGGGATCTGAACTCAGGGGCCTGAGTTAGGTAGGCACTCTACTACTTGAACCTCATTCACAAGCTATGAGTTTTTATGCTAAATTATTGTTGTTGTTGTTGTTGTGAAGCCTGAATTAGGACCGGGTGCTGTCTTGAAGTTTGTTTGCTCAAGGCTAGCACTCTCCCATTTAGAACCACAGTGCCACTTATGATTTTCTGGTGGTTAACTGGAGATCAGAGTCTCACAGACTTTTCTGCCCAGGCTGGCTTTGAACCATGATCCTCAGATCACAGCCTCCTGAGTAGCTAAGATTACAGGTATGAGCCACTGGTGCCCAGCTCTGTCTCTATCTTTGCTTATCTGTGTGTGTGTCTCCTCTCTGTTTCTGTCTCTGTGTCTCTTTATCTGTGTGTCTTTGACTCTGGCTCCATCTCTCTGTCACTCTCTCCACCTGTCTCAGTCTCTCTGTTTCTTTCTGCCTCTGTCTCTCTTATGGTCTCTTTCTCTTGTGTTCTGTCTCTGACTGTCCTTTGACTGTCCCTATGTGTGTCTCTGCCTGTCTCTGATTTTTTGTCTGTCTGTCTACCTGTTTCTCTGTGCTAAGGATGGAACCCAGGGCCTTTGCATGCTATAGGCAAGCACTTTGCCTCTGAGTTGCCATGCCAACCCTACCCCAACTTGCTGTATAACAGTAGGAGATTGTTTACAATTCTTGTAAAGGGATCTGCTTAAGATAGAGTGGCAGTGAAAATTAGCTAAAAACAGAAAAATTCAGAGAAGAATGAAAAGAATGTAATATAGTTATAAAATTCACAATTTTCAATATTATAATAACTATGATAAAGGCTTTCAATTTAGAAGAAAACCTTTGGTTAAACCATGAGGGCACGTATTTGTTTATGCACCAAGCAACTTCTGAATGTCTAGGTGTGTTCTGGTCTGTGTGTTTTCTGGCACTGGGCCTTGAACCCAGGGCCTACCACTCTCCCTTGGCTTTTTCACTCAAGGCTGGCACTTTACCACTTGAGTTATAGATTCACTTCTGGCTTTTTGCTGGTTAATTGGAGATAAGGGTCTCATGGACTTTTTCTTCCTCAGCTGGTCTGTTTGTCAGTCCTGGGACTTGAACTCAGGGACTAAGTTACCATTCCTGAGCTTTTTTTGCTCAAGGCTAGCCCTCTACCACAACTTCCAGTTTTCGAGTGCTTAATTGGATATGAGTCTCACATATTTCCCTGTCCTAGCTGGCTTTGAACCACCATCCTTGGATCTTAATCTCCTGAGTAGCTAGATTACAGGCATGAGCCACTGGTGCATACTTAGTCGGGAGCTGGTGGCTCAATTTTGTAATCCTAGCTACTCAGGAGGCTGAGATCTGAGGATAGTGGTTCAAAGCTAGTGTAGGCAAAAGGGTGTATGAGACTCTTTAATTAATCATCAAAAAGCTGTAAGTGTAGGTGTTGCTTAGGTTATAGAGTGCTAGTTATAACCAGGCATTGAGTTCCAGCCCTAGGACAGTCACACACACACACACACACACACACACACACACACACACACACACACACACACACACACACATACACTTTAGTTTTGGAGGTATGTCTCAAGAGGTAGAGTGCCTGACTAGGAAACATGAGGTCCTGACTTCAAACTGTAGTAGTACTTAAGAAAAGGCATTCTTGATACTTTAAAGCTACAATAAAAATAGCATTCCAAACCAAAACAGTGAACGCACTAGAGACCACCAATGTGACACTAGGTTAATTCAATTTTTTTTTTTTTTGGTCGGCCGTGGGGTTTGAACTCTGGGCCTGGGCGCTGTCCCTCAGCTCTTCAGCTCAAGGCAAGTGCTCTACCACTTGAGCTATAGCACCACTTCCGGTTTTCTGGTGGTTTATTGGAGATAGGAGTCGTCTCTCCTGCCCGGGCTGGCTTTGAACCTCGATCCTCAGATCTCAGCCTCCTGAGTAGCTAGGATTACAGGCGTGAGCCACCAGTGCCCGGCAGGTTAATTCAATTTTTTGTAGAACTTGGAATAAATTGTACTATCACATATATGTCTAATTTAAGAGCATCCTTTATCTCAGGAATGGAAGGAACTTGAATCAGAAAATCTATTAATATGATCCACCACATTAACAGCTAGGAAAATTATATGGTAATCTCACTAGATGAAGAGAAAGTATTGAATAAGATTTAACCTATACAGTGATAAAACATATTAACAATGAAAGAACTAAGGATTAGAAAGTTTTCATTAAAGGTATTTAATTTAAAAGCTACAGGAAGCATCATTCTTAATGGTGAATCTTTAAAAGCATTCTTGTTAAAAGTCATATTCAACAAAGAGGTGTCAATATCTACTTTTGTTCTTCATTATTTTTTTCCTCTATGGTAGCTCATGGCCTGATTTCAAATCAATATGAAATGTAGACATGGAATGAGTATGAATAAAAAGGTTCATATGCTGTGCCCTGGTGGCTTATGCCTGAAATTTTAGCTACTTGGAAGGCTAGAAAACCAAAAGTGGTGCTGTGGCTCAGAGTGGCAGAGCACTAGCCTTGTGTGAGAAAAAGAGCCTGGGGACAATGCCCAGGCCCCAAGTTCAAGTCCCCCAACCAACAACATAAAAACAAAAAAGGCCCTTACCCAAGAGAATTCCTGCAGTCCCGCACTCATGAAGGAAAAGGGTTTTGTGGCCATAGAAATGGCAGCAGGTAAGACTCAATGCTGGAAGCTTTAAGAAATAAGAGCCTTCCTCTCTAGTCACAGAGTCAAGAGGAGAGTGTATCATCCTGGCTGTGAGACTCTTATCTCCAATTAGCCACTAGAAAACTGGAAGTGGTGTTATGGCTCAAAGTGGTAGAGTGCTAGCCTTGAGTGAGAGAGCTCCAGGACAGTGCCTAGACTCTGAGTTAAAGCCCCACAATGGACAATAAAATTCTTAGGAAAGGTAAGATTGCATTAATAATTGATTTTTTGTACGTCATTTTCATCAAGCTATGACATTTGATTGACCATGAGCTTTCCAGACTGATAAGGCCATAATGTCTCCTAAGAAGCCATTTTTGAGCTGTAAGGCTCTTTAGTGGGTGATTTCCTTTTGCTTATTTTGTTCTGTTATTAGCACAGTAATAATGATGATCATAACATTTCTATCCTTGTAGACCTCTTACAGGGGATGACAGCTGGGAAGGGGACTTGAGCATCTGCTGATGGCATCTTTGTAATTGTTTTTGATCTCTGCAACTGCAGTAGCTTTGACTGCTCATTAACACCCGACTAGTAATGAAGTTTCACTGTCAGAGGGCAACACATCGAGGCCTGGAGGTTGTGAGCTAAGACCTGCCCTTCCCTTGATGTGACAGTCCTGGCATTTTCATGACTTAGAGGGCACCAGCTCTCTTTCTCTCACTCTAAGCATCCACTGGATTCTTGTTACTCAGATGCATTTTAAATCCTGTCCAGTGCTGATAGAATACATTGGTTATATTCATTCTTCAAAAGACTGTATAATAAGATAAAGAAGATAAAGAATATGTAGACTAAGATTTGTTTTGTAGAACAAAGACTATAGCAATACACACAAACAATTTCAATTTCTATTATTAATATAGCAATATGGGCATATTGACCATTGGGAGGGATCTACTAATAACTGCTAATAGTGACTTATTATCTAGCTCTACTCCAGTGGCTCATGCTTATAATCATAGTTACTCAGGAGGCTGAGATCTGAGGATTGTGGTTTAAAGCCAGTTGGTGCATAAAGTGTGAGATTCTTATTTCTAATTAACCACCAAGAAGCCAGAAGTGGAGCTGTAGCACAAGTGGTAGAGCATTAGCCTTGAGCCAAAAAAGCTAATAGACAGTTGCCAGACCCTGAGTTCAAGTCCCAGTATTAGCATCCAAAATCAATAGTATTTCATAAACTGACACGTTGAACTGGAAAAAAAAACTCTTGGGGGTGATAAATATATTAATCATTTTGTAATAGGGATTATTTCATAGATAGATATGTCTATTAACTTATCAACTATATATTCTATATGTGTATGTTTTAATGTATGTTTCATGTACTAAATAAAGCTATGTTTTAAAAATTAAAAGAAATACCAATAGTCATTATGCTTGGGCTGGTGTGGAGGTGGGGAAAGTTATAGAACAGCCTGTTTTCATTTTGTAATTAATGTACTTTCAGTGATGTGTCAATAGTCCAGCTTCCCAAGATCTTTTGTTTGGCATTCACTATACCCTCTTCATCCATGTGTCTTAGGTGCAGTTATGTGACACAGGTCTGAGCCAATCACAGTTCTTGGGTGAGGGCATGTGACTAAGCTATTTCAATCACAGTGATTCTCTGGATTGGTTAAAAAAGACATCTTAGAGAAAGCTCCCTCTAGAATGTAAACTGGTAATTATATTCAAATTATAGAGAAGTAGGCTGCTGTCTTGTTCCCTCCAGACATTTCTCTAGAGATAAAGGAAATGAGCTGAGTCTTAAGGAGTTTCCTCGCTCCCACCAAACCAGCTGATAGCAATTCTGAGCCTAAACTGCCAACTTGCTCCTATTTAGTCTACTGTGGCTGGGATTTCTTTCACTGGTCTTGATAACTGTCTGAGTTTGTTACATTGTGTTACTTTGTTCTAGGCCCCAAAAGTGAGTCTGTTTTGTCTCTGGAAGTAAGTGCCCTCTTCTGATCAACCTCAGCTGCATTTGTATAAATAGGGTTTGTCCTTGCAAAATCCATCTCTCTCTTTCTGTCTTTCTCTCTGTCTGTCCCTGGCTCTTTTTCTCTGTCTTCTCTGTGTGTATCTTTGTCTCTTTCTGTCTCTCTCTTTCCTCCCATTTAGTATGTGTGTGTTTCTCTCACTTCTTCTTTGAAAATTCTGTACCAAAAGCCCTTCTAATCTTTTCCTTCATTTCACATAATGATGTTCTAAACTTATCTAAAGCCTGCTGATAATTATTACACTTACCTAAAATAAAATGGTAAATACTTGAAGCAAAAACAAGGATCAAAACAAGAGCAAAGCTGAACTGCAGGAGATGTTGATCCAGCGGAAATCTGGGATATGCTAGGTGTCTCATCCCCAGAGAAATCCCCTTTCTTACTGGTCCTGGTGGAATAGAACAAACATGAAGCTGACTCATAAAGGGCTCAGCTGTCTGCACACCCACAGTATCAGTTTAGAGTCCTGTGTTTACCTAAAAGCCTGGGCTCAGTCAGTTGTTGGTAGCTCATACCTGTAATCCCACCTACTCAGGAGACAGAGATGTGCAAATGGAGGGTCAAAGCCAGCTGGAAAGTCTCAGAGCCTCTTAGCTCCAATTAACCAGCAAAATGCTCAAAAGTACAGGTGTGTCTCAAGTGGTAAGTGCCAGCCTTTAGCGAGAAAGCTAACACACAGCATTCAGGCCCTGGGTTCAAACCTAAGTCCTGAGATTTAATTAGTTAATTAATTAATTAAAATTAATTAAGTAACAAAAGCTAGCTCTGTTCAGTTCTAGCCATATAGCTCTGAGTAAGTCTTAGACCACACCTACACATGGATAAAACACCTGAACTTACCCCTGTGTACCTTATACCTGAACAAAAATAAAAAGGCAGGCAATCTTTGAGTTATTGGGGATATGAACTTTGATATGGGAAAGTGGGACTCTTGCCCCTCTTTTTGCTTTCCATCCATAAGGTGAATGAGCTTCCTTTTCTATATACTGTCTTATTTTAGGCCCAAATTCTACAGGCCCAACTGGCCTCTCATTGGAATGTGCAAAACTATCATCAAAGTAAATTGAACACAATTGATCATCTTGGTTTTGAATTTGATAACGGAAATTTGACTAAGCCATTTCTCATTCTCATGTGTCAGGTGAGGAAACTGAGGTCCTATGTGTAAGTTGTTTGCTCAAGGTCTCTGAGCCTATGGGAGATCCAGAATGCACACCTGATCCTTTGGCTCCTGAGCTTTTGTGCTTAGTCTCTCATTACCTCAACCCTTATCAACCAACATGGATAATATTCAAGTTTCGCAAGCCTGAAACCACTGATTCACTGTCCCTCCATCTGGGACCAATTTGAAAACATGGATGGTCCTGAAGATGCAGCCACTGCTGTGTCTTCAGACCAAGCCATCTCTTAGCACTTGCTCACGTCTCCTTGTCTACTACTGATGAATCAACTCAAATTAGTCTGATGTCAGGGAAATGTAAAGTACATCTGGGAAGGCACCGGCTGAGTTTCTCTCTTCTGATTGAGGACCTGAGGCCAAATCCTCCGGAAGTGACTCTCTTGATGGAAGGCACTTAGAATGTCTCCACCGAGGAGAAGCTGCCAGGCTTTTATTATTATTATTATTATTGATTTTTACTTTGTAAAAAGCCTCTTCATCAAATCAAACATGCTAGTAAATGGGGGTGTCCTCTGTCTCCAGTGTATCCTCCCGTCTCAATGGCCCAGGAAGCCAAGTTGGTCTTGAAAGCATTACCTCAGCCCTGTCATCACCTCTGTCGACCTGAAGGCAATTCTTCATGCATTTGATGTTGTTTTGCCCTAGTATCATCCGTCAGCATGGAACTCACTGAAGCAGATGCTGTTTCTAAGTTGTCTTCCTTGACTCTCTCCTTGCTGTTCAAGGATAACCCGAGAACAGAGAGATTTGCAGTTCCAAAGATAGGATCCAACCAAAGAGAAGTGGGAACAAGCCGAGGGGTTGGCAGGGTTGCCAGAGAGAGGTGCCTGAGGACTTGGCCCTGTCCTCAAGCTTTCTGTATGACTTGGATAAATCAATGTAACTTGCTCCAAAGGACCTTTTTAAACTCTCCAGTCAAAAAAAAGTCACCTCTTTGTAACCTTGGGATAAACAGAACTATGGAACCAGAGCACAAATAACATTAACCAGAGATAAATTTGATTAATGGCTCAGATTAAAAATAAAGACTTATCACAAGGGGCCATTGGAAATGCAAGGCCAGTCATCAGAGAAGGATCACATATTCCCAATACACACGTTGACAAAGATGGCAGGGTCAGATTGTATAAACTGGAGACAATAATATTCCCTTCACTAATTTCATATTTGAATGCAGATGTATTTTGAAAACTACAAAATGCCTCATCAATATAAGGATTGGCCTACTTCAATCTTCTTTTATTAGCTAATGCCAGTACTGGACCTTGAAATCAGAGCCTGGGAGCTATTCCTCACCTTTTTCACTCAAAAAGCTGGCACTTTACATTTGAGCCATAGCTCTACTCCCAGTGTTTTCTTGTTTAGTTTGAGATAAGAATCTCACTGATTTTTCAACCTGCTGTCCTCAGATCTCAACTGTCTTATTAGCTAGGATTATAGGTGGGAGCCACCAGCAACTGGCTACAGATGTGTTTTGAAAACTGCAACGGTTTTCATCCATTATAAGGATTGGCATGCTTGGGGCTTCTTGGTGGATTTTTGTAATAGTGCCAGGTAGAACCCAAGGCAGAGCTAAAAGCCCATGAAATTAACACAAAGAACAGAACAAGTGATAAACTGACAGAGCCTCAGGACCCTGGAAGAACTTTTGAATCAACTCTTTTGAGGCCAACTAGTTCTGTGAGAGTACAAACTCCCTTCTTTTGTTGATACCAGTCTCAATGAAGTTAGGATTGTGAACATGGGGTTCAGAAATTTCAATGGGCAGTTAGGGTTGAGAGGTGAATAACCTAGACTAGTAGGTACAAACTAAACAAAAGCACAGCCAAAAATAGAAAAGGAAGTGAGACAGTGTAGATCAGAAGAAATGAGGCCTAGGACAAAGCAGCCAGGAATTCAGAGACCAGAAAGCGGCACTAAAAATACAGAAGCTCTGTGTTTAGTTTTGTGAGGAGCCTCCAAATTGCTGTCCAGAGTGGTTGTATCAGTCTACACTCCCACCAGCAGTGAAATAGGGTTCCTTTACCCCCACATCCCTGCTAATATTTGTTGCTGGATTTCACAATGTTGACCAATCTAACTGGGTGAGGTGGAATCTCAGGGTTGTTTTGATCTGCACTTCTTGTATGGCTAGGGATATTCCCTACAACCTACCCATATCATGCCAGATCATCACAAGCCTGGATACCATAAAGATACTTGCACAGCCATGTTTATTGTTGAACTATTCCAAGTTATGGAAATAGCCCAGATGCCCTACAATAGATGAGTCAATCCCAAAACGTGGTACCTATACACAATGTAATTTTACACAGCCATTAGAAAAACTAAAATTATGTTGTTTGCATAGAAATGGATGAGCCTAGAACAAATCATATTAAGTGAGGTAAGCCAAGCTCAAAGAGACAAATGGTGCATGTTTTCTCTCATATGCAGAAGCTAGATATAAAATACACTGAGATATGATAAATTATACAGGACTCAGGTATTTACATACAGTGATACCAAAGGAAGATACTCTTAGGAGAGGAAGACAAAGGTGCAATGCCTTTGTGCATCTGATCATACAAAATCATATTTATTGAAATGAACTCCAGGAATGGAAATAAGAGATTTATTTTTTTGTGTTTGTTTTTGTTGTTTGTTCATTTATCTGTCTTTGGGATGGTAAGGGGGAACAGAAATGGAGGGACAAAGGGTGAACAAATGAAGCAATAGTACTCACTAGACATTATGTTGAAAATGAACTACAACTATAGGTAAGGACATGAGAGAAAAACTGGGAGAGAGAGAGGGAAGGGGTGACATTGTCCAAAATTATATAACTACAACCCCTCCGTACACCACCTTTATAATAATAAAAAATAAAAATTAAAAAAAAACAAAATGCACTCATTACCTTACTCATGTATCTGTAACCCCTCTGTACAGTATTTTTAGAATAAAAAAATTAAAAAAACAGAAGTAATATATTTTTTTGCTGTAAGCATTATACTCCCTCATAAGCTGCAGTAAAATGAAAAGGAAGAACAGCTTACTCCCTCTGACTTTGCCTGCTTGTCCTCCCAAAATTAGTGTGCTATAAAAATGGAACAAAGAGCTGGGCACCGATGGCTCATGCCTGTAATCCTCTCTACTCAGGAGGCTGAGATCTGGGAACCCAGGTTCAAAGCCAGCTCAGGAAAGGAAAGTCTGTGAGACTCTTATCTCCAATTAACCATCAGAAAACTGGAAGTGGCACTGTGACTCAAGTGGTAGAGCATTAGCCTTGAGCTGAAGAGCTCAGGGATAGTGCCCAAGCCCAGAGTTCAAGCCCCATGACAGACAAAAAAAAAAAAAAAGGAACAAAGATATCTTAAAGAAAGATACTCATTTCTTTCCTAAATCAATATTCTAGCAGTATTGTGTATCAGTTCCCCTCCTGAAAGCCAGCTCCATGCAAGTACTCAAACCCACAGCCAGGATCAAAACCAGTTATTTAGAAAGCCCTCAAAGGAGCTAGGCACTGGTAGGTCATATCTATAATCCCTACCTACTTGGCAGGCCACAAATGGGAGGATTAAAGTTTTAGGCCAGCCTAAGCAGTACAGCCCATGAAACTTCTTTCTCAACCCACAGCTAGTTGTAGTGACTCTGGCCTATCATTCCAAGCTACATAGGTGGCTGAGAATAAGAGGATCGTGGTTCTAAGTCAGCCTGTGCAGAACTCATGAGATTCCATCTCCATGAGGGAAGCTGGATATAATGGCTAAGAGCTGAAGATTGCAAATCCAAGCCAGCCTGGCTTGAAGTGGAGCTGTAAATTCAAGTGGTAGAGCCAAAGAAGCTCAAAGACAGTGCTCAGGCTCCAAGTTCAAGCCAACACACACACACACACACACACACACACACACACACACACATCAGTTAGTCACCAATCAAAAATAAAAACCAATCACACAGTGAGCTCCTTTACTGGGTTCTAATTCATTTTTGGTTCTTTCTGTCCTTATTAGAATCCAAGGAAACAGCTGGCCCAGAGCAGATTTTCAGTGTGAACATGTGAGTTAAATGGAATTCATTTATGTCTGAATGACTTGTAATGTTTTACATGTAGTGTGTGTGTGTGTGTGTGTGTGTATACATGTGGGCCCTAGTACTGAGGCTTAAACTCAGGGTCTTGAGTTCTTGCTTGATTTTTATGCTCTCTTTCCATTGTCAGAGCAGTGGTTTTCACATGACCTTGTCATTTCTAATAGGTCTTAGGAGAATTGTTTCTTCTTGTCCCTCCTCCTCCTCCTCCTCTTCCTCCTCTTCTCCTTCTTCTTCCCTTTCTTTCCCCTCTTCCTCCTTCTCCTTCTTATTCTTTTTAGTGATTGACTTAGTGTTGGGTTAGATTGGTGATTTCTTTTCTTTTTTAAAATTATCTTTAATCCAAGAAGTACAAACAAGAGGCTTTATATTCGTTGCTGATGGTTGCAGCAATGGTACTCACTAGATACTATGTAGAAAATGAACTCTACAACTTGAGTGTGAGGACTGGAGGAAACATAGAGAGAAAGTGAGGGAAGGGTGACATTGTCCAAAAAGAAATGGACTCTTTGGGCTGGGAAGGTGGCTCAGTGGTAGAGTACTTGTCTTGCATGCATGAGGCCCTGGGTTCAATTCCTCAGTACCACATAAGCAGAAAAAGCCAGAACTGTGGCTCAAGTGGTAGGGTGCTAGTCTTGAGCTGAAGAGCTAAGGGACAGTGCCAAGGCCTAGAGTTCAGCCCCCATGACCGACAAAAAAAGAGAGAAAGAAATTGATTATCTGACTTATGTAACTATAATCCTTCTTATATCACATTTATAATAACAACAAAATGTTTTAATTTGCTTTAAGACATCATACAAAGGAATTTTGATTCAACTTGTCAATTTATATGTAATGTATCTTGATCATCTTGGTCAATGCACTTTTCAGCATTCTACCATCCCTTCGTGTTACCTGATTCCATTTTCACATGTGTTAGATCCACAAGGTATGGATAATAGACAGAGACATGGCTTAACATCAGCACAGGTAAGTTTTGTTTTGTTTTGTTTTTTTGTCAGTGGTGGTGCTTGAACTCAGGGCTTTTCTGCTTAAGGCTAGCACTCTACTACTTTGAGCCACAGCACCACTTCTGGGTTTCTAGTGGTTAATTGTAGATAAGAGTTTCATAAATTTTCCTGCCTGGGCCTGGCTTTGAACTGCAGTCCTCAGATTTCAGTCTCCTGAGTAGCTAGGATGACAGGTGTGAGCCACCAGTGCCTGGCTACAGGTAAGATTGTGTGTGTGTGTGTGTGTGTGTGTGTGTGTGTGTGTGTGCATGTGTGCTTATATTGAGGCTTGAACTCAGGGCTTGGAACAGTCTTGCTCAGGCTGTTTTGTGCTCTACAACTTGAGCCACAGCTTCACTTCTAACTTTTTGGTGGTAAATTGGTGATAAAGAGCTGCCCAGGCTGGCTTCAAACTGTGGTCTTCAGATCTCAGCCTCCTGAGCGGCTAGGATTACAGATAAGAACCATTGGTGCCTGGCCTAAAACAGGTTTTTTTGGGCAAGAAAATTTGTAATAAGGAGACTTAGAGAACTGCCTAATGGTGGGATATAGATATTGTGAGAAAATGGTCACAGCTAATAATCACAGCTAATTAGTTGTAGGTCTTGAACTCAGGGCCTAGGCATTGTTTCTGAGCTTTTCTGCTCAAGGCTCATGTTCTACCAACTTGAGCCACAGCTCCACTTCCGGTTTTTTGGTAGTTTATTGGAGATAAGAGATCCAAGGACTTTCCTCCGCAGGTTGGCTTTGAACATCGATCCTCAGATCTCAACTTCCTGAGTGGCTAGGATTACAGACATCAGCCACCAGCTCCTGGCTCAAGGCTCTAATTTGTTTACAGCTTCAGTAAATTTTTAGTCTGCTGCTGGCCACATGAGTTCAGCTGCCAAGAAGAAGGTAAGGCAAAAATGGTCAATAAACCAAAGCCCTGGTTTGAGGTCTCAAGATAACCACACTTGGCTATTCAGAATTCACAGTGTGTACATTGAATATTATGATTTTATGGATTAGTGGTTTCTGAGCCAGATCAACTACCAGAAGTCCAAAAATCACCTTTTTTTTTTTTGTCGTTGTGGGGTCTGAACTCTGGGCCTGGGTGCTGTCCCCCAGCTCTTCAGCTCAAGGCTAGTGCTATACCACTTGAGCCCAGAACCACTTCTGGCTTTTTCTGCTTATGTAGTGCTGAGGAATCAAACCCAGGGCCTCATGCATGCGAGGCAAGCACTCTACCACTGAGCCACCTTTCCAGCCCCCCAAATCACCATTTTATATATTATTCTTATTTTTGTTTTGTTTTGTTAGTTGTGTGGCTTGAACTTTGGGCTTGGGCACTGTCCGTCAGCTCTTCAGCTCATGGCTAGCACTCTACCACTTGAGCCACAGCACCACTTCTGCCTTTCTGGTAGTTAATTGAAGATACAAGTCTCACAGACTTTCCTGCACAGGCTGGCTTTGAACCACAATCCTCAGATCTCAGCCTCCTGAGTAGCTAGGATTATAGGCTTGAACCACCAGTGGTTGGTTTATATACTATTCTTTATCCCAATATTATTATTATTTTGTCAGACATGGAGCTTGAACTCTGGACCTGGGTACTGTCCCTCAGCTCCTCAGCTCAAGGTGAGCTCTCTACTGCTTGAACCACAGTGCCACTTCCTGTTTTCTGGTGGTTAATTGGAGATAAGAGTCTCATGGACTTTCCTGCCCAGGCTGACTTTGAACTGCAATCCTCAGATCTCAGCCTCCTGAGTAGGATTACACACATGAGCCACCGGCACCCAGCTTTCTTTTTTCCTTTCAATAAATTTAAAGACCACTTAAGATTTCAATGTAACTGAGTTGAATTTGCCTCCTGTAACCTCTTTGTTCTCTTTTCTTTTCTCAAATACAATTGATTAGATTTTGCTTGTGAGGACTGCATTTAGAACTGCAGGATCATTTCAGATACTGTGCAAATAGCTCCACCAAGAAGATGGAAATTTGGCTAGCAGTGATTATAATTCAATATACCTTGCCTCTCTTCATTCTCACAATATATTAAAAAAAAAAAAAGCTTGCAATGGAGTTTGAACTCCAGTCCCTGGGCTCTGTTGCTTAGCTTTCTGTTTTGCTGAAGGCTAGCACACCTACACTTTGAACTTCTTGCTGGTTAATTGGAAATAAGAGTCTCATATACTTTCCTGACCAAGCTGGCTTTGAAGATTAATCCTCATATCTCACACTCCTGAGTAGCTAGGATTGCACCAACCCCTGGATCTCACAAAATACTCAGCTGTTTCTTAAGACCTACTTGGCAGAAAGTGAGTTTTATGACATTTATTTGTATAATGGTATGTCTACATGGTAGTATAAACAAAGCAATAAAAAGTAGTTTGAAGGGCTGGGAAGGTGACTCAGTGGTAGAGTGCTTGCCTTGCATGCATGAAGCCCTGGGTTCGATTCCTTAGCACCACACAAGCAGAAAAAGCCAGAAGTGGCATTGTGGCTCAAGTGGTAGCGTGCTAGCCTTGAGCTGAAGAGCTAAGGGACAGAGCCCAGTCCCAGAGTTCAGGTCCCATGACTGTAAAAAAAGAAAGAAGAAGAAGAAAGAAGAAAGAAGAAGAAGAAGAAGAAGAAGAAGAAGAAGAAGAAGAAGAAGAAGAAGAAGAAGAAGAAGAAGAAGAAGAA
>NW_012267326.1:424628-429841 GCF_000151885.1 Dipodomys ordii
AAGAAGAAGAAGAAGAAGAAGAAGAAGAAGAAGAAGAAGAAGAAGAAGAAGAAGAAGAAGAAGAAGAAGAAGAAGAAGAAGAAGAAAAGAAAAAGTAGTTGTGAGTAAATATTTAGGACTAAGAAAATACATTTGAATGACACTGATGCATGGCATAATTTTAAAAAGATGTCCTTCAGTTTTGGATATGGGTAGGTAGCATATTTAATAGAAAACCTGTTTTTTTTTCTTAAAGCAAGCTTACTTTTTAAGAAAGACTCACCAACTTTAGATTCTGCCAAAGCTAACTCACTGCTGGAGGATTTCTTAATACAGATTTCACGCTAGAAGAAAAAAAATCTCTTTTCTAAGTTTGCAAGTTTCCCGTAGGAACTTTTCTTGTCTTTTTTTTCATCTCTTCTGGTCACAGCATTCTTTTCCCTACCACACATCCTTCAGCTTCCAGTTGGAGAAAATTCTCAGAAAAGAGTCCCAATTGCTTTTCTTTTGTCTTTCTTCCCTTCAGGTCTAGGAAAAACCAGTTCCCCGTGGGAGCCATAGCAAAGACTGAGCAGAAATACCAATAAGAGGGGCCAAAGTTTTTGGTTTCAATTAAGAATTGCAGTCCTCTTCATATTTGTGTGTGTGTGCATGTGTATGTGTGTGTACGCACATGCGTGCACACATATGCCAGTCCAGGGCTTGAACACAAGGCCTAGCCACTATTCTTAAGCTTTTTTAATTTTTTTGGTCAGTTGTGGGGCTTTAACTCGGCCTGGATGCTGTCCCTTAGCTCTTCAGCTCAAGGCAAGTGCTCTACAACTTGAACCACAGCCCCACTTCCAGTTTTCTGGTGGTTTATTGGAGATAAGAGTCTCAGATCTCAGCCTTCTGAGTAGTTAGGATTACAGGCGTGACCCACCAGTGCAGGACTCTTAAGCTTTTTTTGCTCAAGGCTCTACCATTTAAAGCTCCGTGTCTGGCTTTGCTTTGTGGTTAATTGAAGATAAGAGTCTCATGGAGATTTTTACATAGGTTGGCTTTTTGAACTGTGGTCCTCAAATCTTATTCCCCTGAATAGCTAGGATTACAGGTGTGAGCCACCAGTGAAGAGCAAGAAAAAAATACCTTATGATTCATCCAATGAAGCTGATTTTGTATACTGGTATAAGTAAAGAGAAATACAAGAGTAGAAGTGGAAGTAGATAAATAAACAACGCTACTTCCAGATTAGTGAGGAGGAACAGGAAGGGTCCAGATAATGATGCGATGAGGGTTTTCTTCAGACTACCTTCTAAAGAGTGTGTGTGTGTGTGTGTGTGTGTGTGTGTGTGTGCATGTGCATGCACGGTGTGTGTGGCACTATCTCTGAGCTTCTTTTTTTTTCTCAAGGCTAGCACTCTACCACTTGAACCACAGCTCCACTTCCAGCTTTTTGCTGGTTTCATGAGATAAGTCCTATAGACTTCTCTGTCCATGCTGGTTTTGAATTGCAATCCTTAGATCTTAGCCTCCTGAGTAGCTAGGATTACAGGAGTAAGCTACTGATCCCTGGCTAAAGAGTTTTTGGAGGAGGGAGCAGGATGAGGAAGGATGTTCAAGACCAGAAGAATTGATGTCCATTATACAGGATGCAGAAGTCAGTGAACTAGTATTTGTTGGGAAGGGAAAGAGAAAAATAAAATGCCTAGCTGGGGATCCTCCAGGGATTTATTTTCCAAGACAGGAATAGAATTCCAGTGGCCTTTTTCTTCTCCCCATAGCTTCCTGCAAGAATGTCTTGCTAGCAGGTGCTGGTGGCTCACACCTATAATTCCACCTACTCAGGAGGCTGAGATCTGAGGATCATGGTTCAAAGCCAGCCTGGGCAGGAAAGTCCGTGAGACTCTTATCTCCAATAAACCACCAGAAAACCGGAAGTGATGCTGTGGCTCAAGTGGTAGAGCGCTTGCCTTGAGCTGAAGAGCTGAGTGAGTGCCCAGGCCCAGAGTGCAAGCCCCATAACTGACCAAAAAGAAAAAAAATGATTGTCCTCCTAGACTGTATTCTCTTAAGGAATCTTAAGGACTTTTGGTCAGTCATGGGATTTGAACTCAGGGCCTGAACATTCCCTGAGCTTTTCTGCTCAAGGCTAGCTAGCACTCTACCACTTTGGCTCAAATAATTGGTGATAAGAGTCTCACAGACTTTCCTGCCTGGTGTGGCTTTGAACCACTATCCTCAGATCTTAGCCTCCAGAGCAGTGAAGATTACAGGCTTGAGCCACCAGCACTTAACCTCTTAAGGAATCTTGAAGTAAGAAAAATCAAATGTGGACACAAACAGCCATGTGTTCTTAGTCTTCTTGGGATGCTATAACAAAAATACCATAGACTGAGTAGCTTATCTGTACAGTAGGAATTAATTTTCTACAGTTCTAGGGACTGGAAAGTTCAAAGGGCAAGTATTAATAGATTAGGTACCTCAGCCAGGGCTGGTGGCTCACACCTATAATCCTAGCTACTCAGGATGCTGAGATCTGAGGATTGTGGTTCAAAGTTAGCCTGGGCAGGAAAATCTGTGAGACTCTTATCGCCAATTAACTACTTAGAAAAAGCTGAAGGTGGAGCTGTGGCTCAAGTAGTAGAGTGCTAACACTGAGCACAAAGAGGCTCAGGGACAGCACCCAGAGCCTGAGTTCAAGCCCCAGACCAGAAAGAAAAAAAAAAAAAAAAAAGATTAGGTGTCTGGTGTCTGTTAAGGGCCTGCTTCCTGACTTCAGGTAACTGCTTTCTCATTGTGTCCTCTCATGGTGGAGAGCCGAAAGTGCTGGCCTGTGGGCCTCTCACAAGGATAGTAATGACATTTATGAGGGCTCCATCTTCATCTTCTCATCACTGCCTAAGGTTGTATCTCCAAATAGAACTTAACAGGATTTTTTCTCCCGGAAGTGTTAGGTACTGAACATATGTTAGGTACTAAATGTTAGGTACTTGAACATATGAAGCAAACACTCCATTACTGAGCTACATCTCTGTCTCTATCCTTTAAAGATACTGTTCCTTGGCCTTTTTAATCAAGACTGGTACTCTGTCACTTAGAGCCACAGCTCCATTTCTGGCTTTTTGATGGTTAATTGGAAATAAGAGTTTCATGGACTTTTCTGCCCTGGCTAGCTTCAAACTGTGATCCTCAGCTCTCAGCCTCCTAAGTTGTTAGATGTACATGCATGAGCCACCAGTGCCTGGCTCTTCAACCCCCACCCCCCTACTTCCTTTTTTATTTTTTTTTAATGAGACAGACTAGCCTTAACCTCAAGGTTAGCTAAGGCTAACTTTGAGCTCCCAGTTTTTCTGCTTCCACCTTTTGAGTATTGATTATAAGCATGTGCTATGCCCATATGAATTTGAGAGTGGTGCATTTAGTCTGTAACAGTAATCTGTGAAATTCATGATGCATAGGCTGTTACAGTGACAAGCTGCCAGAATTGAAAGTTGACTGAGTAGTCATTTCCAGGCAGGCTTCCTGGAGGAAGTGGCAGAGAAGAACCAGATTTTGATGTTGGATGACAGGATGGAAATGGGCACACACTGAATGGTGAACCATATACAGAGAAGGATATTGCTAAAGGCAGAAGCTGGGGAAATGTTAGTCCTGGGGGGGGGGAAATCTGCAAGGTCAGGCATTCTTGGTGTACCTCATTCAACCCCTTCCCACAACTTCAGTGGAGCAATGTAATAATCTATTTGCTCTGCACAGTGACCAAGACTTCTTACGTTATTCAGAGACAGCAAGTAGAAGGAATATAATTAGGATACAGAAAAGCACAAGGTAACTTTAATCTTTCTAAAGAGTGGTCCCGGCCTCCCTGAGCCAAGAGCTCATTCTTATTCTTCATCTGCTCAGCTCCCAGAACTGATTGGGAATGCTGGCTGTTTGGCAGAGGGCAGTCATGCATGCACTTCCAGGGCCTGCCAGCTTCTGTTTGTTTTTTGTTTTGTTGGTCATGGGGCTTGAATTCAGGGCCTGGGCACTGTCCCTGAGCTCTTTATTGCTCAAGGCTCGTGCGCTACCAATTTGAGCCACAGCTCCATTATCTCCAATTAATCACCAGAAAACTGTTGTCGGAGGTAAGAAGCACATAGACTTTCATACCTGAGCTAGCCTCAAACCATGATCCTTAGAGCTTAGCCTTCCACGTAGCTAGGATTACAGGCACGTACCAGCACTCAGCTTCCATTTGTTTTTGAAGACTAAACTCACCCTTCTACCTCCTCTTCCACTACATAGAGAAAAGTTTTCTTGCATCTCAGCCCCACACAGCACTGTTTTCAGAACCCCAGGATCATCACAATAAATGGAAGAAAATGGAAGGAAGTAGCACTGAGGCTGCTAGAGCTTGAACTCAACATTTTCATACTCACGTTCACTGCTGCACTATTGACAATAACCACATTGTAGAAAAAGCCCAGATTCCTTACAATAGATGAGTGGATCAAAAAATGTGATACCTATACACAATGGATTTTTACCCAGCCATTAGAAAGAATAATGTCATTTGTAGGGAATGGATGGACCTAGAACAAATCACGTTAAGTGAGGTAAGCCAAGCTCAGGGAGACAAATGGTACATGTTTTCTGTCATATGCAAAAGCTAGATCTAAAATACACTGGGTTATGATAAATTAGGACTCTAGACATTCACACACAGAGTCCAAAGGAAGATATTCTTAGAGGAGGAACAAAAAGACACCATGCTTATGTTCAGCTGATAATATAAAATAATATTAATGGAAATGTAATGAACTCCAGGAAAGGGAAAGTAGACCTTTTATTTTTCTTTTCTGTCCTATTTGCTTTTTTATCTGTCTTTGAGAGGCAAAGGGAGTATAGAAATGGTGGGAGAAAGGGTGAAGAAATGCATCAATAGTACTCACTAGATACTACGTTGAAATGAAGTATACAACTTGTGGGTAGAGACAGGAGGGAAAAATCTGGGAGGCTGAGGGAAGAGGTGACATTGTCCAAAAAGAAATGTCCTCATTACCCGACTTATGTAACTGTAACCCTTCTGTACATCACCTTCTGTACCTGAACTTCTTTTTGCTCGTCTAGCACTCTACCACCTGAGCCACAGTTCCACTTTCAGCTTTTTTTTTTTTTTAAATTTTATGTTATTTTATTTGTGAACATACTGTACAGAGGGGTTACAATTGCATGGGCAGGATAATACGTACATTTCTTACCAAGCATTG
>NW_012267326.1:443246-468965 GCF_000151885.1 Dipodomys ordii
GAGAGCTTGTTCAGCTTCCAGCTTCTCCTCCGCCATCTTGTCCTCTCTCCCCACTTTCAGCTTTTTGTCAATTGATTGGAGATGAGTCTCACAGACTTTCTTGCCAGGGTGACTTTGAACCACGATCTTCAGATCTTATCCTCCCAAGAAGCTAGGATCACAGCCATGAGCCACCAGCACTCCGTTGTACATCACCTTCATAATAGCAATAAAAATATTTGAGTAAAAAATGTAATTTATATGAAACCTCTAACACAATGCCTAAAAAGAAAAAGACTACTAAAAATGTTAGTTGTGCCCAGCACAAAGTAAGGTACCAATGATTACCAAGTAAATGAAGGAATTATTTTAGGCATATTGCATGCATTTACTAATGTAAGTCTCCATTCAAAAGAAAATCATATAACATAAAAACTGAGGGTCAGAGGGCCAAATTGCTGGCCTGAGGTTGCACATCTGGAGGATCTAGAATTCAGGCTTACCTCTTCAGCTGTAAAGTCTTTGTCACTACCACAGAGAGACAGACCAGAGGCCAGAACAGCTGTGAGAATATGAACTAGGCTTCTTGTTGGCACATTCACATTCTATCTTTCCTGTACCTTACCTTCCTTCTTTCATTTTTTCCCTCTTTATCAAAACCTCTCTTCTGTGCTTTCCCCAACACCATTTTCCCCTGACATTACTTTCTGTATATGGAAAACATGAGATTAAACTAATGATTCCAAAGTTACTGTCATTCTCTTTAACAGGCCATGATGTGTGTGTGTGTGTGTGTGTGTGTACCAAGAGTTGAAATCAGAGCCTGAACAATATCTCTTAGCTTTTTCATTCAAGGTTGACTCTACCCACCTGAGCCACAACTCCACTTCCAACTATTTTAAGAATCTCACTGGATTTTCCTGTCCAGACTGGCTTCAAATCACTATCCTCAGCTCTCAGCCGCCTGAGTAGCTCAGATTCCAGGCATGAACAATGGCGCCTGGATTAGAATATGAGTTTTTGAGATGTGAGTGGCAAATCCTCAACCTTTTATTCTGGATGCAGGTGTAAGAACAGTTCATGGGGTACAAAGGAGCTTTCTTAGTGACAGTGCCCTTGGCTGGGGAGAAAAGATAAGTGTCTGGGATCAAGAAAGGGTAAAGCTCAGAAGCATAAAATGCAAGCATTAGAAGAAGGTCCTTAAGGCCAGACAATACAGGTCCAAAGCCCTATATTTTCATTTACTTGCTGCATGACTTTGAGAAAGTTACTTACTTTCTGTGCCTTAAGGTTTTTTTTAAATTTTAATCAGCAAGGTAAAAGTTATGATGCTAATGTAAGAGGCAACTTAAAAGATGCTTTGGATGGCTCTAGTTGGAACCTATGAGTTATGTATAAGTCCCCCAACTTTGTGTCTGTATCTTTTGACCTGAGCTAGTCTCTGCTGCAGTCAACTTTGCATTCATTATGGGCTTCAAGACAGAACAGGTTTACAGATCACCATTTTGTATGGAAGGCAAACTGCCCCTCAAACAAGCAATAGCTCCTTCACATAATCTCAAAGAAAAGAGCCCCAAACTCAGATTACTACCTTGTCCTTGTTCTGTTTTAGTAATAAAGTAATAACAATTTCCCCAGGAATCCCCAAAGATGAAATTGAGCTAATAAGGTATCAGGCCATACCAGTGACTTGAGACTGTTTTAACTCTGCATACTTTTCTCACCATCCACCACCATTTCTTTCTCTTTAATCTGAAACCAATGTCTGAACCCCTGATGATAGCTGAATATGTACCAAAGTGCTATCTTCCTATGGCTGCCATGTAATAAATCTCTTTCTCTATCTTTTTCACTTTATCATGTCTTTACTTAGCATATGGGATAAATGACTGAAACTAACTTGGGACTCCTGGACTCTGGGTAAGGGTCTACAACCCTAGTCTCAATAACAGTGTCTATTTTATAGGTTGTTGTAAAGGATAACAGAAACCATAAAAGGGAGGTTTAGAATAATACTTAACATGTAATAAACACACAATTAAAATCTGTTTATTTAGTTTTTAGATTTACTTGTGGTGGGATCAGTTCTTCCATGAAGCAACTTATCTCTATAATTCAATAAAAGAAAATATTTTCAGGCTAGCTAGCATTCAATAATCCAGCCCTTGTATACCTTCCCAACTTTACTTTTGTTCCTGGTGTTGCTCATTCTGTGCCTTGAGCCCTCAGACTTGCTGCACCCTTGGTCTGGAGACTTCCAACTCTTCAGGTTTCACATTCTTAGTGGGGTCTTTTTGACTACTTGGTCCTTTGAAACATTGATCCTATAAATATAAAAATGTAATCTCGGGTGCTGGGGGCTCATGCTGAGCCAAAGCTCAGTTTCTGGCTTTTCTTTTTTACTGGCTAATTGGAGACAAGAGTGTCTCAGATTTGTCTTCATGGGTTGGCTTTAAACCATGATCCTGAGGAGTAGCTAGGATTACAGATGTGAGCCACCAGAGCTTGGGAAAACTATCTACTTTTTACCATGTACCATTTGTACCAGCTAATTTGTAGACCATGCAAACTTAATAATAAGAAGTGCAGAGGCTGGGAAGGTAGCTCAGTGGTAGAGCGCTTGCCTTTGCATGAGGCCCTGGGTTTGATTCCTCAGCACCACATAAGCAAAAAGAAAAAAGCCAGAAGTGGTGTTGTGGCTCAAGTGTTAGAGCACTAGCTTGAGCTGAAGAGCTGAGGGACAGCGCTCAAGCCCAGAGTTCAGGTCCCACGACCAGACCCCCCCCCCAAAAAAAGAAGTGCACAAAGGCACTTTTTTGTGCCAGTTCCAGAGCTTGAACTCAGGGCCTGAGATTTTTTTTTGCTCAAGTTTAGTGCTTTACCACTTGAGCCACAGTCTCATTTCTGGCTTTTTTTTAGGAGGTTTAACTGGAAATCAGAGTCTCAAGGACTTTCCTGCCCTGACTGGCTTTGAATCATGACCCTCAGATCTCAGCCTCCTAAGTAGGTAGGATGACAGGTGTGAGCTACCAGCACCCAGCCTGCACATCTCTTATGGGAGAAGAATTTCTAGACTTTTAAGATGTGTTTTTCATATAGCAAGTCCTTTAAAAGCATGTAAACTTGGGTATTTGATGGATGATGGCCACCCAGGCTGCTCTTGAGGCTGGAGGAAGACTGGAGCACTGGCAGGAGGAGTGTTGTTAGCTGATCCCTTACTTATGTATATTACCCCTCTATAGGGAAATCTGAAGGTGGGCACTTCTACCTTAACTGTCAATATTAGAGTTGAACTCTGTTAGAAATAACCCTGCTAAACATTTTGCTTTTTTGCTTCTAATGGGCAAAGGCAAGAGATCCTGGTAGAAAAGTTAGTGTTAAGTTGGCTGCTATTGGCTCATGTTTGTAATCCTAGCTACTCAGGAGGCTGAGATCTTTGGATCATGGTTCAAAGCCATCTTGGTCAGAAAAGTCCCATGAGACTCTTATCTCCAATTAACAACTCAAAAAACAGAAGTGGTGCTGTGGCTCAAAGTGATAGAGCACTAGCCTTGAGCTGAAGAGCTCAGGGACAGAACCAAAGTCCTGGGTTCAAGCATCATGACTGACCATCCATTCATTCATTAATACTAAGTTACAATGTCTGAGAGACCTAAAAGGGGGCTAGATATCTAAAAACCGTCCTTTCCTTTGACATGGTAAGAACTTGGTGACTCTGTATAAATGGGTAGGTAGAGACAGTAAAATGAGAAGCTCATCCAAGAAAAGAAAGTTTGCTGGGTGCCAGTGGTTCTTGCTTGTAATCCTAGTTACTCAGGAGGCTGGGATCTGAAGATAGCAGTTCAAAGCCAGCCTGGGCAGGAAAGACCCTGAGACCCTTATCTCCAATAAGCCTCCAGAAAAATGAAAGTGGTGCTGTGGCTCATTGATAAAGTGCTCGTCTTGAGTTGAAGAGCTGAGGTACAATGCCCAGGAGTACAGTTGAAGCTCCACCATTGACAAAAGAAAGAAAGAAAGAAAGAAAGAAAGAAAGAAAGAAAGAAAGAAAGAAAGAAAGAAAGAAAGAAAGAAAGAAAGAAAGAAAGGAAGGAAGAAAGAAAGAAAGAAAAGAAAAAATAAAGTCCTGAAGCTCACATCTGTCCCTATGCTTCTATATATGCCCAAAAATATATCCATATTTTAGAATACTTAAAAATAAATAAATAAAAAGCACCCATTTTAGGGGTTACTTATTATTGCCTTCAGTTTAAGGATTGCTAGATGTCAAGACCATGAATATTCTTCCAGCACAGGAAGAATGAAGTGAGCAGATGCTAGCTGCCATTTTAGTCTTTAATTCCTATTTCCTTCATGAGGTAGGGGAAGACAGGGAATATTTCTTTCTTGCTCTTTAACCTCTCATGCTAAAGCTGTTGCTAAAACTTTCACTTTGTGAACATCTCCTTTAGCTAAAACATAACTTTATTGTTATTATTAAGGTGCTGTAAAGAGGGGTGAGCATTTCATAAGCTAGGTAATAAGTACATTTATTTTTTGGACAATGTACTCCTCCCATCACTTCCTCCCCCTCCAAATCTCTTTTTGGTGAGACAATCTGAAATGATTTTTTATATCTTCTATGGGAATGGATTTGTATCTCTGCCCATTAAACTATTTATTTATTTATTTATGTCAGTCATGGGGCTTGAACTCGGGGCATGGGCGCTGTCCCTCAGCTCTTCAGCTCAAGGCAAGCGCTCTACCACTTGAGCCACAGCGCCACTTCCGGTTCTCTGGTGGTTTATTGGAGATAGGTATCTCACAGTCTTTCCTGCCCGGGCTGGCTTTGAACCAAGATCCTCAGATCTCAGCCTCCCGATTAGCTAGGATTACAGGCATGAGCCACCAGTGCCCGGCCCATTAAACAATTTAAAAGGCAAGAATGGTCTGGTTGCTCACACTTGTAATCCTAGCTACTCAGGAAGCTGAGATCTGAAGATCATGTTCCAAAGCCAGTCTGGGCAGGAAAGTCCCTGGCATTATTATCTCTAAATAACCACCAAAAATCCAGAAGTGGGGCTGTGGTAGAGTGCTGCTAGTTTTGAGCAAAACAAACAAACAAAAAAGTGCAAGAACAGTACCCAGATCCTAAGTTAAAACCCTAGAACTGGTGTGCATGCATGTGCATGCACGCACACACACACGCACACACACACACACACAAAGGCAGAGAAGTGTTTAAGGTAAACAGAATAGTTTATTTGAAAATGAAAGGAAAGCCATGGAAGAAATTAGCAATGAAATTAATGAAGCTCTCCATCTAGAGAAGGGTCCAAAGAGGAGTCTAATGGAGTCCTTTCAGAGAACAGTTATTACAATATGGGGCTCCTTGGTATTTCCTCTCCTGAGTTTTGCATTGATTGCCTAATAGCTTATGTTGGCCCTACCCTGGCACTTTTAATTGGTTTAGGGGGCATCATGGGAAGAAAAGCACTTGAATGGGATTCAAGCTAACCTGTTATTTCCTCATCAAGAAAAACCATGATGAGACATGTTATCAATCATGGGTTATGACTTTTTTAATCTCTTCCTCTTTAACAATTCTCTCTCTGTCTGACATGCATGGATTTCAAGTACCTAATATTTTGTGGAAACTGGAAAGCTGGAGGAACCTCTTGACCATTCTCTGGTGACAAAATAGTTTGTTCCCACTAGGGTAGAATTTGAGTAAAGCAGTGGCTTTATTCACTGGGAGCATCCAGCTTTTTTTCACCTCTGGCTTGAGCTCAAATACAGTCTTGTATAGAAAATAAACAAATGCACTAACACAGTGAATGAAAAATAGATTTGCTTTTTAAGAAAAGTTTCCAGCTGAGCTAATCAGGCTAGGTGACAGAATGTCCCTTTGGAGTAAGTTTGTTCTTTTCTGTTTTGTTTTACAGGAATTTGATCATAAGATGCAGAGAAGCCACATTTTGAGAAGTTGAATGTGGAGTCTATATTAGAAAGCTAGTGGATGCAAATGGACACGTGTCCCCCAAAAAACTTACAGCCTCAAATGCACTTAATACTGTTAGGAAACTGAGCCATGAGAGTGGTAAAGAAAGAGCAAAAAGCAATCTCAACAGACCAAATCAACGCTAATGGAGTGTTGAAGAGGGATGTCATGGTGACCTGAGGTGAGTCAGGAGAAACAAGGTATGGCTTAATGGTGACAGAGGTAGAGGGACCTAAATTAGGGGGTAGGGCCACAGGGAGCTCAAGCTTTTGCTCAAAGGTTTCTTCTTCCCATAATGCTATGGGTTCCCACTCCAACACTTCTCATACTACTTTGGGTGCTCACTCAACTAATGAAAAGCACCAGGGCTGCACATTCATGAGCCATTGGGCAATCAGCACAAAACTCAGGAGAGAAGTGAGAGGAGTCTCCCATCCTATAAAAACCACTCTCAATGAGGACTCCATTGGACTTTTCTTTGGGCTTCTCTTCAAACAAATGGAAAGAGTTTCTGAAACTTTATTTCATGGTTTTCTTTTCACTTTCAAATTAACTTACTGTGTTTATCTTAAACACCGGCCTTTAAAAAATTTAATGGGAGAAGCAGCCTAACCCAGCCCTGAACAGCAACAGCAGCTGGCAGTGGCAGTGAGCAACCCCAGTCTCGGGGCCCAGCGTGGCCCAGCACCTCTCTGCACCAGCCCATGGGAACAGCCCAGCACAGCCCAGGGAGGTAGCAGTGGCCACAGTAGTGGCAGCAAGCCCAGACTGGTTGCACAGGGCAGTGCCTCTCTGAACCAGCCAGTACCCAGCCCATCCTGAGATGGCAGCAGCAGCCCTGGAGGTGGCAGTGGTAGCAAAGGATCCCAGACTCATGGAGTGACCCTGTGCCTCCCTTCACTGGCCCACGGAAGCAGTCCAGCCTGGAGCAGGGGCGACAACGGTGAGGAACCCCAGGCCCATGGCACCAACCCCAGCAGCATAAACAGTGGCAAAGGTGTGAAGCACAGACCCAGCCTGCACCCCACCCAGCATAGCCCACAATCATCTCAACAAACGCAGAACATGGTAGTGACCAGCAACCTACAGTGCACATAAACAGTGATCTGCCACAGCACTGCTGATAGCTCCCAACCAGTACTAGGACAAAACCTCAGACCAGGTAAAGTACTCTCAACCAGCCCAGCGCCTAGAGCAAGCTACCCTAATTGATCCAGGAACAAACCCAGAACCAAGCAAAGGTTCTAGTGACCAAAACAATCAAGGCCTAGAATTGGTCTCCAATAATCCCTGAATCCACATGCAAAAATCACAGCAAAAAATTACAAGATTCATCAACGACCAAGATAGTAAACCAGAGTCAAAGGCCAGCAAGCACATAGGGGAGAATGCCAGTGGAAGCAAAAAAGAAATGGAAGACAAATGCTACATCCAAGAGATGATAGAGGCAATGACTCAAGAATTAAAAGGAGAAATAGATCCAAAATTTAAAGAACAAAAGAACAAGCTATCAAAAGAGATCCAGGCCTTTGAACAAGAAATGCACTCAAAAATATACGCAGCACACACCTCGCCAAAAGATGAGATTAATACTCTAAGGAACTACTTAGAAATTATAAATGGCTCAATTTCCTCCATGCAAAATTCAATTTCCTCCATGCAAACCACAATGGAATCCACAGTTAATGGAGTGTTGAAATGGAAAACAGAATATCACATACTGAAAACAAAATGCAGGCACTGGAAAAAAAAAGTTACAGATATGGAAAGAAACACTCAAAATATGCCAAAGGAAAGTCCAAGAACAAGCAGACTGTGCCAAGAAATTTAACCTTCATATAATTGGGGTGGCCAAAGGGGAGGAATACCAGAATAAAGGAACACAACACGTATTCAATAAGATCTTCAAAAATTTCCCGTCTTAAAAGAGAAAATCTTACCTACATAACAGAGTCCTACAGAACACATAACAAGCAAGATCCCAGGAGGAACACTGCTAGGCACATCATAGTAAAAATGCTAGATTTTAGCAATAAGAAAGCAATCTTGCATGCAGCAAAAGCAAAGAAATAGCTATACTATAGTGGGAAAAAATTAGAATCACTGCATATCTCTCCACACAAACCCTCAATGCAAGGAAAGTACCACCTGAGCCATCAGAACCAAAAACTGCCACCCCATACTGCTATACTCAGCTAAGCTAGCATTCACATTTGATGGAGAAACTAAAATTTTTAATTGTAAAAATAACTAAATGAATTCATAAACAATAAGCCAGCATAAAAAAATATTAAGAGAGGGATTACAATCTGAAGAAAGCAACCAAGAACAGGGATCCATACCAATAGATATCATTAGGAGACCAACTTAGAAAAAAACAGGAGGAAAGGAAAGAAGAAAAATTTAGGAAAGTAGGAAAATGACAGGAAACACACTATACCTCTCTATAATAACAATAAATATTAATGGACCGAATTCACCCATCAAAAGAAAAAGAACTGCAGATTGTATCAGAACACAAGATCCATCAATTTGCTGTCTTCGAGAGACCCACCTCACAGCCAAAGATAAAAGCAAACTCAGTGAAAGGATGGAGGAAGATCTACCATGCAATGCCCCCAGCAAGAAGGCAGGAGTTGCCATTCTGATATCTGATAAAGTAAACTTTACATTAAAATGATTATGAAAAGACAAAGAAGATCACTACATATTAATACAGGGAACAATCCAAGAAGAGGATATCACCATTGTCAATCGTATGCCCCAAATATCAGTGCACCCAAATATGTTAAGCAAATACTCTCAGATTTACAGGAAAGGATGGATCCAAATACAATAATACTAGGAGACTTCAATACTACACTCTCACCAAAGGACAGGTCTACCAACCAAAGAATTGACAAAGACATCTCTGAATTAAATGATGCCATATCTCAAGCAGACTTAACTAATATATATCGAATTTTCCACCCAACAACAACCTAGTACACATTCTTCTCAACAGCCAATGGAACTTTTTCTAAAATAAACCTAAAATAGACCATATCTTAGCTCATTCAAGGAATTTAAGCAAAGAGGATCGACATAATCCCCTGTATTCTATCTTACCATAGTGGAATCAAACTAGTTCTCAATAACAAGGCATACAATAGAAAAAATTCAAACATATGGAAATTAAACAGTACACTGCTGAGCAACACATGGGTCAAAGAATAAATTAAAGAAGAAATTTTAAAAGTTCCTACAATTCAAGGAAAATGAAGACATCACAAAGAAACCTCTGTGACACCACAAAAGCAGTGCTGAGGGGCAAATTTATTGCTCTCAGTGTGCACATCAAGAAAACAGAGACAAAAAAAGAAAACAGAGACATACCAAGAAAACAATCTCATTATGCAACTAAAACTGCTAGAGAAACAAGGAAACGTTTAACTTAAAGTTGCTAGATGGAGAGAGATAACCAAAATAAGAGTTGAAATTAATGAGATAGAGACTAAGAAAAGTATAGATAAAATTAATAAAACAAAAGGCTGGTTTTTTGAAAAAAATCAGTAAAATTGATGGACCACTGGCAATATTAACTAAAAAAAGAAGAGAGGAGACCCAAATCAATAAGATCAGAGATGCCACAGGAAAAAAACACAACATCCAAGACATCCAAATAATTATAAAGAAATATTTCCAGACTCTATATTCACAAAGGAAGGAAAACCTAGCAGAAATGGATGAATTTCTAGAGAAATACAAATTGTTCAAACAGAACCAAGAAGAAATAAATCCGTTAAATATGCTAATAACCTACAATGAGATAGAAGAAGCAGTCAGAAGGAAAAGCCCAGGACCAGATGGATTCACTACGGAATTCTATAAGACCTTTAAAGAAGAACTAATACCCATACTCCTCAAGCTCTTCAGAGAGATAGAAACAGAAGGAGTAATCCCAAACTCATTCTATGAAGCCCCTATCACACTCATCCCCAAACCAGGCAAAGACCCAACAAAAAAAGAGAACTACAGATCTCTTTGATGAACACAGATGCAAAGCTCCTCAATAAAATTCTAGCCAAGAGAATCCAGAAACATATAAAAAAAATCATACATTATGAACAAGTAGGCTTCATCCCAGAAATACAGGGATGATTTCATATACATAAGTAAATAAATGTAATCCATCACATCAACAGATCCAAGGTCAAGAACTACATGATTATCTCCATTGATGCAGAAAAGGCTTTTGATAAAATACAGCACTCATTCATGCTAAAAGCTCTGGAAAAAATAGGAATAGAAGGAACATTCCTTAAAACAATAAAAGACTTATATGACAGACCAACAGCCAATATTATACTTCATGGGGAAAAACTACAACCAATTCCCCTAAAAACAGGAACAAAACAAGGATGCCCATACTCTCCACTCCTTTTCAATATAGTTCTGGAATCCTTAGCCAGAGCAATAAGGCAAGAAAAAGACATTAAAGGGATCCGCATAGGGGAGGAAGGAGTTAAACTATCTCTTTTTGCAGATGACATGATTTTATATCTTAAGCTCCATCCCCAAATTCTTAGAGGTTATGAACCACTTCGGCAAAGTAGCAGTATACAAAATTAACCCACAAAAATCAGTCGCCTTTTTGTACATCAACAGTGTACAAGCAGAAAGGGAAATCAAGGAAACAACCCCATTCACAATAACCTCAAAAAAAATAAAGTATCTAGGAATTAACATAACCAAAGATGTTAAGGGTTTATTTCATGAAAACTATAAAAGCCTAAGAAAAGGGATAGGCAGAATTAATATGGTGAAAATGGCCATAGTGCCAAAACTGGTACACACATTCAATGCAATTCCCATTAAAATTCCAATGATGTACTTCACTGAAATAGAGAAAACAGTCCAAAAATTCATATGGAACAACAAAAGACCCATAATAGCCAAAGCAATTCTCGGAAAAAAGAAAGAATGCAGGAGGGATTACGATACCAGATTTCAAGCTCTACTATAGAGCCATAATAACAAGACATCTTGGTACTGGCACAAAAAAACCCCTAAGATTGCATACATACAGTCAGTTGATATTTGACAAAGGAGCCAAAGACATACAGTGGAAGAATCAACTACTGGCGCTGGGAAAACTGGATGACCACATGCAGAAAACTAAAAGTGGTCCCTAGCCTGTCACCATGAACTAATATCAACTCAAAATGGATTAAAGATCTTAACATCAAACCTGAATCTCTGAAACTACTGCAGGACAGAGTAGGAGAGACACTTGAACATATAGGCACAAGCAGGAACTTCCTGAACAGAGTTCCAAGGTCACAACAAATTGGAGAGAGAGTCGATAAATGGGACTACCTTAAAATAAAAAGTTTCTGCACAGAAAGCAATAGCAGCCAAACTAGAAATACAGCCAACTAATTGGAAAAAAATATTTACCAGCAATATATCAGACAAGGTGCTAATATCCATTATATACAGGGAACTGAAGAAACTAACCCCTCACAAATTTAGCAAACCAATCATGAAATGGGCAAGGGAGCCAAAGAAACTTCTCAGAAGAAGAGATAAAAATTGCAAAGAAACATTTGAGGAAATGCAAATAAAACTGAGATACCACCTTACCCTGGTCAGAATGGCCCGCATCCTAAAGTCAGCCAATGACAAATGCTGGAGGGGATGTAGAGAAAGAGGAACCCTACTGCATTGCTGGTGAGAATGTATACCAACACAACCACTTTGGAAAGCAGTCTGGAGGTACTTCAGAAAGCTAAATATAGACCTCCCCTATGACCCAGCCATACCACTCCTAGGCATCTACTCTGAACAACAGGAATCAGCATACAAAGACATATGCCCCTCCATGTTCATTGCAGCACTGTTCACAATAGCCAAAATATTGAAACAATCCCGATGGCCCACTACTGATGAGTGGATCCAAAAATTGTGGTACCTATATACAATGGAATACTATGCAACCATTAGAAAGGACAAAATGATGGCATTTGCATGGAAATGGATGGAACTAAAGTAAATTATTTTGAGAGATTTAAGCCAAGAACAAAGAGACAAATGGCACATGGTCTCCCTGATATGTAGAAGCTAAAGCCAAAATGCAAGAACATATGACAAAGTAAACAGGACTTGAGAAACAAAGGACAGTTACTCATTTTATCATATCATTACTAAATGACTCCATGTCTTGACCATATATATGGTAGATATATGCACGCAATGTTGGGAAGCCAGGAGGAGGACAAGAATAAATGGGAAACAGAGCAACATACAACAAAGGGGCCCATCAGCTGCACAGGACATAGAAGAAAAAGAACCTAGCAACCCAAAGATGGTGATGGGAAAGGAGGAATGAAAGGGAAAGTGGGAAAGGGAACAGCCTACACTAAGCAAAAGGAAAGAAATGTAATCATCACCTGAGGTGGAAGAAATAATTTGTATTGTCAAAGCTCATAGAATTCACAAACTTTTTAAATCATGATAATGACAATGTGCCTTGTGAAGGTTAAAATGTGTTTGTGACTTTAACTAAGTATCACTACTCTGCAATACTGTGAAATATGTGAAATCTATGTAATCACCTAATCTCAATTTTTAAGAACAAAGTGAGGGAAGGGTTGGGTTAGGAGTGATGGGTGACAATGTTGTCAGACACCTTGTATTCATATACTATTTTGTGGAATGGGAAATTCTTTGTACAACTACTTAAAGATAATAAAAAAGGAAAAACAAACAATAAAACACAGCTTCATTTGAGTGGGAAAAAAAGGAAGAATAAGATTATGTCATTTACAGGGGAAATAAATGAACCTAGAACAAATCATGCTAAGTGAGGTAATCCAAGCCCAAAGACACAAATGGTGTATGTGTTCTCTTCATATGTGGAAGCTAGATCTAAACTTAAACTTGACATTATAACCTATACAGGACTCTAGGCAATTACACACTGCCAGACCAAAGGAGGACACTCCTAGGGGAGGGATCCAAGGATGTAACTTCTCTGAACATTTAAAATACTATTTATTGAAACAAGAAAAAATTAATGAGAAAAGAATCCATTCTCCTAGATGGCATCTCCTAGACACAAATAAAAAGCAAATTAGGGACCATGAGAGGTGCCTGCCTTCTTTCTGCCCTGGTACTCCAAGCTTTCCAGCAGCCCTGTAGACAGACAGGCAAGCCAGAGAGAATGGCAGGTATCATAGACAAGTAATCAGTGTAGGAAAGATCTAAAGAGAAGCTAAGGTGGAAGTTGGCTGTAAATGGGGAAAAAAGACCACTAAGAAACTGAGAACTCTTACTAACTGTAATTCCAGCTTTCCCGGCACTCATTGAATTATGACAAAAAATAAAATTAAATTAAAAGGAAACCATAGCCATGGGCTCAAGCCTATATTTATCTGTTTGTTGTTGTGCCAGTAAGGCTTGAACTTTGGGCATTAATATCATTCCTTAGTTCTTGTGCTCAAGCCTCATGTTCTATCAACTGAGTCACAGCTCTACTTCCCAAGACCTAAACTTTGTTTTTTGGTCAGTCATAGGGCTTAAACTTCGGGCCTGGGTGCTGTCCTTGAGCTTTTCTGCTCAAGGCTAGCACATGACCACTTTGAGCCATAGCTTCACTTCAAGTTTTCCCGTGGTTCATTGGAAATAAGAGTTTCAGGGACTTTTTTTTGCCTGGACTGGCTTTTAACCATGATCCTCAGAACTCAGCATTCTGAGTTGTAAACTTATTTTTTCCTTATGGTACCAATCCTGGAGCTTGGACATCTGGGGCCAGGAAACTCTAAGGTAAACATCAAATTATTCCCAGCCTCCCTCAGGGTCAGGAAATTTTGCACCCCAGGATCCCCCATTTTTTTTTTTTTTTGGTCAGTCGTGGGGCTTGAACTCTGGGCCTGGGCGCTGTCCTTCAGCTCTTCAGCTCAAGGCAAGCGCTCTACCACTTGAGCTACAGCACCACTTCCGGTTTTCTGGTGGTTTATTGGAGATAGGAGTCTCACAGTCTTTCCTGCCCCGGCTGGCTTTGAACCGTGATCCTCAGATCTCAGCCTCCTGATTAGCTAGGATTACAGGCGTGAGCCACCAGCGCCTGGCAGGATCCCCCATTTTGACCTCTTCTGTATTTGTGCCTAACTCTCTCTTTTTGTCTCCTCTCCCAACCCTCTCCCTCCAACATTTTCTTCTCATTCCACATGAAAATATGCTCTCTCGCTCTTGCTCTCGCTCTTTCTCTCTCCCTCTCTCTCTCTGAACTTCAATTTCTTTTTTATTCAAAGGTCTCCCTGGAGAATTCTTGGTTATGTGTGGATCTGGGCTGTGTACACACAAGTAGGGTTATCTGAAATCACTTCCCCTTTAATTTTCTTGTTTTTTTCCCTTCTCTCTTTTCTTTACTCTTCTTCCTCTTTCCTTTTATTTATGCTCCTCTCTGTTCTTTTATTCTCCTTTCCTGTACTGGGGCTTGAACTAATAGCTTGGGTACTGTCCCTTAGCTTTTTCACTCAAGCTTGGCAGTTTTCACCTGGAGCAACACCTCCACTTCTGGTTTTATGGTAGTTAACTGGAGAAAAGAGTCTCACAAATTTTCCTGTCTGGGCTGGTTTTAACAAAAATCTTAAGATCTCAGTCTCCTGAGTAAGTAGGATTATAGGTAAGAGTCTCATGGACTTTCCTGCCCAGGCTGGTTTTGAATCATCATCCTCAGATCTCAGCTTCCTGAGTGGCTAGGATTACAGGTATGAGCCACTGGTGCCCAGCTAGAATTGACTTTCTTTACGGATGGAAACTAAATGCTGGCTAATATAGTCAACAGCTAATATTAATTATTGCAGAGAACTGCAGTGACCAACAAAGCAACTGTGACACTTATAAAGACAATACTTATGAAGATTCAAGGTCTTTTAAGAATTAAGCACATGGTGTCTGAATCAAAAAGCAAATCAGAACATCCAAATATGTCATCTGACCTTGACATGGAAACCACATGGTAGGGAAACAGTCTTTACAGGTGAGACTTTACATTCTTTTCTTTCTTCTTCTTCTTCTTCTTGGGCAGGGGGTGGGGGGAGTCCATTCATGGGGCCTGGGCCTGGGCGCTGTCCCTCAGCTCTTCAGCTCAAGGCTAGCACTCTACCACTTGAGCCACAGTGCCACTTCCAGCTTTTTTCTTTTTTTCTGCTCATGTGGTGCTGAGGAATCGAACCCAGGGCCTCATGTATGCAAGGCAAGCGCTCTACCACTGAGCCACCTTCCCAGCCCCTAGACTTTACTTTCCAATACACCTGCATTTGCAAATTGATTGCATTCGTGAGTTTAAAACTTTTCAGCATGACAACAGTCAAGACTTGAGCCAGACTGCCTAGATGGGACTTGTGTTTCACAAAGGATGAGCTGTGTGAACTATGAGTCCGCTAAACTTTTATGGGCCTCAATTTTCTCATGTCTTAAAGTGAAAATTCAAGAAGAATTATTTAATTCAGTGGAGAATTAAACCAGGTAGTATCATCCTTAAATCATCCCAGAATTTAGAACTATTTTATAAGTTATGTACATAATTCTATTTTGTTTTCACAGTTCATTAAACTGGCAGTTGTCTCCTCCTCCTCCTCCTCCTCCTCCTCCTCTTCCTCCTTCTTCTTCTCTTCTTCCTATCTGTTTCCTTGCTGGCAAAAGAGGATGAAAATAGCTTACAAGCTAGGCGCCAGTGGCTCATACTGTAATCCTAGCTACTCAAGTGTCTGAGATCTGAAGACTGCAGTACAAAGTCAGACTGTGTAAGAAAGTCTGTGAAACTCTTATCTCCAATTAACCACCAAAAAGCCAGAAGTAGGGCTGGAACTCAAATGGTAGAGTACTTCTTGAGCAAAAACAAAACAACAAAGCCCCCAAAACCCCCAAAACTCAGACAGCACCCAGGCCCTGAGTTCATACTCTAGGACTCTCTCTCTCTCTCTCTCTCTCACACACACACACACACAAACCAACAAAGCCAGGTGCTAATGGCTCATGCCTATAATCTGTAATCTTAGCTATCTGGGAGGTTATGATCTGAAAATAGAGTTTCAAAGCCAGCCCAGGGAGATTTGTGAGATTCTTATGTTCAATTAAACAGAAAAAAAGCTGGAGGTAGAACTGTAGCTCAAGTGCTACAGCACTAACTTTGAGCAAAAAGCCAAGTGAGAGTATGAGGTTCTTAATTCAAGCCCCAGGAACTAAACATTAACACACACACACACACACACACACACACACACACACACACACACACACACAAATAACTTACCATGATAAAACCTAGATCACATAGCAAAAGTTCAGAGATTAGTAGTCAATTCATATTTATCTACTCTCATTCTACTTCATTTCACATGTTCCTGGGACTGGATATTGCGTGATATCAAGTTGATATATTTTGGGATTGCTAGTGAAACCAGCCCACAACTAGTGTGTGTGTGTGTGTGTGTGTGTGCATATGAGAGAGAGACAGAGATAGAGAGAGATTCACTTCTTTCAACATTTACTGAACACATATTTCCTAACACTATTCTTAGGTGCTTAGAATATATCACTCAGCAAAATAAATTGAGATAGTCCAGCTTACATTCTAATAGAGACAATCAGTAGAAACCTAAATTAACAAGCTTTCAGTGATTAGTAAATTGGTCATACAAGAAGTGAGGAATGGGGCTGGGAAGGTGGTTCAGTGGTAAAACGCTTGCCTTGCATGCTTGAGGCCCTGGGTTTGATTCCTCAGCACCCATAAGCAAAAAAAAAAAAGCCGTAAGTGGCGCTGTGGCTCAAGTGGTCGTGCTAGCCTTGAGCTGAAGAGCTGAGGGACAGCGCCCAGACCCAGAGTTCAGGCCCACGACCGGACCCAAAATAAAAAATAAAAAACAAAACAAGAAATGAGGAACTCAGAAGATGGATACTATAAGGTTAGGGGGGCTAGATGACATTTCTTAAGAATTAAAACTCTCTTCAATCTGGATGTGGGAACACATGACTATAGTCCCCCTACTGGGAAGGCTGCAGCCAGAAAATCTCAAGTTCAAGGCCAACATGTGCTACATAGCAAGTTTCTACCTCCAAAAAACCCCAAAAGAACAACAACCAATTAACAGACCAAACAACAACAAAGCCCCTGCATATAACAGACACTGATGGCTCACGCTTGTAGTCCCAGAAACTCAGGAGACTGAGATTTGAGGATTAAGGTTCAAAGATAGTAAAGGCAGGAAAGTCTGTTCAACTCTTATCTTCAATTAGCTAGCAAAAAGCTGGAAGGGAAGGGAAGCTGTGACTCATGGTAGAGCTCCAGCTTTCAACAGAAAAGCTGAAGGACAGCACACAGGCCTTTAGCTCAAGCCCCAGTACTACTGGAACACACACTCACACAATCAAAACAACAAAACCCCCTACAAAACCTGAAATGGTGCACATAGCCCTTGCAGTTATTTTAATATTCATGTGTAATAAACCAGAGGCTAATGAGACCCCTTAGGGTTATAGCATGGAAAATACAGCTAGGGCCCAGCAGGAGCCTTGAGACTTGAGTTTGAGTCTTGCCTCTGTGAAAGACTCCTTTCTGTTTCCTGCCCTCATTTCTGAGATCATTGTCACTTCTGATTTTCCATAATTCTCTGGCAGAAAAAAAATTAGTCTATGTTACAGTAACACCACTTTTCAGCTGAATGCTTGCACCAGGCCTCTTATTAAGTTGAATGCTGGGCAGCAAGCATACTGCACTGTACTTGGACCCTGACTCAATTCAGAAAATGTAGTTCCAGAGTCTTTTTTTTTTTGTGAAAATACTGTACAAAGGGGTTACAATTACATGGGCAAGATAATGAGTACATTTCTTATCAAGCATTGTAGCCTCCTCTTTTGTCTCCCCTTCCCATCCCATCCTCTCTCTGCCCCCCACCCAACCTTCCTACCCCCACCCACCAAAGTTGTAAAGTTCATTTTCGACATAACGACTTGTACATCTCATTGTTGCAATGGGTCCACCTGTATCCTTATTTAAACGATTTGTTTTTCCCCTCCCCTCCACAAATTATACCAACATCAAATATAGTGAAAGCAGAGGTTATACTGTGGGGGAGAGACATACAAAGCAACAAAGAAATAATCTTATAAATGTGTTAGAAACAATCGAATGAAAGAAAAAAAAACATTTGAGTACATATCTTAGGGTTTATTTCCCTAACATCACCTTATCTGACCTTTTCTGCTTGACTCAGACGTATACTAGGGAAATAAGGGAAAACATGGGACCTATGTTTCTTTGGGCCTGGCTTACTTCACTTAATATAATGCTTTCCAAGTCTTTCCATTTCCTAACAAATGGGGCAATGTCATTCTTTCTGATAGAGGCATAGAATTCCATTGTGTATATATACCACATTTTCTTGATCCATTCATCTACTGAGGGGCATCTGGGTTGGTTCCATATCTTAGCTATGGTAAATAATGCTGCAATAAACATAGTTGTGCTGGTAGCTTTAGTGTGGTCTTGTTTGTAAACATTTGGGTAAATGCCCAAAAGTGGGATTGCTGGGTCATAGGGAAGCTCTATGTGGAGTCTTTTGAGGAACCTCCATACTGCTTTCCAAAGTGGTTGAACAAGTTTACACTTCTACCAACAATGCAGTAGGGTTCCCTTCTGTCCACATTCCCTCCAGCATCTGTTGTTATTAGAGTTCTTGATTATAGCCATTCTAACTGGGGTGAGGTGGTATCTCAATGTTGGTTTGATTTGCATTTCTTTTATGGCTAGAGAGTTTGAGATTTCTTCATGTGTCTATTGGCCATCCTTCTTTCCTCTTCAGAGAAGTTTCTCTTTAAGTCTTTAGCCCACTTATTTATTGGGCAGTTGTTTCTTTGAAGATTTGTTGTTGGGGGATTTAATTTTTTGAGTTCCAGGTATATTTTAGATATGAGACCCTTGTCCATTGTATGGCTAGTGAAGATCTTCTCCCAATCCATGGCTTTCTATTGATCTTGCTAGCTATGTCCTTTGCCATGCAGAAGCTCTGCAACTTCATGCAATCCCATTTGTCCAACCTTTCTTTGATTTGTTGTGTTTCTGGGTCTCTATTCAGAAAATTTCGGCCTGTGCCAAGGAGACCTAGGGTTTCTCCTATTCCATCCTGTAATGTTTTCAAAGTATCTGCTTTGACTCCGAGGTCTTTGATCCATTTGGGGTTGATTCTGGTGCAGGGTGATATAGAAGGATCTAGCTTTAGTTTTCTACAAGTGTTTAACCAATTTTGCCAGCACCATTTACTGAAGAGGCTGTCTTCCTTCCATTCTATTTTTGTTTAGCTCCCTTTAGTTCCAGAGTCTTTTAGAATGTTCAAATGGAAGAACAAGCTCATAAATTAATATTGAAGCTGGGAATTGGTGGCTCAGAGTGGTATTCCTACCATCTCAGGAGCTAAGATTTGAGAATTGTGGTTCAGACAGCCTAGGAAGAAAACCCATGAAACTCTGGTCTCGGATTAACTACCAAAAAGGCAAAAGTGGAGATACGTCTCATGTAATAGAGTGCTACCTTTGAGCAAAAATATCTAAGTGACAGCACTTAGGGCTCAGTTCAAGCCTCAGTACTGGCACAAAAGAAAGAGAAAGAGGGGAAGGAAGGAAGGAAGGAAGGCAGGAAGGAAGGAAGGAAGCAAGGGGGGAAGGGAGGAAGGGAGGAAGGGGGAAGGAAGGGGAGAAGGAAAGGAGGGGAGAAGGAAAGGAGGAGGGAGGGTGGAAGGGAAGGAAAAAAGAAATTAATGTTGAAGAGGCTTGCTATTAAAATTGTATGGAGGAGGTCTTGTGTGGATAAGCTTACATTTCCCCATTCTATTATTTATTTGGTTATGTATTTAGTGTGTATAGTGGTTCTTTTATTCAGGGCCTGGGTGCTGCCTGTCCCCTAACCTTTTCACTCAAAGTTGAGTGAACACTTGAGCAACATTCCACTTCTGGACTTCCCTCCTAGGCTGTCTTCTAACCATAATTCTAACATTTCATGTTCCTGGGGAGCTACAATTGCAGGAGTGAGCCATTAATGCTAGTATGCAAATCGTGATTTGGGGGTAAACTTTTTATCTTAGTCATTAATGTGTGTATATGCACATACATACATATATACATGAATATACACACATACATATATATGCATATATACATATATGTGAGTACTATAAAATTACTCATCCAGGAGTAAAAAGATATAATTTGCAGGAAAATGGACATACCTGAAGAAAATGATGTTAAATGAAGTCAGTCAAACTCAGAGAGACAAAAGACACATGTCTTCTCTCATATGTGGAAGTTTTATCTCAATTATAAATATATTCGTAAGTTGGGTACTGGTGGCTCATGCCTGTAATCCTAGCTACTCAGGAGGCTGAGATCTGAGGATCACAGTTCAAAGCCAACCTTGGCAGGAAAGTCAGTGAGACTCTTATCTCCAATAAATCACCAGACAACTGGAAGTGGTGCTGTGGCTCAAGTGGTAGAGCACTCGCCTTGAGCTGAAGAGCTGAGGGATAGCACCCAAGCCCAGAGTTCAAGCCCCACAACTGACCAAAAAATATATATATATATATATATATATATATATATTTGTAAGCTGAGTATTGGTGGTTCAGACCTGTAATCCAAGCTACTAGCTAAGTTACTAGCTTCCTAGCTCAGGAGGATGGATCTGAGGATTGCAGTTCAAAGCCATATAGGGCAGGAAATCTGTGAGACTGTATTTCCAATTAAGCACCAACAAAAGCCAGAAGTATTGCAAAAAACTCAGGAACAGTTCCCAATCCCTGAGTTCAAGCCCTAGGACCAGTACAACACACACACGCAAACACACACACTCTCTCAGACACACACACATGAATACATATATATGTATGTATATTTAGACTCATATGTATGTATACATATATATGTGAATATTTGCATATATAGAGCTATGTATGTATGTATGTATGTATCTATCTATCTATCTGTGGGGTCTTATGCACAAATTTATCAACTTAAGAATCCAAATGCTGTAACTCCTTTGAACAACTTACTTAGAGCTTAACAAAATAAATACCAAAAAGCTTGAATTTATGTGAAGGGGTCAGGGAGAAGGAGGTAAATGGATGAAGAGAGGAAGGTATATGCAGTCATAATATTCACTGCAGATATGTGAACATGGAACAATCAAAACTAAGGGGCTGTGTGGGGTTGGGAAAGATGAGCAGAATGATGGAAAGGGTGACATGGATGAAGATACGGGGTACTCATGAACTGAGGTGTTATAGTAAAGCCCCTTTGCACTACTACTTAAAGATACTAAAAAAGAGAGGTCTTTAAAAATTGAAAAAAATGAATAAAAGTGTGAGTGTGGCACCATGCCCCCAAACTGTACCCTTACACATGCATTTACACACAGCTGTGCATGCATATTTGTATGCATGCACCCCCTCACACATACACACATAATACACATAATGCACATAATACACTTAATACACTTATATGGCATACACCTTCCTCTAGAAACTTTTTTTTTGGGGGGGTCCAGTTGTGGGGCCTGAACTCTGGGCCTGGGCACTGTCCCTCAGCTCTTCAGCTCAAGGCTAGCGCTCTACCACTTGAGCCACAGCATCACTTCCGGCTTTTTCCTTTTTGCTTGTGTGGTGCTGAGGAATCGAACCCAGAGCCTCATGCATGCAAGGCAAGTGCTCTACCACTGAGCCACCTTCCCAGCCCTCTAGAAACTTTTTGTTGTTGTCTGTCATCCAGCTTGAACTCAAGGCTGGGGTGCTATCCTTGAGCTTTTTTGTGTTGTTGTTCAAGGCTGATATTCTACCAGTTTGAGCCACAACTTCACTTCTGGTTTTCTGGTGGTTAATTAAGATAAATTCTCACAGATTTTCCTGCCTGGGCTGGCTTCCAACTGTGATCTTCAGATCTGAGCCTCCTGAGTAGCTATGATTACTGTGAGTGACTTGTGCCTGGTCAGAGACAATTCTTAAAAGTCCTCACTGTTTCTGTCACCACTGAACTCCAATCCTCACATTCAAGTGTTATGAAATCCCAGCACACTGTGAAATGTAGGGAAAATGTGCAGATTGAATATGATAATGGCATGTAATTTTGAATGATCTTATGACTCATTAAGCCTTCAAAACTTAGAGATATTTATTTTAAACCCTGTCTAAAGCTTAAGCAGTTAACACAGCTTTCAAGCACTCTGTGGGCAGGATGACACAGCTGATCAGTACACTTAACACTCACCTCAGGGGTGAATTAAATCTGACTTCAGTCATTACAGATGGAAGCTTAATGGTTTCCATCCAGTCTTATTGTAAGGAGTAGCCCACAGAGTACCAGAAGGCAGCCTCAGAAAGACAGTTGGGATGCTTCACTGGGAAGGATTTGTGAAGTGAAAGGTGAGGGGTACCTCTGCATCTGGAATCAATCTTCAAGAGGACTGTGTTCTACAGGAGGAAGTTGTCAGGGTGTCTGACATTATTGAGCGGTTCCCTGTTATTCTGCTCCCAATCTAGATTCATTCTGCTCAAACAGAAGCTTCTCCAACTCTCATAAGCTCTGTGCACCATCCCCCCTTTCCCCGTGCTTCCTAGCTTGTTGATTTAGCCAGGAAGCTCTCTGACTCTCCCTTGGGGTAAAAAAAGCATGGCCTGGTGGTGCAGATGACATCCCAGGGCAGGATGGGAGGATGAACTATGAGAAAGCCTCCTTGCCTGCCAACACAGAAACAATTAGTGCTACTGGAGAAGAGAGAGGTGATGTCTGATTGGGATATGAAGTGTTCCCTCAGGATCATGTGTTGAAGACTTGGTTTCCAGCTGGTGGTTCTATTAGGAGGTGGTGAAGATTGTAGAAGGTGTGGCCCAAGGAGAGGAAGTTAGGTTGTTAGTGTATCCTCTTCCATTTGGGGTTTGACAGGCCCTCAGCATGTATCTTTAGCCCCCAACTGGATTAGTGCAATGCCTCCCATCCAGACCTAAACTCCACCCTGCCCTTCACAAAGAAAAGAGAACTCTCCCCAGGCCTCCCCATCAGTTTCTCTGGGGATCAGTCCATATTCCTGCTCTTCGAAAAGATCTAAACTCCACCCTGCCTATGCACTGTTTTCAGAGACCAGCTGTGCACACACAGGACCTCCCAGCTTTAGCTCTGAGGGTATAAAGTTGCCCCTGGGAAACAGACAGATGCCATTTCTCTCTCTCACATGGGGGAGGTGGCCTTGTTAGCCTTGGCTGGCAATAAACTCCTTTTCCTGTGTCTGTGTGGCCTTCAGGGATGGATGCTTCCATAGGTTATTGGGAACAGACATTTTTAAAAATAGATTTTTATTTTTTAAGGTAGTTGTACAAAGGACTTGCTAGATATACAAGGAGGCAGTTGATGAATACAGTGCCTCTTGACCAATGTCACTACCCTGCACTTTTCTTAATTTTTAGGTTATGTACTGAATTTTTTTTGCCATTGAACAGTCATCCCTTCAACGTCTTTATCTCCCACCTCCATCCACCTTTTCCCTTATTTTTCTGTTCTTTGATATATGCAATGCATATATAGTAGCCTACAGGTTACTCATTTCCCCCATTCATTCTTCTATCCCTTTCCTCCCTATTAGTACCCATTTCCTAGTACTCTTTTTTTTTATTTTGGCAGTTGTGGGGCTTGAACTCTGGGCCTGGGCGCTGTCCCTCGGCACTTCAATGCAAGGCAAGTGCTCTACCACTTGAGCCACAGCACCACTTCCAGTTTTCTGATGGTTAATTGGAGATAAGAGTCTCATGGACTTTTCTGCCTGGGCTGGCTTTGAACCGAGATCCTCAGATCTCAGCCTCTTGAGTAGCTAGGATTACAGGCATGACCCACCATCGCCCAGCTTCCTAGGACTCATTTTGATGGGCTTTGACTAAGTCTTACTAAGGAATTGTACTATTTGCAGGAACAGGTTTTTGAAGGTTTCATCTTGTCTTCACTCTCCTCTCTCCCCTTCCTGGCTGCCTCAATCTGTGGCTCACTTCTACTTACCCTTCTGCCATGATTAATTATCCTGAGGAAGTCTGAGAGGAGAAGTTAGATGGTCTATTTTGGTGAATTCTGGAACTGGGAAGTGAGTAAGTGATAAGGTCTAAGCTAACAGAAGCTCAGAATCTCTGGGCAGAGCTTGCATAGAGAAATGCCTGGAGGCATGATTGAGACCTGACAATGTCTTCTGCTCCAGCCTTCTCTACCCATACAGGCCATGTCCTTGCTCTGGGTTCTCTGTCACTACTCTTCAGCTCTCTCCACAGCCTCCTGTTATTCCTGCTTCAATCATTCATCATATCCTAGACTTCCTAACATGCATTGTCCAGTTGATACTAACCTTTTGATCCTCAAGTGGCTTCTTACTACACCCCAGACAGTCCACAACCCTGGGGGTCTTCTGTTGTCTTCCTGATGTTGTAATGTTCCTCTGGGAAGAGAGAATCTACCTGTTCTCCACATTATGTTCCAGGCCTGGCTCCCATCCCACCTCCTCCCCCAGGAAGCCTCAAGGCCTGACTAGTCTGTCCACACATACCTTCTTCCAGGAGACACACAGTACTATGTCTTCCCCTTGTATCTGCTTCTTGATCACACTGTTGTCTTTACATATTCTGGTGCCAAATTTCTTGAATTCTAAAACTTCCTTTTATTTATTTGTTTTGTGTTCATTTATTTTGCATGGCTGATGGCTCACATCTGTAATCCAAGCTATTCAGAAAGCTGAGATCTGAGGATTGTAGTTCAAAGTCAACCTGGTCTGGAAAGTCTGGGAGATTCATATCTCCAATTAATTAACAAAAACAACAACAACAAAAGTTGGAAGTGGAGGTGTGGCACCAACTTTGAGGGAAAAAAATCTAAAGGACAATGCCCAGATTCTGAGTTCAAGCCTCAGTACCAATAAACAAACAAACAAAACAAAACTTGTTTTATAAAAATCACTTTTACCCTCTGAAATGAGCATGTAGTTTTTTTACTAGTTCACTGCTTTGGCCAGGTCAAGTTGAGATACAGTTGTGACTGTTTAAGTCAAGGTATCAAAGTTGGCAGTAAGGATCTCTGGGCTTGTCAGGTAATCTTAGAAATGTTTATGGAACTCATTTCTTAAGAAAAGATGCATCCCTAGGGGAATTTACAGCACCCAGGACAATGTTGTATAGAAAAGCACAGAACTCAAAGACTCCCTGTCAGATTCTGAGTGTGCAGTTGAGAGTATAACCAATGTATTTATCTTATGTCTTTCAATTTATGTGTGTGAAAAACATGTACATCTAGCCAGGTACTGGTGGCTTACACCTGCAATTCTAGTGACTCAGAAGGTTGAGATCTCAAGATCATCGATATGACCTCATTGAGTACAAGTTACACATGTAAAGGCACTATGACATTAGCGATGACACTAGGACATGAGTAAAAAAACCTACAACAGCTAGGCGCTGATGACTCATGCCTGAAATCCTAGCAACTCAAGCAGCTGATATCTGAGAATCATGGTTCCAAGCCAACCTGGGCAGGAAACTCTGTGATATTCTTATCTCCAATTAACAACCAGAAAACCAAGGCTCAAAGTAGAAGAGCTCTAGCCTTGAACAAAAAGAGCTCAGGTATAGATCCTAGTCCCCAAGTTTAAGACCCATGATCAAGAAGAAGAAGAAGAAGAAGAAGAAGAAGAAGAAGAAGAAGAAGAG
>NW_012267326.1:469030-519909 GCF_000151885.1 Dipodomys ordii
GAAGAGGAAGAGGAAGAAGAAGAAGAAGAAGAAGAAGAAGAAGAAGAAGAAGAAGAAGAAGAAGAAGAAGAAGAAGAAGAAGAAGAAGAAGAAGAGAAGAAAACTACAACATCAAGAAAAGAAACAATGGCCAGGCACGATGGCTCTAAGCTATAATCCAAGCTACTAATGAGGCTGAGATATGAGGATGATGGTTCGAAACCAGCTCAGGCAGAAAAGTCTATGAGACTTTTATCTCCAATAAACCACTCAGAAAAAGTTGGAAGTGGCACTGTGGCTCAAGTGCTAGAGTGCTAGCCTGGAGCACAGAAGGCTTAGTGACCAGACCCCAGGTTCAAGCCCAGAACAAGCAAAAAAAAAAAAAAGAACAGAAAAAAGGAAGAATCATATAACCATAATATCAGCGAGCTCACAATAACATGACTACACATACTATGACATGAGTGTGCATGTTAGTGAGGGCATTGTGACACCAGTGACAGAAATATGATATAAGAGAAGGTCTTATGGCATCCATGAGAGCATTATGACATGTGTAAAGGCCTTATCAGTGAGGACCTTATGACTCAATGTCGTTATGATATCAGTGAGGACATTATGAATCAGTGACATATTATGACATGAATTACAGTATTGTGTCATCAGTGAGGGCTCCATAAACCCTGTGAGGTGACTTTGACATAAGTTTCAATACTATGACATCAATGACAGTAGAATGACATCAGTGAGGATGTTATAGCATCAGTAAGGACACTATGGCATCAGAGGGGATATTATGACATAGATGAAAGATTATGACATTATTGAGTATAACATTAATGAGGGCATTATGACTGGACATTATGTTTGCATGCACATTGTGTCATTAGTGAGGCAGTGTGATATGAGTGAGAGTATTATATTTATAAGGGCTTTATTATCTGTGAGGGTTTCATGCCTTGTGTGAGGATACTATGCAATGAAAGATGGCATCATGACATGTGAACATTATGACATGTAGGCATTATATTTTCAATAAGGGCATTATGATATAAATAAGATGATTGTAATATCAGTGAGGACATTAGGACATAAATGGGGGTACATGTGATGACATTATGACCTCAATAAAGGCATAAGGACATCTATGAAGACACTAATAGATCCTTGAGGGCCTTATGATATCAGTAAGGGCACAATGGCATGAATCAGGGCATTGTAACAAGAGATCATAAAACAAAAATAATTTGTAACAAGATGAAATAAGTGTGCCACACTCTCTGGAGCTTTAAGCGTTCAGATATGGTGGCCAAGCTGAGAAGTTCCTATCCAGATCGCTGGCTCCTCAGGGGCTGCTGGCCTGCACTGGAGCCCAATGAGGGCTCTGTATACAGGGGGTCTCATGTTTCATGGGCAAACAGCAGATCTGACCTAAGCTTTAAGGCTCTAAAGTTGCTAAGCTGATCCTAGGGTACCCTGAACAGGCCATTTATTACAAATAGGGCCAGCCCCAGGACACTTCAGCCATTTTTCTTCTCATTCTTTGTTGTTGGATACACACACACACACAAATCCCTTGACATATTTCATGGCATAAAAAGCTGGCATTGAGAGACACTTACCCTACTAGGCTTGTTTCCTGGCTTTCCTCTAGGGACAGACTGAGATGGAAAATGTCTCTGCTCTCCTCCCTTCTGTAGCAGAATCACTAGTAGGAGTGGACGTGTCTGCTTTCTTGCAGTGTGATTCTGACAGATCCTCATTGGCAATGAGCTGGATTCTGGCCAATACAATCACCCGGGTGACAGATGTGTTCAGATGTGTCTCTGATAATTAGTGTCATGAGCAGGCTGGAATGTGAGCATCTCCCAGGAAGGGTCCTCTCTCCTCTTGCATGTATCACACGTTTCTGAAATGCAGTGGAGCAGCTGGACGCCATCCACAGCAAAATCAGCCAAGTAACCAGGCCTGGAAGCACCAAAGCCAATCAGATACAAGTTCTGATAACTGCAGGGGGTGCTGGTTCTGTGTCCCAGCTTCAGATGAGTAAAGTTCAGGGGAACATAATTGTCCATGCTCATGCAGAAACAGGAACAAGATTCCTATTCAAGTCTCGGTTCCCTTTGCCCCATGGCATTGGAACAGCTTTGAGTTGGAAAGAGTGCCTAGAGGACAGGCTCTGGAGCTGGAGTTCCTTTCATTAGTAGCTAATCAATGCCTGTTCATAAGATCCCCAAGTCCCTCCCTGGGGAGCAGCTAGAGAGAATGATCCAGAGAGAATAATTCCAGGACCAGAGAAAGAGAAGTTAATGTCACCAGAAAGGTATACTGAGAGAGGGGACATCTACTTTCTCTGGGAATGTTCAGAGAAGGGTTCACTTGCTTTATTTCATTTTATTTTCATTAAGTAGTTGTACACTAGGTGGAATTCATTTCAATATGATAGTTTATGAGGATGATACATTTTTAAATTTTTATTTTATTGTAAAGATGCTGTACAGAGGGGTTGCAGTTACATGAGTAAGGCAATGAGTGCATTACTTGTAGATCATTGTTACCCTTTCCTTTGTTGTTGTCCCACTATCCCTTCCCTCCCTCACCTCCCACACTCTTCTTCACCCCTCCCCCAAAGTTGTAAAGTTCATTTCTAATATACTGGAGGATGATACATTTTGATCAGTGGCACCCCTTTCATAAGTCTCCATTTTCCCAACCCCACCCATCCCCTCAAATTTTTAGTTTTATTGTCACACACACACAAATTCAATATACATATATTTTCTCTCTCTCTCTCTCTATATATATATACACATAACTATCTATAGATATATAGATAAAGATAAATAGAGATATCTACAGATCTATATCTATCTATATGTATATCTGTATCTGTAGAGAGAGAGAGAGAGAGAAAGAATACCTAATTTATTGTCTTTTTTTGGTGTGTATGTGGAGGGGGGATCTGTCACAGAGCTTGAACTCAGGGCCTGAGCACACTCCCTGAGCTTTGTTGTTCAAGGCTAGGCTCTACCATTCTGAGCCACAGCACCATGTGGTTAATTGGAGATCAAAGTCTCACAGACTTTTTTACTCAGGCTGGCTTCAAACCGATATCCTCAGATCTCAACCTCCTGAGTAGTTAGGATTATAGGCATGAACCACCAGCTCATACATTGGATATTATGACTGCATTGTCCAATCCTTCCTCTCTTCATTCATCTACCCCCTCCCCTTGACGACTCCCTTGACATCACACATTCCAGCTTCTTGGTATTCATTTTGTTAAGGTGTAGGTAACTTGTTCAAAGGAATTACTCCACTGGAATCCTAATCTGTGTATACTATTCTTGAGTTGACATGTTTGTGCATATATGTATATGACTCTGCTTATATTTACATAGATATTTATAATTTACATCTAACTTCCACATACAAGAAAAAACACTGTCCTTGTTTCTCTGAACATGACTTGTTTCATGTAACACTGTTTTCTACATGTCCATTCCTCTACAAATGACACAATATCATTGTTTTCTTGGTTGATAAGGAAAAAGTATATAAACTGGAAGTGGAGCTATGGCTCAGTGGAAGAGCACTGACTTTGATCAAAAAATGCTCTGGGATAGCACCCAGGCCTGCAGTTCAAGCTCCAGCACCAACAAAAAAGAAACAAAAAGAAAATAGGTAGAATTAAAGATCATGTTAAGTTAACCAGACTTTGAAGGGAAAAAATTCATATGGATACTCTCACGGGCAGAATCTGAACTTATATGTATCTATATCCATGTGGATATATATACAAATATACACATGTATACATGAGCATATTATGGATATATGGATATGTTATGTTTATCATGCGCATATCTGTATTTATCTCATTTGTGACATGAATATAAAGAGACTGGGAGCAGGGAACCTGTGGAATGGGGAGGTAGATGAGCAAGAGAAAGAGTGATGAGTAATTTGATCAATGTACATGTGTATATTTGTGGAAATATCACAATAAAATCGACAAACAATATACACTTTCAAAAAGCCATCAGCTAGGGAAGTGGCACTGTGGCTTCAAGTGGTAAAGTGCTAGACTTAAGCAAAAAGAACTCAGGGACAGAGTGTAGGACATGAGTTCAAGATCCATGACTGACAAAACACCAAAAAGCCATCAGCTGGGACTGGGTGCTGGTAGCTCATGACTGTAATCCTAGTTACTCAGGAGGCTGATATCTGAGGATTAGAATTTGAAGCTAGCCTGGGCAAACAAACATCTGAGACCCTTGTCTCCAATTAACCAGAAAAAAAGCTGGAATGGACATATGGCTCAAGTAGTAGAGCACTGGCTTTGACTGAAAAACCTAAGAGAGAATGCTCTGGCCCTGAGTTTGAATCTCAGTACTAGCACAAATTAAAAACCTTCTGCTGGAAAACTCTTATACACCTAGAATACTTGTGAACGTTCTCCTACACAAAAATTTTGAACTTTGTTGGGCATGGGTGCAGCATACCTATATCATAGCTACTCAGAGGCTGGGATCTGGGGATCATGGTTCAAAGCCAGCCCAAGCAGGAAAGTCTGTAAGACTCATTTCTAATTAAGCACCAAAAGGCTAGAAGTGGAGCTTGCTATCTTAGGGATAAGTCCATTGACTGTACTAGAAGCCCTTGCAGGGGGGCTCTCTTCTTTACCATGCTAGCATCTATGTGACCTCAGATAAGATGGTGTCCATTCTCTACACAGGAAGTCCTTGCCAAAGGGAGCCTCTTCCCCATCTCAGCATCTGCAGCCTCAGTGATTAGGCCTCCATTGTGCTTGAGTAGCCCTTGCAGGGCCTTGCAGTGAGGGCTGCACTGGGGACCCCAAGTTTAGGTGGAACAACATTAGCGTAGGAAGGACAGGAGCTGAAAGAGAAGGAGCCCAGCTTGTTCCAACATTAGCATTAATCCCCCTTCCCCCAACCTGGAGGTTGTCTCTCACTTCCTTATTGGGCAGGAAGCTTGCTTATTAGAATTAACCTTTGGATCAGCCTGACATCCAGAGGCCTGCAGATTTTATGTGACAACAAATAGAAGAGTGGTAACAGCATCATTAGATTTCTCTCTATCTGCTTTGAAGGTAAGCTTTTATTCTCTTCTGTCAGTGATTATTACTACCTTAGGGGGAAAAAAGGTAAATAAAAAACAAACCTATATTTACTCTTAATATCTGGAAAACCCCTGCAGGTTTGGAATGTTTTCTGTCCTCTCACAAGTAATTAGATGTTTAAACTAAGATAGTTAATTCCCTACTCATTGTAGTTAATTCCCTACTCATTGTTTTCAGTCTAACACTCTTAGTGGAATTGTACTACGAACCCAATATCATCTAGTTAAAGCATTAAAAAGGGTATTACAGCCTAATGGAATGGAATGGATAAGTGGTAAAATATGGGTAAAAAAAGTCAGAATAACCTTCAGAAGAAACATCTCAGAAAGAAATATATTCAATAGTGGCAGCTTTTAAGCACATTCCTGAGGAGTTGTTACCGCTCTTGGAAGCAGCTACTGCTAAAAAAAAACCATGCCTGAGCCAGGGAGTCTGTGATGATGTTTCATGTGATTCTGATTTTTCCTGAAAACTAACTTCCTTCCTTTTTCCTTCCCCTCTCTTTCCCTCCTTTCACTTCCCTTTCCCTTTTTCTCTCTCTTTTTTTTTGGTTGTTGTTGTTGGTCATGGAGCTTGAACTCTGGGCCTGAGTGCTATCCCTGAGCTCTTCAGCTCAAGGTGAGCACCCTACCATTTGAGCCACAGTGCCACTTCCTGTTTTCTGGTGGGTAATTGGAGATAAGTGTTTCACGAACTTTCTTGCCTGAGCTGGCTTTGAACCATGATCCTCAGATCTCAGCCTACTTAGTAGCTAGGATTACAGGCATGAGCTACCAGCGCCCAGCAAATACCACATTTCCTTGGTCCATTCATCTACTGAGGAGCATCTGTGGTGGTTTCATATCTTAGCTATGGTGAATAATGCTGTGATAAACATACTTGTGCTGGTAGCTTTAGTGTGGCCATGTTTGTGATCATTTGGGTAAATGCCCAAAAGTGGGATTGCTGGGTCATAGGGGAGCTCTATGTGTAGTCTTTTGAAGAACCTCCATACTGCTTTCCAGAGATATCACCTTTACAATAACAATAAAAGCTATTTTTTTAAAGACTAAAACAAAGCTTGCCAAACCCATTGTTAAAGAGATTAGTCAAGTAAACCAAGAGTAAGCAAGAATAACATAATGAAAACATGTAAGGCTGTATTATTGACAAACAAATAGGCTGTTATTACTACCTTCCACAGCACACAGAGGAGAGATGATGGAGTGCTGCCCATTGGCATTTCTGAAGGTATTGATGGTTCCCTAAGGTATCCCCTGGACACCCACTTCTAAATGCTAATGTTGTTTCTTACAAATACATCAGACTCATTATACCTGGGCAATCAAGGGTCAAGTCAAGTCAATAGTTTCCCTGCAAGACAGGTTTCAACTACAGATCAGTAGTGGGGAATAAAGAGCTCTGCCCTTTTCTTTTTTCCTCTAAATGGAGTTACTTCTTATTTTAAATTGTATTTTTTATTATTTTTAGTTTTACAAAGGGGTTACCATTCAACATGTCAGTTTATGAGTATAACGGATCTTGATCAATGTCATTCCTTCCATCATTCTCCCCCATCTTTCTCAAACCCACCTATCTCAATTTTCCTAGTTTCACAGGATATGTATTTAATATGCTAACCAGATTCTCCCTACCTTCCTTTCTTCATTTGTCTATCCCCTGGCCTTTACCCATCCCTTCTTTTTAACTCTCCCTCATATCTCAAAATCCAGCTTCCTGGTATTCATTTTGTTAGACTGTTAGTTGCACAAAGAGTTGCATCATTGTATAAGTTTGTGTATTACCCTGTATATGTTTACTTATGCACTTATAAATCAGATCTAACTTCCACATATGAGAGAAAACCTCTGACCTTTGTGTTTCTGAATCTAACTTACTCCACTTAACATAATTTTTTCAGGTCCATTTATTTCTTTGAAAATAAGGTAATATATTCCATTATGTGTGTGTATCTATGTACATCTATGTATGTGTATATATATATATATATAAATACATCATATACATATGTATTCCATTGTGTATATGCATATATATACACATATATGTGTATATGTATGTATATATATGTGTGTGTATATATATATATATATATATATATATTATCCATTGAAGGGCATCTGGGAAGTTTCCATACCTTGTCTATGATAAATAGTGCTGCAATGAAAATGGTTGTGCGTGTGCCTTTAGGGTATCTTGATTTGTAATCTTTTGAATAAATACCCAAGAGTGGTATCACTAGATCATAGGGTAGTTTTACATTTAATTTTTGAGGAATCTCTAAACTGTTTTCTAGAGTGGTGGCATTACTTTACATTCCCACAACAATGTATTAGCGTTCATTTGTCCCCCACCTGGCAACAACATCTGCTGTTGTGTTTTTATACATACATACATACATACATATATATATATATATATATATACACATGCACACAAATAATATATAAACAATATATATTTTATATATATTATATTCAAGTCCTGGGGTTTGAGTTTCTTTTGCTCAAGGCTAGCACTCTACCACTTGGGCCACAGTACCACTTCCAGCATTTTTTGTTTATGTGGTACTGAAGAATCAAACCCAAGGCTTCATGTATACTAGGCAAGCACTCTATCACTAAGCCACATTCCCAGCCCCTATATATATATTTTTTTCTACTTTTTTGTTGTTGTTGATCCTGGGCTTGAACTCAGGGCTTAGACACTGTCCCTGAGCTACTTTTGCTCAAGGTTAGCATTATACCACTTGAATCACAATGATATTTCCGGTTTTGCCTGTGATTCATTGGAGACAGACAAGATTCTCAGAGGTTTTCCTTCCTGGGCTGGCTTTGAACCATGATTCTCAGATCTCAGCCTCTCTCAGTAGCTAAGAGCCATGGGCACCTAGCTATCTTGTTTTTGTTCTTGTTCTTGGCCATTCTATCTGGGTTGAGATGGAATCTCAGTATTGTTTTGATTTGCATGTCTTATATGACCTTTTTTTCCTCCTAAGTGGTTATTCCTAAAAAAACAAAAGAAAAAAAATTAGGCCAGTAATTGGTGGCTCACAACTATAACCCTAGCTACTCAGGAGGCTGAGATTTGAGGATCACCATTCAAAGTCAGTCTGAGCATGAAATTCTGTCAGACTTTATCTCCAATTAACTACCTGAAAACCAGAAGTGGCTCAACATGATAGAATGCTAGCCTTGAGCATAAAAATCTCAGGGACAGAGCCCAGGCCCTGAGTTCAAACCCCATAAGAAAAGAAAAGAAATATTTTTGTTTAAACTTATATGATAGGTTTCTATCCTTTAAAGAGTATAAGTGGTTTCTTAGTATCTGCTCCAAGTCAGGACTCAGGGGCCAAGAAAACCAGGTGCTTAAGACAGATCATTGGGGTTCAAAAACTGTATGAGATAGAGAGCCTCTGGACACCTTATAGAATAGCCTCCATTACATTCCTCAGTGTGCCATGGTGAGAAAGCAACATTGCCTTCCATGCTTCCTTCTCCCTCTCAGATAATTCACATGTGATCACAGGCCCCTTGTGTTTCCAGTCCACAATCATAAACAGATTACCCTGTTCTCCTGGGCCCTACCTGACCTGGTCTCTACCTCTCCACACTCAACTCTTCCTTTCTCTTCTCTTATATTGTTCTAGCTATACCTTCCTTCTTTCATACTCTTGATATGCCCAAGACTCAGTCCTGGACATCTTTATGTTTGTTCTTCCTTCTGCCTGAAAGATTGTCCCCAAGGTTTGCATGACTGTTCATTCAATACTTAGTGAAAATATTAATTTCTCAGGAAGGCCAACCCAGACTCCTGCATCTAAAACAAGTTTCTCCACCATATCATCCCATTTTATTTCCCTCTTAGAACTTAGTACTGAGCAACCTAGTCTACATTATTTGTCTCTCTTTTTGGGAATGTGGCAGAAGAGAAGTTATTTATCTATTGCTTACTATAGTTTCCACATTGTAGGTGTTAATTTTTTTTAATTTTTTTCAGGGTAGAGACTGGATAAATCAAAGGACAGATATTAGAATGCAGGGAAGGGAGAAAGCAGAAATGGATATAAATAGTGAAAATTCTTCACCAGAACTACCCAAATCTTAAAGCTTATAACTAGGTCACCACTGGAACTAGACATGTTTTCCAATAAAGTAAATGTCAGTTAGAAATGAGTTAAGTCACAAATCCCAGCTGCTAAGAGATAAGAGATTCTTTATCTTACAAATAAGAAATCTAACTGTAGGCTGTGGAAAGGACCAAGTTCAACTGTTTAATGAGGCCAAGCTACTTTCCATGTCATCATCTAAAGATGGGGTCATGGGATGATGTCTGTTGTGTGCCAGTCTTTTATATCATATTTCTCTCCGAAAAGCAAGAACATTTTCTGAAACTTCCTCCTATCATCTTCAGCACTTTCAATTATACCACATGGCACCTACATGCAGTGGAGTCTGAGGACCTGACAAAGTTAATCCTCCTTCTCAGACTCTGTAGCAGACAAATAGGTTTGAGACAAGGTGTTCTGAGGATGCAAATTCTAGGGCCGATCACTGAGCATATCTCCAGAAATCATAACCACTGAAAGAGAAGAACAAAGAACATCTAGTACTGAGGTAGGGTGTTAAGAAGTCCACAGAGAGAAAACATTTCTTCCATTTGTCCCAAACAAATCATTAATTCCCAATATAATGAAAGTTGGCTTAGGGTAGTCATTTGGGAAGCACTTCCCTGGAATCCTGAGAGTTCACTGTTGCCATTTTAATAAATTGTGGACTTCATCATTGAATTAAATGAGATGAAATAATACTCAGGGATGTCACAGGGTGTTGTTGTTGTTGTTGTTTAAAGAAAGGGTAAATAACTCTATTTAGTCATGTGGATGTTACAAGCTGTTAAATTATTTTCAGACTAGGTAAAAGCAACAAGCCTGATTTGTCTGGCCCGTTAACACATATTATTTAACTGGAGGTGACATTTTCATAGCAGGGGAGAACATGAACTGCCTCCCAACCCCTCCACACATTTTGCCACATGCTGCTTTGCACACGTAAATCCTGGCTCTGTCAACAGTAATGAGGCCCAGAGAGCAGGCACCTGCTGAGGTCCTTAAACTTTTCCACGGGAAATAAATATACATAATTAAAGAATTGTGAGTACTCATCTCTGATTTATTATTAAAACAACACACACCTTGGCTCGCATTTGCACCTTGACTTGAAGCTAAATAGGTGATTAAGTGCTAGGAGTTTTCCAATACTTACTCCTGAAAGTTTCCATATTCAGCCCACCTGTGCAGAGAGCAAAGGAAAGAAATGGAGCAGCATGCCAGTATAGATAAACAGAAAGCAGATGTCATAAAATATGGGAGCCCTCCAGTCACTCATTGTCCCAGTTTTTATGAGACTAGAGCTTATGGCTAATAGCATTGACCCTGGGAACAGCCGGATATGGTCTCAGTTTCTACCTCTACTATGCTCTGTGACTCAGTGTCCTCTGTAAAAGAGTATAGACAATGGCTGATAGTCCAGAAGGGCCTCCATAGCCCAAACATCACATCCACATTCAAGGCAGGAAAGAATAGGGTGATGCCAACCTCATTGCTTCAAAGGCAGTAGGAACTGCAATTAGTTTCCTATGTTCCACTTAAATGGTTTCTTCAGCACAGTTTCTTCTGGATCTCTCATATATGAGATTCTTCCATAAGAAGCCTTCCCAAACTAATGAGAACTTGATACCATGTCACCTTCAGTGGGATCCAACACAAACCTCCCCATTTTCACCTTTTAGGACAGAGGAGTGGCTACAAGGTGATAGGCAAACCTGTTTCCTTAGGTTTTTGAAAGGTAATTTGCATGTGGGAAGTCTATTGGACTCTTAAACCTAGAGGAAACCACATGAAATTAAGCTGGTGGTCAGGTAAAAGGAGTCAACAAGGATCAGGGCATTTTCATGAGCCAGTTTTGCACTAAGGTAGGAGGGGCCTTCATACCCCTCCTGTGAGCCTGTCAGGAAGGCTCTAGACTACAAGGGACAGGAAGAACTCCCAGGATTGACCCTGAGTAACTAACAATTTCCACTCAAGGAATTCTTGATCACCTATTAGGGGCTCTGGGTTGGTGGGACAGAGAAAGAGGCTAAGGCAGTCCTACTCAAGCCCTTTAATTGCTTAATGGCAGACTATGGCTCAATTCCGGAAGGGTAACACATTCTAAGTTGGCAAGGAGCAGAAGTGCCTCTATGTGCTGGGAGCTATGAGAGCTGGAAGCCTTAGAAAGGACTTCTAGGTAAAGTAGAGACTTGAAGGAAGAAGAAGAACTCAAAAGGCACAGGGAGGCTTGGCGCTGGTGGCAGGAGGCTGAGATCTGAGGATCACAGTTCAAAGCCAGCCTGGGCAGGAAGGTCCATGAGACTCATATCTAATAGATTACAAAACAACAACAACAACAATAACAAACAACAGAGAAAACCCCAAAAGCCAGAAGTGGAGTCATGGCTCAAATGGTAGAGTGCAGTTGATGCTTTACCACTTGAGCCACAACTCTGCATCTGGCTTTTTGCTGACTAATTGGAGTCACACAGACTTTTTGCTCAGGTTGGCTTTGAACAATGATAGTCAGATCTCAGCCTCTTGACTAGTTAGGATTACAGGTGTGAGACACTAGTGCCTGGCTCAAACACCATCTGGAATATACACAAATTCAAGTTAGATCCTACTATCAGAAGCTGAGGATAAAGAGCTACCAGTTCCTCTAGTTCGTATCTCTGGGTATTAGGTGGTTTCATTTTAGGACACCACTACCCTATAAGGTATGTTTTTTAGATCAGGAGGCAGAAGTCAGAGGCTTGGATTTGTCCAAGGTCTTCTTTGTACCTCTATCTGCATGAACACCCAACAAAACTGATGAGGATAAGGAAGGGGGACAGGGCAAGTGCAATTGGGTGAAAAAGTCAGGAACTCCATCATTCCACATCATGGTCCTGTGAGAGAATGACCTATCTGCTCTTGAAATGAAATTCTAACCCCTGACAAGAGAGAGAAAGCCGTAGGCACATGACTTCTGCCATCTCTCCTATCTCTCTCACATTCCTCTTTTCTCCTCTGAAATAGCTACACTGACTTTAACTCCATCCTGTCTCCACCTAGTTTATTCTCACCTAGGAACTTACCACCTGTACTTCTGTCTTCAAGCATAGTTGTTTTTTTTTGGTCAGTTATGGGGCTTGAACTCAGGGCCTAGGCACTGTCCCTAAGTTCTTTTGCTCACTACACTAGCACTCTACACTCGAGCTACAGCACCACTTCCAGTTTTCTGGTGGTTAACTGGAGATAAGAAGCTCAGACTTTCTTGCTGGGGCTGGCTTTGAACTGTGATCCTCAGATCTCATCCTCCTGAGTAGCTGGAATTACAGGCGTGAGCCACCAAGTGCCATGCTCAAACATTCTTTTTCAGAAAAATAGACCCAGCTTTGAGAAATGGATTTTAGCCACTACACTTCTATACTAGTCCTGGAGCTTTAACTCAGAGCCTGGGAACTAATCCTGAACATTTTTGCTCAAGGCTAGCTGTCTACCATTTGAACCACAGCTCTACATCTGGCTTTTTGTTGTTGTTGTTGTATAGCTCTTCTTGTATGTGGCCTCCTCCCTTTGCAGTCATAGGAATTGTCCCGACCCACAGGATGTCAATGAGGGCAGTGAATCTAAGCTAGAAGGAATGAAGGGACAAGAGACACAAAGAATGACAGCAAGACAGAGATTCTGATCAAGCTGAAAATTTTTATTTTTCACACAGGGGTATTTATATGCTTGGAATAAGGAAGCTTTTTCATTGGTCATAGCAGCTGCAGGATGTTTGCTTAGGGCAGGGGGAAAGGGTGGTCTTAGCAGTTGCAGGATGTTTATTTAGGGCAGGATGAGGGTAGGAGTCTGTAAACTCAGCCTCAAGATGTTCCAGTGAGATAGTCAAGCCTATTATGTTGAGAGACTCAACTTTTGGCTCCGGACAAGGAATCTCAATTTCATTTATTTCTTCTTGAAGTGAGATTATTCCATTTCAATTAGTTTGCACATTGTCCTCTTGTGTATCCTCCCCCACTTCCCAAGAGCTCCAATAGCAGATTTTTGTCTGTTTTATTCACACTTACACCATTTGGGAATTTAGTTGTTGTTTTGTAGTAATGAGGTTTGAACTCAAAGCCTCACACTCACTTGACTTGCTTGTATGGCTGATGCTCTACCACTTTAGCCATGCCTCAGGCCCAGTTGTTTGCTAGTTATTTGAAAAATAAAGTCTTGAAAACATTTTTTTTGCCTCAAACCAAGTTTCTCCAGATCTCAACCTCATAAGTATCTAGGGCTTAAGATATAAGCGAAGATTGTATGGCTCACTTATGAAGTTGTTATTTTGTTTTGTTTTTGTTTGCCAGTACTGAGGTTTGTCTCTGAGCCCTTGTTCTTATTTGGCTTTTTTGCTTATAGCTGACACCACTTACCACTTATAGCCACATCTCCACTTTTTCCTGGTCAATTGGAGACAAGAGTCTCATAGATCTGTCTGCCCAGGTTGGCTTTGAACCATGAACCTCCTGAGTAGCTATGATTCCAGTTGTGCATTATCTGTGTCTGCTACCCTCCCTACCTCCTTCCTTCCTTCCTTCCTTCCTTCCTTCCTTTCTTCCTTCCTTCCTTCCTCCCTTCCTCCCTTCCTCCCTTCCTAAAATAAATGAGTGCCCTCCAATCTCAAAGGTGGTATGCCTTTCCTGTAAACATGTCAACTAAATTAGGATCTTCAGGAAAAACCACAGGGCTAAGTAATCTTTTTGAACTTTGTTCAGCCTAGGCAGATGACTCAGTCTGACAGCCTCTTCCAGTAAAAATAAATAAATAAATAATGAGATGCTTCAGAAAAGCTTCCTCTTAATCCAGGTGCTGCTAGCTCTCACATGTAATCCTAGCTACTCAAGAGGATGAAATCTAAGAATCACAGTTCAAAGCCAGCTCAGGCAGGAAAGTCTGTAAGACATTTACCTCCAGAGAACCGGAAGTGGAGCTGTGGTTCAAAGTGGTAGAGCACTAGCCTTGAACAAATGAGCTCAGGGACAGCATCCATGCCCTGAGTTCAAGCCCCACACAAGGACACACACACACACACACACACACACACACACACACACAAATGGACTCCATTCTTCTTGAGCTTTCTCTGCGTTTATCCTGTCCTGAAACTTCAGATCTCCTTGTATCTAAACTTCTCCTTTTGCTTTGAATGAAGCTTGAGTGTCCCTGTTTGTCTTCCATCTAGAAAGCTTCTGAATATGCACAGACACAAGGGAGCCTAGCATTTCCTGACGTGATTGCCAGTAGATGTCTATTATCTAGAGACTTTATGGAGTAGAAAGTCCTGCCAAGGACATTGACCCCTTAGAGGACATTAGTGAACATGTACTCAGAGAAAGCTGGCTTTAGTTTATAATTGAGGTCTCAGTGTTCTTAGGAAAGCCAGAACTCATGCTGATATAGTCTCTAAGGATTCATTGTATTATCTTCAGGAATAAATTGTGAAGTTCAATCAACAGATGCCAGGTGAATTCAGGATGTCCTAAAAGTAGCCATCATGGGCTTCCTGGAGAACATGAGGTCAGGGTAGGATGAAGACAGTAACAGAAAGGAGCACTCCAGATGGTATAACAGAAGTCGTGCAGAGGTTTTATTCCCAAACTTCCTTGGGATTGTTTTGTTTTATAAGAAATATACAACATGCAGCTGGGACCAGTGGCTCATGCCTGTAATCATAGCTACTCAAGAGGTTGAGATCTGAGAATCACAGTTCAAAGCCAGTCCAGGCAGGAAAGTCTGGGAGACTCTTATCTCCAATTAACCACCAGAAAACAGGAAATGGTACTGTGGCTCAAGTGGTAGAGTGCTCGCTGATGAACTCAGGGACAGTGCACAGGCCCAGGTTTAAAGCCCCATGACTGATTAAAAAAAAGACAAAACAAAAGAGAAAAAAGAAATATACAACATGCATATAATCGAACTTTACAAGTCACACTTCCCAGTTAACACCACTAAAATGCTGCACTATTTTTCATGCCAATCCTAAGGCTTGATCTCAGCACCTGGGTGCTGTCCCTGAATTTTCTGCTCAAGGCTTGTGCTCTACCACTTGAGCTACAGCTTCACTTCTGGTTTTTTGTTTTTTTTTTTTTTGTGGTTCACTGGAGATAAAAATCTCACAGACTTTCCTGACCAGGCTGACTTTGAACTGTGTTTCTTAGCTCTCAGCCTTCTCAGTAGCTAGGATTACAGGTATGAGCTACCAACACCCAGCTTCCCTTGGTATTCTTATTCTTTATAACCAGTTTGCTTCTTTGTCTGCAGAGATCTGGTTTGACTATTTCAAGTTATCATAATGATGATGCATATTGCAATTTAAAATGATAAAATTATCTTTTTTCTCTAGTGTTTCCCATTAGGAAGTGATATTATCTCGCCTTTTTTAAATATTTCATTTTCCCCAAAGCTGTATTATTAATCAAAGACTATCTTCTGACTTATCGAGTAAAGAGTTCAACCTTTCTTTTTTTTATGTCTTATTGATTCTTAAAACTTTTGGTTCCACCAGAAGATCCTGATTACTACGTTAACAACCTCATTGATATTCTTTGAACAGAATCTCTGCAATGTGAAATGCAGCACTGGAAAGATGGGGCTCCTAATGATCTTTTAATCAATGAGCCAATCTTTCTTTTACCATATGCATATTGCAAGAAAATGGGGAATAAAAAATAAAGTCTACACAAAAGCTCAGGTGAGGGCTTTCATATTTAAACCCAGTCAGCTGGGCTACCTGTAGGGAGAAAGGATCCCCTTTTTCAGAGAAGTCATTGAAAGAAGGTAAGATTTTCTGCTGTCTGCTCCTCCCAATTTCTTGTAGCTAACAGAATCCCTGTAAACCACAAGTGGACTCTGAAAGCAGTGTATGTCACATGGAAGGCTTAAAGCAGAGCTGGCACACAAAGTCCAACTTCTTTAGCAAGGTATGTTGGCTGTGGTTGGGATGGTGGCTTTAGTAATTGCTCCTTCATAGGCTTCCTGGAAGAGGTCCAGCAGACCAGGGAAGGTAGGGGAGAATCTGAAAGGTGGGAAACACAGAGATCTTTGCCTACAGCCTTCCACCCTCCAAACCCATATTTGCAGTTTTATGCTGTAAAATAAATGCTCAAACACTAGAAAAAGTGAAAGATAAGCTGAGGAACACTCAGGAAATACAGGAGAATTTAGATTCCTTCTCCCATTTTCTTTTACTCCTCCCTCTCCCAGACCCTCTTGCTCCTGTCTCTTCTTCCAATTTGTCCTTCTTCTAGTTCTTTCTTTTAGTCCCTTCATTTTCCCTGCATCTCCCTTCTTTGCCAGCTCTATCCAACAGAGACTGTAAAGGCAGAAAAAAGAATTACTTTAGACATATATGCATGTCAAAAGAAGCGAGGAAGAATTGCTTGGTCAGACTCTCAAACCTGCAGAGCTTTCTCTGTCCTCCCCTGACCCCACTTTTCTTGTGCTGTCCTAAGGCTTGTACTCAGAGCCTGAGTTCTGTCCCTGAGCTTCTTTTGCTCAATGCTAGTTCTCTACCACTGGAGCCACAGCTCCATTTCTGGCTTTTGGGGGTAGTTTAGTGGAGATAAGAGTCTCACAGATTTTCCTGTCAGGCCTGACTTCTAACCTTGATGCTCAGATCTCAGCCTCCTGAGAAGCTAGGATTATAGGTGAGAGACACCAGTGCCAGGCTTTCTGTTCTCCACTTTCAATGGATAAGAACGTCCATGTTAGTTTGGGGTGGTTTCAGTTCACAGATAAAAGGGCATATTCCAAGAGGTAGATAATAGGATATTAAGATGTAGTAGAGATTAGGGACCCTCAAGAACAGGCACTCATCCAGATTTTGGGCAAGATTACTATGTAATATCAAGCACTCAGAATCCTGTGTCTTTTTTTTTTTTTGTCAGTTGTGGGATGTGAACTCTGGGCCTGGGCACTGTCCCTCAGCTCTTCAGCTTAAGGCTAGCACTCTACCACTTGAGCCACAGTGCCACTTCTGGTTTTCTGAGAGGTTTATTGGAGATAAGAGTCTCATGGCCCTTCCTGCCCAGGCTGGCTTTGAACCACGATCCTCAGATCTCACTTTCTGAGTAGCTAGGATAACAGGCATGAGGGCCTGGCCCCCAGCTAGAATCCCGTGTCTTTACTCAAATACCAGATATAGCCAACAAACCAGCAGTTTTCCACTGGAATCAAGCTTTCTCTACACCTATCATCCTGTATCCAGTTGTAGCTTCCATGGGGCTCTATGATCCCCAACACTTTTCTAGTCCCTCCTTTTCTTTTTCTTTTATCATTTTTTATATCATCAGTAGTAGAGCTTGAACTCAGGGCATAGGTGTTGTCCCTGAGCCCTTTTTCTCAGGGCTAGTGCTCTACCACTTTGGGCCACAGCTCCACTTTCAGTTTTCTGGTTGTTAATTGGAGATAAGAGTCTCATGGACTTTACTACCTGGGATGGCTTTGAACCATGATCCCCAGATTTCAGCCACTAGTGGCATGAGCCACTAGTGCCTGCTTCCTCCTTTTCTTCCTATCCAATTCTCCTAGTGTCTCCTTCCCGTACTACTTTACCTACTAAAATTTCCAGAATTGAGCTTTGGCAAAATATATACTCAGAGCATACATGGACTGGTCAAACTAGCTGGTTACCCAAGGATATTGTAAAATGAGTGGGACAGTAAGGACACATCTAAGGAATCCATTGTATAAAAGAAAAAGCATAGACAGGCTCATACCTGTAATCTTAAGCTACTCATGAGGCTGAAATCTGAGGTTCATGGTTCAAAGTCAGCCCCGGTAAGAAAGTCCATGAGACTTTTATCTCCAATGAACCACCAGAAAATTGGAAGTGGCGCTGTGCCTCAAAGTGGTAGAGCACTAGCCTTAAGCAAAAGAGCTTAGTGATGGCACCCAGGACCTGAGTTCAAGTCCTATGACTGACAATAAATAAATAAATAGCATCAGCCCAAACAACCTATGTCCTGTTAGTAAAGGTTCTTCCCTTGACCAATGTGAAGCCAGACTTGTCTGAGCCCTCTGCTTAGCTAGGCCTCAAGCTTGCTCTATAAAGACTTGGACAAACACTTAACATATTTGCTATCAGCTCATGGTCACCTGCCAAGGATGACCTAAGCCCTCTCTAAAATGCCTGCTTGAGAAAACTCAAGGCTATCAAAAAGGTTCTTCTTCTTTATTCCAGCCAATAGACTTTGTTTCCTCCAGGCACAATGGAGGGTGAGTGAAATTGTATTCTCATCCCTTTCAGCTAGCAGACACAGCTAGTCCTCTTAAATGTGTAAGAACTCCAGAGGTTAGGACTCCTAAATTTGAAGAGTTAAGTTTCCCAGGTCTTCAGTAGTTGGGTGATATAGAATTACATATTTTTTAAAAGCTCTCTAGATGATACTAAGGTTTATTGAATGTATGCATCTTTTAATTGCTGTTCTCAGATCTCAGCCTCTGGCATAGCTAGGATTACAGTTATGAGCCATTGATACCAGGCATATCACGGATTTGTTAAGTGAATTTTTTATTTTAGTATGACATCAAAATATTATTTGTCTTTGATTGTTGCATTTTTCTTTTGTTTTGATAAGACAGCATCTCACTACATAAAAAAGGTTGTCCTCAAACTCCCAATCCTCCTGCCTCAGCCTCCTGAGTCCTAGAACTACAATGGACACTGAAGGAGGACCCCAAACATCCATCCCAGGGCACCACGCAGAGGCAGGCAGACACAGGAGAAAGATTATTATAAGGTTTATTGGAGGAGCCATATTTTCCCCAAGAGGGAGCACATGGCCTCCGTCCCCATCCAGATAGCAGGAGAGTCTAAGGGGAAAGGAAGTGAGGTAGATGGGAGTTCAGATGGGTCTGGGTGGAGGGGGGGGCAGCTGTATGACAGGAATTCCACGGCAGGGAGGAGCTCAGGTCTGGTGGAGCTGAGGACCAAAGGTGGGCATAATGCTTACATTTCCCACTCTGTTGGTTAATAAAAATAGGGGGTTACCACACCAGGGGGGGGGTTGGGCAGAGGTCGTTTTTTCTGGAGCTACTTCCTGCTGTAAAGGGGTGAAGTAGGGGTCCGTCCAAGAAGTATCTGCTTGAAAGTGTTTGGTAAAGGTCCTTCTTTTTCCATGGTAATAGTTATCTAAAATGCAAGACACAATTAAGAAAAGGCAAAAAAAATTGTTGTTAGTACCCCAAGAGAGGAATATGCCATGGAGAGATTGATTCCCAGAAGGGACTAGCAAAGACCCGAAATTGCCTTTTTTGTCTTGGATTTGAGATATAGCATGGTACCTGACTCCCAGCATCCTGGAGGAGGAGGAGTAAGACTTTTTGTGCCTTAGGTTCACAGTAACCTGAGGAGCAGGTAGCAGAGATATTTAAAGGTACCAGAGCCAACGGGTGTCATGGGCTCTTTGGCTACTTCCTGTTGGTGAGGGGGCATCAAGAAATCCCTAGAACTGGGATCTTTAGGGTCCAGGTCTGCACTGGGCAAAGCAGGGCAGTGTAAGTGATGTCTCTGGTTGCCTGCAGGATCAAGATGGCCTTGACTTGTTCCCAAGTGGTTTCCTGGGCAGGGGATGTCATCCTGTTTAAAGAGACTTTTGGAAAGATCGGGCAAAAAGCTGACAAACCATCAAGTAAAACGCTGATGAGATGACAAGTTCAGTTAACATGAATGACATAGGAGAACACACATTGGCCAAGGGCCAGAAACATTCCATTTGGAGTATAAATTCCAGTTGTAGCCTCTTACAGGGAAGGTGGAATAACTGGATTCGGGGTAAGAAGGCAGAGAGGGGGTATCTAGGGTCTTTTGGGAAACTGGGTAGGGGAGAGCATAATGGACTGGTTGGGAGTACCAGTCAGAAACTACTATAAATACAAATAGCAGGTAACAAAGGCAAGACTGTTAACTTTCTGTCCAGTTAGACAGTAGACAGGTATGAACATTAGATGGGCAAGCAACTATTTCTCTTGATCTCCCAGCTCTGATTAGTTTTGAAAGGGCAAGCATAAAGTGACTCCATTTCAGATGTCATCTCCTCTTACTCCTCTCCATGATTTTCCATTATCAGGCCTGACTTGGTCCTGGCAGGTGTCTCAGCATCTGGTTGCTGGGATAGCTTGTCCCAAGTGGCATTTACTGGGTTTGGACTCAAGGCCTGGGCACTGTCCCTGAGCACATCTGCTTGAGGCTAATGCTCTACTACTTATAGTTACAATGCCACTTTCAGCCCATGGACACATTGTCTACAGGGATGGTGGCAGGACTTTCAGGGAAAAGATAATAGTACTAGAAAAACTAGGCCACGAAATTTTACAGAAAATGCATCAAACTAACCACCTGGGGGAAAGGAAAAATGCAAGACCTGCTCAGACACGTGCAGCTTAAAATCAAGGGTGCCACTTCCAAAGTTCAGCAGATTGTAACAACTTGCAAAGCCTGTCAGCTCACTAATGCAGGACATGGCACGATGAGCTCAGGTACTAGAGAAAGGGGGGACAGGCCGGAAGTGTACTGGGAGATAGATTTTACTGACATAAAACCTGGAAAGAATGGGTATAAATACCTATTAGTGTTTGTAGATACCTTCTCAGGATGGGTAGAAGCTCTCCTCACTAAAAGGGAAATGGCTCAGGTGGTAGCAAAGAAGTTGTTGGAGGACATTCTGCCCAGGTACGGTTTCCCCATGATGATAGAGTCAGACAACGGACCAGCCTTCATATGTAAGGTCAGTCAGGGATTGGCTTCCATTCTCGGGGTGGATTGGAAATTACATTGTACTTATTGCCCCCAGAGTTCAGGACAGATAGAGAGAGAATGAACCGAACTTTGAATGAGACCTTAACCAAATTAACCATGGAGACTGGCGGAGACTGGGTGGCCCTCCTTTCTTACACTCTATATAGGGTTCGCAAATGCCCCTACAAATTAGGAGCTACCCCTTTTGAAATTATATTTGGCTTGCCCCCAACTGTTATTCCCAGTTTACCAAACCATCTAATTGTGGACTTTGATGATTCAGAACTGCTGCGCTCCTTGCGGGCGCTACAACAGGTTCATCAGGACGTGTGGCCGCCATTCAGAGCACTCTATGAGACAGGACCCCCTCCCCAGCCACACAAATTCCAACCCTAAGGCTGGGACTATGTCAAGAGACATCAACAAGAGACCCTAAAGCCTCGCTGGAAGGGACCCTACGTGGTGATTCTCACCATTCCCACCACTCTCAAAGTTGACGGGCGTAGCCACCTGGATTCATCATTGTCAACATCAAGTCGGCAGAGTCAGCCTACATAAGAGACTATTTTGTAAAGGGACAGGAGCCTGAGTGAGAACTGATTCCAAGCCATAATTCTAACTCCTTAAAGTTGAAATTGTGCAGCAAAGATGTGGCAAGGCCTAATTAGTTTAACAGGAATTTTTGCCGGCCCTTGGGTTTTGGCCACCCCCCCACCAATTGAAAGAATACATATGGGAACTCCGGCAAACTGATTCGGGAGAAATAATGCACAAAACCCAGGCCTTAAGTCATAACATCGTTCAATTTAATACAACTACCTGTGCCTTGGTCCCTGTAGACCCCTGCTACTCCTACAGCCCCTTTTACATGTGTCCTAGTATGATTTCTTCTTGCAATCAACCTGAGCATTACTATTGTGCCCACTGGGGCTGTGAAACCATAGCATCTGACTGGGGAGTCGAAAAAGATCCAGACATTATGGTGGGAAGATTGCCCCAGCAGGATGATGGACTGCCCACCACTATTGGAGGAGGAAAAAAAATCTGCTGGTACCTGGGATGGTACAAGGACAGGGACGCCTCCCCATCAGCTTACGTCTAGTGATATTTTTAGGGACAGCTATTTTAAAGATAAAGGTCATAAACCCTGTACTCACTTTGGATCCAAAGTGGGCCCATGGAAAGACTTGGGGCCTAAGATATTATGAGCAGGGGACCGACCAAGGGGGTCGGATCACTATACAGAGGCTGGAAGCACAGACTCCGCCCCAGCCCATTCACCCCAACCCTGTACTAAATAAACCCTCACCCTGACCCACTCAACCCAGTAACCCAGCAGTGCATCCTCCTCTATACATAAATCCTCCCCTACTGATCCCCCTAGATCCCTTAACCCCCACCCCCCGCAGAAAATGAAATTAGAACACAGAATACAAAAGGCCTCATAGATCGTTTATTTTCCTTTAATTAATGCCACCTTTGGTCTGCTAAACAAATCCAACCCTAATGCTACTCATAATTGTTGGCTCTTTTAAGCCCTCAGCCACCCTATTATATGGGAATTAGCACAGACATTCCGATTGGAACAACAGACCGGGATATAAAAAATAATAATTCCCCATCATCCTGCAGGTAGGGACAAACACCCAAAATAACTTTGGGAGATCTACAGGGGCAAGGGCTATGTATTGCTACTCAAAAGGGAAAAACCGCTTAGCGCTATCATAACTTTTGCAATAGGACCATTGTTCCAAAAACCTTTTCCACTTTCCTTGTAGCACCAAAGGGAGTATGGTTTGCTTGTACATCAGGGCTTACTCCTTGCCTTAATTAAGCTTTGTTTAAAAATAGCTCCTGGGAAGAACTGTGTATAACAGCCTATATTATACCTAAGGTGGAATACCTTGAGGACACTGACGAGCCACTCACCACGGTTCAGGGCCTCAACTGAAACAGGCGAGCAGTTCCCATGTTAATTACTGTGCTAGTAGCAGGGGGCATAGCGGCCTCCACGGCAGTTGGGATAACTGCTCTAGAGCAGATCTCTGAATTCTCCTCCCTAGCAGGTCAAATAGATTCTGATCTTCGGGAAGTGCATAAAAATATTGAACAGCTGACAGAATCTTTAAACTCATTGGCAGAAATGGCACTTCAAAATAGGCGAGGGCTGGATTTACTGTTCCTAGAGAAAGGGGGGGCTATGCGTAGTCCTAGGAGAAAAGTGTTGTTTTGGGGCCAACCACACAGGGCCAATTAAAAACAGTCTTGTGGCCCTAAATAAAAGGCTTGATGAGTGCGAAAGGAGACGAAAAGAATCTCAAGGGTGGTTTGAGTCCTGGTTCAACATCTCACCATGGTTGACCATCCTGCTTTCTGCCCTCACAGGACCCCTCTTACTTCTCTTGCTTGGCCTTACTATTGGGCCTGTATAATTAACAAGCTGCTATCTTTTATTAAGGAGAGAATTAACATGGTTCAATTGATGGTATTGTGAACCCAGTATCAACCACTCACCAACAACGGCCCTCACATGGAACAATCGAGGGATCCATGATTGGCTCCCTGGGCCCGTAGAGAAAGGGGGGGATGAAAGAGGTAAGGAGCCAGAAGGCTGTCATCAGTCAAAAACAGGTATTGGCCCCGGAGTGACCTAGGGCCAAGAGTTTCAGTTTCGAGAAGGCCATCAGTCAAAAAACAGATGTTGGTCACCGAGTGACCTAGGGCTGAGCGTTTCAGTTTCGAGAAAAACACTTAATGTTCCAACCGACTGGTTCCTTAGAGCCCAGAGCAAAAGACCACCTGTGAACTATTGACCCCGGTGTGATTCATAACCGTTCATGGTCAAGTCTTGGGATAAAGCTATTTTTCTGTAAAGAGCAACGAATCATATTTGCCCAGCTTAGCTTGCTTTAAATGTTAACCAATTAGGAAATTTTTATGTAGCAGCTCCTCAAAGTTGTTTGTTCTATACTATAAAAGATGTGCTGATTTTATGCTCAGGGCCTCTTAGTGTCACCGGTTACCGAAGGCACAGAGGACCGAGCTCAAGCTTGCAATAAATGACTCTTTGCTGCTTGCATTGATTGTGGTCTCTGGTGGTCTGTGAGGGGGCATCCAAAAATGGGGTACTTCAGTAATGTCGTTCTTTCTGATGAAGGCATAGAATTCCATTGTGTATATATACCACATTTTCTTAATCCATTCATTTACTGAGGCACATCTGGGTTGGTTCCATATCTTAGCTATAGTAAATAATGCTGCAATAAACAAATACAGATTGACCCATTGCAACAATGAGATGTACAAGATGCTATGTCAAAAAACGAACTTTACAATTTAGGTGGGGAGGGGGCGGGGGCAAGGGGAAAGGTTGGGTGGAGGGTGGGGATGGGGGGACAGCTGAGGAGGTGGAAGGGAAGGGATGGTAGGGAAAAACAAAGGAGGAGGCAACAAAGCTGGATAAGAAATGTACTCATTACCTTGCTCATGTAACTGTAACCCCTTTGTACAGTATTTTCACAATAAAAAAACTTAATTAAAAAACAAAAACCTTAGCCTTAATTTACTAGCAATGGTCAATTACAATATTTAACTCAGCATAGATGGACATAGGAATGACATAAATCACAGCCAACTTAATTACCAATTTCACTTACTTTGCAAAGGAAACCATCTTTTCTAACTCCTTTCCCAAGGCCTTTTAAAACTGCCTGTTTTTTTTCTTTGGCTTATAGTCAGTCCAAAGTTTTAAAGCAATTTAGATGAAAGCACAGCTTTTATTGGCAAAGATCTTTTAGTATGCAGAATACTTGGTAACCTTGAAACCATAACCATTTACATATAGACAAACAGAGACATGTTTGTGCACAAATTGTAGAATGCGCTTAGATTTCAAAATCAGCCACTTTAAAGTTTTGACATTTTAGTGGTATTACTTTGCCTAATTATGATGGAACCACATGGCCAGTTTAAAACACAAAACTTTGTGAACAACAAGAAACTTAGTAAATAGAAGACAAGACAGGAACAGACACCTGGCATAGCATGATGGTGACGCAGGTGGGTGGGGTGGGGCTGTGGGGGATGGTCACAGAATCAAGTTGAGTTGGTCCAAAACAGCAGCTGAATTACCACCATACCAAGATGGTGCATCCACCACATGCTCAATGCTAGAGAGAAGATTTAACAGAATTTAATACACTTTTGGTAATATCCAAACTTGTTGACCTTTTTGGGGGGAAGAGGGGTGAGTTTAAACTTAAACTCATCCATTTTTTTTTTATCTCAATGACTATAAACAAGTTATTGCTGGCTACATTCTTTCAGGGCTTAACCAAGGCATTTAGCATAAGTAATACTTGTGAATATCTTTAGTTGGAAGAAGGGAGAGGTTACCAGAAGCTAATTTTGGAACAGCAAGTGGCAGAGTTTAAGGGCAGAGAGAGAGAGAGAGGGAGAGAGAGAGTTACCAGCCTGAGCACTCACAGGAGTGGAGTTTTAAATTTGGAGCCAAATTTGACTCTGATGGGGACTCAGCAGCCCTCCAAGGCCCAGTTGGCCTTAATGTAAAGAAACTTAGTGTCCTTCCCATGGTATAGTTACCAAGAGCCAAGTGCTTGCCACAGAGTGTCCCCTGTGGTGCTAATTGGCTCGTAATGGGGTGGGGGGAGGGTGGCACCAGTGAGAAATGTCATCAGTTTTCTCCACAGGGGCCCTTGGCCATGGTAGGCCCTAGTGGCGAGTTCTGGGCACTTGGCCAAAATTTGGGTCAGATGGCGGGGGTGGGGCTGTTAGCCCAAGAAGGCCCAGGTGGCCTTGCAGACAGAAATACAGAAACAAGAAACCCAGAACTCTGGTTACTGGTTACTAACCTGGGTAGGACTTAATTAGCAGTGTTGGATGAAGAGCAGGTAGAGTGCTCGGTCAGAAGAAAGTTACCTTGGTGGTCCTCTGGCAACCAGAGTATAGGATCTCAGGATAGGACCTGGGGCAGCTGATTGTACCCTCTTCCAATGTGGAGGTGGGGAGCAAATCCACCCGGGATCCTATATCTGTACAGGCCACCAATGAAAGGTCCCACACATCCATCCCATGGTACCACACACAGGCTGGCAGGCACAGGAGAAAGATTATTATAAGGTTTATTGGGGGAGCCATATTTCCCCCAAGAGGGAACATATGGCCTCCGGCCCCATCCAGGTAGCAGGAGGGTCTGGGGGATAGGAAGTGGGGTAGATGGGAGTTCAGGTGGGTCTGGATGGAGAGAGAGGGGGGGCAGCTGTATAACAGGAACTCCAGGGCAGGGAGGAGCTCAGGTCTGGGTGGAGCTGAAGACCAAAGGTGGGCATAATGCTTACAGACACCATTACACTTAGTAAATGCTGAACTTTCCCCTTCAATTTTGCTCCCAAGGTAATAACTCTTCTATGTAACCTACTGCACCTGATTCCCACCCTGCTGCTTCAACCCTTCAGCCTTCTTGGACTTAGGGATATTTGCAAAGCTTACTAGCACATCAGTGGTACAGCTCAGAGCCCATTCAGGGCTATGATGCTTCTCCCTGCATGAAAATCAAATCCCAGCTCCATACTCTCTGCATAGCCCCATCCCCATCCAGCCCATAGAGCATCGCAGAATGTGGGCTCACTCAGAAGACTGAAATTCTGCTTGAGAGCTCTGTGGTTGGGGATGGCTCCTCCTGTGGGAAGGGTATACTACAGATGGAAGAAGATATTACAGTAATTTTACTGACAAAGCACTAAGCATATCACAGAAGTTCAAAATTACTTCATTTTCTTCCCAGCAGAAGCAGGTTTAACAGACAGTGAAGCATAATCTTGATAATGTAGTTCTTCCAAAAGAAGAAGGAATTAACCAGGCTACCCTAAACAAGTCATATGACATTCTTGTGTGTGTGTGTGTGTGTGTGTGTGTGTGTGTGTGTGTGTTACCCTGGTAAGGACTTCAAATCCCATTTGTATGGAAATAAAGCTCCTGAAGTTACTTTCCTGTTCTGGCAAGTTACCTCTGGATATCTGCTTTGTATTTCTTCTCTAGCTAAATGGGATGTTAGGGTCAGAGGCTGCAGAGTTTCAGCCTTTGTTGTTAAACAATGAAGCACAGCCTTGCTTTACCTGGTACAATAGTGGCCATTCTAGGATCTATATCTATTAAGGGTCTGTGATTGCAAATCGGAAAATAGACTCTGATCAACACTAGTATCCTTCCAGTACATGGTTAGAATGAACTAAAGAATCGGTGCAGCTAGAAAACCAAGTTCCAATGAGAATGCAACCTATGTAAGAAATTGGATTGACAATTAAAAACCAGGAAATAGTTGATGGCTTTGTTATAGTTTATTTATCCCAACTAACTTTTTTTCTTTTTGTCAGCTGTGGGATTGAAGTCAGGGGTTGGGCTCTCTTCCTGAGCTTTTTTGCTCAAGACTAGCACTGTACTACTTTGAGTCACAGCTCCACTTCCCCATTTTCTTGTGGTTAACTGGACATAAGAGTCTCAATGACTTTCCTGCCCAGGCTGGCTTTGAATCTTATTCTTAGATCTCAGCCTCCTGAGTAGCAAAGATTACACATGTGAGCCACCAGCACCTGGCTTCAGCTGATTTATTTTTGCAATAAATCGTAACACTACTCAAGTCTCAAAATCCCAAGAAAATGAGTGTAACTTTTAATATGTGGATTATTATTGGTGCTCCCTTATTTCCTGCTTTAATCTGGGTCACCATGATTATGGCACACCAAGGACCATGTATTTTTCAGTCACAGTAGATATAGTGATAGTGTTTTTTCTATGATAATATAATAACCCAGCTTGTTTTCATTCCTTGATAACCCCCAATTCCAATTTGAATCTCTGGCCTCCAGAATGCTGTCTGCCTGATGCTGACCACAGCTGAAGAATATCCCTGCCCTCAATCATCTTTGTACTTCTGTAAACTGCCATCTGCATGTGGTTCTGATTTATATAACTCTGCTCTACTGGAGGTTGGGGCTGCTCTTGGTCCTTGAACAAGGCAGTCATAGCCAGCCAAATAAAACTCCTTGTCACCTTTGCCCATGCCTCCATGGATTCTTTTCTTCGAGGTCATTTCCTGACCAGGAAAATTCATTTGGACAGCATCAGAACTTGGTCCCTAGGAAACCCTTCATGGTGGGGGCATCAGCCCTCAGGGCTGAGAGAACCTCTCTCAAGCATCTGTTTCCCTAGGATCAAATGGACAGGAGTCATTTGGAGTAGTGGAAGGCTAGATGCAGCACTGCTTCCCAAGTCTGAGGCCAGGACAAGAAGTTGCCTACGCCTCCTGGGGCTTCCTTGAGAAGCCATGTGGGACCTCCTTGGGAAGTCATCTGTGACCTCCTTGAGAGGTCATCTGGGACTTCCTTGAGAAGCCATCTGGGCTGGGCAGGCCTGCATCTGGGGGACTGGAAGCAGCATTACTTCCCAAGTCTGAAGCCAGGATGAGACATCATCCATGACTCCTGGGGGCTTCCTTAAGAAGCTATCTGGGACTACTTTGGGACATCATCTGGGGTTTCTTTGAAAAGTCATCTGGGACTTCCTTGGGGTCATGTGGGCTAAGTGTTTGGGACCATTTATCTGTTTTATCTGTCTTTTGATGTTATGTATACACTGTGTCAGGGTGAGAGACTGGCTGATAGAGATAAACTGGGAGCCCAATAGGCCCCAACTTAGCCTTTGCTTTTTGTCCTGTTTTTCATGTTTTTTAAAATGGCATCAGTTTTAAGTATGGATTCTTGTTTTCTGTATTTTTTGTTTATTTGGACATTTCTGGGGAAAATAAAAATTCCAGACTCCAGTTGGGCCCAGTCACAAGCCTGCTATTGTTGTAAGGTAAATCATCACAGAAGCCACATTTTAAAATATAGAATATTGGAGTCTTTATTATACAGTTAACAGGCTGCAGGCTGCCAGTTGTTACAAAGGCCTGCAGCACTCAAGTACATATAACATAGCTAGGAAACATTCTAAAGAGGAAAGAAATAACAAAAACAATACCAACAAGCCAATTCAGCTCCAATGGAGAGCTGAATTGGGACTCCATGATGACTGGAGAGGAGACAGGACATAGGACACAGGACACAACCCCAGTGACACATGTGAAAGGGGGTTTGGACCTATATAGGTCTGTGCAGGGGGGAGCAGATCCTCAGGAAATTCCCAGTCCCAGGCACTTGACTGACAGATTAAGTAACCTATCAGCCAAATGCCTGCCTCTGCCTCCAGGGGTCCAGGCATGCCTATTATCTGGGAGGCAGCTGATGGGGGGGAGGAGGGGTCCTGCCTTCCTCTCCCCACCCCCGCCGGTGTGAAGACAAGATGCCAGACCCTATCATCCACCATGTGGCCAGTATGGCACCGGCCAGACCTGCCTCCTACTTCATTCCCTCCTTTTTTTTTTATTTACATGAAATCAAGTCATTGATTTCTCTGTAAAAGGACTGAAATTTTTGCCTAGGCCATTTACTCTTGTAATTTATCGAGTCTCCAGCAGTTAAAGGTTAGCTCCATATGGTTGGTACCCATCCAGTCAGGGGACTTTGCCCTGCTTTCCCATGTCAGGCAGGTTATGATTTACAAATCTATGTCCCACAAAAGAATGCAACCAGTCTTAGGTTAGGCAGCTCTAAAACAGTCTTTGGCCAGGTATCAGCTGCAGGTGATAGAGTCATGCAAGGAGTCCAGTCCACTTTGACGATAGTAGAGGTGGTCAGGATGATGATGTAGTCTCCTCCAGATGCTGCCAAGCCATTTTTGAACTTTACTCAAACAGAAATCTCTACATTAGATGATATGGGCTTGACAACAGCAGCAATGTCTCCTAGCAGCTCAGCTAGAGTATCTCACTTGCTAAGGTACCTGCCATTTCTGCATAAACTGGTTTAAGAAGCTTAACCTAAGGATTGACTTTAGTGAAATTTCCCACTACCTTCCTGGTTGTACACTAGCTCTTGCAGGCTGAAGCCCCACTGGTTTTTAAGGCAGTTTAGGCAGTAGCTCCTCCTGGGTAATTTACCAAGGTGACAACTTTTTAATAACCAGAGATTTTATTAAATAAGGCTAGGTTTTTCTAGGCAGACACAGAGGGCTTGGGCTTGTAACCATTTTAACTGGAGTCTCTACACTGGTCCATTTGTTATCACTATTTTTTTCATGTCTCCTTTAATTTAACCTTCCTTACTTTTCAAAATGACTGGTCCCTTCATCTTAAGGGGGTTGGTGGGCAAAGATCCATCTTCTATAACTTCTTCAAGCTTACTCAGGGGCATTGAGACTACCTAGTCAGGAACCTATAGCCTTAGCCTTAAGTACCCAGAGTCCAGAGACCCCCAAAAGACCACCAGAGACCACAATCAATGCAAACAGCAAAGAGTTGGGCTTGGTCCTCCTCACACTTGGCAATTGGTGTCGCTAAGAGGCCCCGAGCATAGAATCAGCACAGTTTTTATAGTATTGAACAAACAACGTTAAGGAACTTTTACATAAGAAATTACATGATTGGTTAATATTTAAAGCAAGCTAAGCTGGGCAAATATGATTGGTTGACCTCTATAGAAAAATGTCCTTGGTCCATAGCTTGACCAAAAACAGTTATGAGTCACACCTGGACCAAAAGAATGCATGGTATGTCTCGCCCTGGGCTCTGAAGAGCCAGTTGGTCAGAAAATTATTGGAACCAAAACTCTTAGCCTTAGGTCGCTGGGAGGCAACACCGCTTGGGAGCTAACACCTGCCTTAAGCAAATGCCATCTATGGCTCCAAGAATTGTGCATGGCTTTCTGTCATAAATTCCTAGCATTGGGGCTAAAGTGGATCACGAGTCAAGTCGCAGAGATGGGATCTTAAGTAAAATGGAATTGCTTAGCTTTTTCATTTTCCAAGCCTATTTTACCAACGGGTTGCCAGGATGAGATGTTATTATTAGGAGCACTATTTTACTCCAAACTGGAAATTATATACAACATTTAACTTTTAACAAATGCACAGACCTTTACTCCAGCTACAGCAGCATAGCTTGTTCAGCACTCTAGTTTACAAAAGCATCTTTCTGGCTAGTTACCCTAACCATGCCTAAGTTAGCTGTGTAGACCTTTAGACAAATCTCAATAGGGAAACAATCTCAGGTCCACAACATTCTTTCCTGAATAGATGGATTTAGGTGGCTGCTGCCAACCCAAAAGTTACTGCCAATTAGAGCTTTGAGCAAATACAGAGGAGTTGGGATTTTAAACTATCCCCATATTTTACAGCCTTAGCTTTTTACTACTATCACAGATAACTGACAAGTTCCTGTTCCTTTACAAGGTAGATAATCATGGACATTAAGCATGCTTACAGACTATCTTCCCATGATCTCCTGACTCTGAACAATTTTTTAAGGGCCACACACAAATGAATCCAGGATCTGACACCACCTCTGCCATCTGAGCAGTGGCTTACTACTCAGGATGCTCCATCATTTGCCAGGGTCCCAGGAGTGCCTTTCTCCATGCTGGGATAAATGCACCCTTGGCATTTTCCTTGGTTGGTTGCTGAACTTGAACTCAGGATTTGTGCACTATCCTTCAGATCTTCAGCTCAAGGCTAGCACTCTGCTACTTTGAGCTCCAAAGCAATTCTGCTTTTCCAGCACTTTGCTGGTAGATTAGTGATGACAATCTCTCAGGGACCATTCTCTGCCCTGGCTGGCTTTGAACCAGTTTTCAGATCAATGAGTCTTATACATATGGCCACTTTACTCCAATTAAAAGCAACAAAGATGGTCACTGGAAGTATTCTATAAGCATGGTCTAACCTGGAAACTTTTTGTCAGTCATGAATCTTGATCTCTGGGCCTGAATGCCATCACTCAGCTCTTCAGCTCAAGGCTAGTGCTCTACCACTTGAACCACAGCGCACCACTTCTGGCTTTTTCTGCTTATGTGGTGCTGAGGAATTGAACTCAGGACCTCATGCATGTGAGGCAAACATTCTACCATTGAGCCAACTTCCCAGCCCCTTACCTGGAACTTATTAAGAGTAAACATCTGACAAATTTGTGGGCTTGCTGGAAGCTTACAAAAAACCCATAAGGGAAAACTGGAATAGCAATTAAACAATCATTTTGGTAATCCTAGTTTATCTTTTCAGACTTTTTTTTTGGGGGGGGTCCGGTCGTGGGGCCTGAACTCTGGGCCTGGGCACTGTCCCTCAGCTCTTCAGCTCAAGGCTAGTGCTCAACCACTTGAGCCACAGTGTCACTTCTGGCTTTTTTTTTATTTTTTGCTTATGTGGTACTGGGGAATTGAACCCAGGGCCTCATGCATACAAGACAAGCACTTTACCACTGAGCCACCTTCCCAACCTCCTATATTTTCAGATTTTTTTTAATTTAATTTTATTTTATTTGTGAACATACTGTACAGAGGAGTTACAATTACATGGGCAGGATAATGCATACATTTCTTACCAAGCATTGCAGCCTCCTCCTTTGTTTACCTTTCACATCCCTTCCCAGCCTCCCCCCTCCCCCTTATTTTCAGATTTTTAAAGAAACTTTTAGGACAATTTTAATTTTAAACTTTGTCAGGGAGGCCAGACACTCCCTTAACTACTTTCCAAACTTTTACAATGGGGACACCATTTTTAATCACTTTTCCTAAAGTCACTTTTAATTTGCACTTAAAAGCCCTGTTGGAACACTGGCATACCCATTACCTCTCAGCCAAAGGTTTTTACACTGGCCACCTTTTTTTGTTTTGTTTTGTTTTTGCAGTCATGGTGACCATTTGGAACTTAGCAATTTTTCTTAATGCAAGAATTACAAACACTAACACTATACCAAGAATCTAGACATAGCATCTTTTTGTCTTTAAAAAGAAATACATCAGGGGCTGGGAAGATGGCTCAGTGGTAAAGCGCTTGCCTTGCATGCATGAGGCCCTGGGTTCAATTCCCCAGTACCACATAAGCAAAAAGAAAAAAACCGGAAGTGACGCTGTGGCTCAAGTGGTAGAGCGCTAGCCTTGAGCTGAAGAGCTGAGGGACAGAGCCCAGGCCTAGAGTTCAGGCCCCATGACCGGACCCCCCCCCAAAAAAAATACATCAAATTGCAAAAATAGCATAGAAATCAAATTACATAACATAAATAAACTTTTAAACTCTTCTTTAAAACTTTTTTTCAATTTAAATACATCCTAGGGGGGTAGTTTTAGAAATATCAATTACAACATCAATTTTTACCATCAGATTTCCAGTGTCCATTTGCATGGAAAAGAGACAGGATAAAGATGGGCCAGTTGGTCAGTCCTACAGAATAGGCATACACCCAATCTGACTTTTGGGTTAGATGAACTGCCTTTGTGCCAGCTTACCTTCTGAAACCATGCGTGAACTCCCCCAGGGCCTGTCCCACCATGCATGGAGAGGCTGAGCTGCACCTTTGCCAAAGGACCCCTCACCCCTGAAGATAAGCACATAGACTTATCCTAAATTTTTCCTGTCCTTTTTAATCTCTGAGAAACCAAGCAGTTTAGACACACAGAAGAAGCAATGTCTTTAACAGTGGTAAACAAAACTTTATATCCAAATTTCTAACACTCATTCCCAAATTTTAGCAGTGGTGGGAAATAAATCTCAAGTTTCCAATGTGTTTTGCTAAGCCAGATAACTTGATTACAATGCAAACAGCCTTATGCATCAAAACAGCAGATTTTTGATTTTCAAATTAAAGAATCCTTACAAAATCTTTCAACTAAAGTTCTTTAAAAGAAATGTAATAATCCTTTTACATTTTTAGTAATGTCCAAACTTGCTGAACTTTCCTGCAGTTTAAACTTAACATACATTTTTTAATATCATGATGACAATTTTTATCTTAAGTTCATACATAGATTTTTGTGCACAATGATCTTAAAATGTGCAAAATGAATATCAGCCATACATTTCCCTGAATTTTTAGTGACAAGAGATCTTTTTGCCAATCTTACCCTCGATGACCAAGATTTAAGATGAAATTTTTAACAAATTACTCTGCTGGTCTAATTTTTCCAGGGCTACCTTGTTCTATTATGGCATATTAGTATATCAAATATTTCTATTGAAAAAATGATGGATGGGAGTTCCCTGGTGCCCAAATTTGACCTACCCAGTACTTGACTCTAGTTTTGTCCCAGTTGTCTAGAGCATTTTACACATCAATTGACCATCAGTTAGAAGAATACCATCAATTGGAAGAAAGGAGAGGTTACCTAAAGCTAATCTCTCAGCCCACTAGGTTGCCTGACATATTTTGCCAATTTTAGCCAGGAGCACTTAATTTTTAAACTGCTAAGATTAGCTAGTTGTTTGAAAACGGCCCTCAGCTGCCTACAAACTCCCAACTGCCTCCTAGCAGAAGAGCAGGGGCGGAGGGGGCGTGGGGGTGGGGGGGTGGGAAGTACAGCACATAGCAGACCTTGATTTCCCCCCTTAAAGACACAAAACCAAACACAAGAAGAGACACAAGACCAAGACAAACAGAAAAACCCAGCTGAGCTGGGGCCTCTCCCACCATGAGTGGGACCCCCCAACACAACTGTATGTAGAACTCTCTACTGTATGAGAATCACAAAAGCTGCAAAACTCTCCACAGTAGTCTGCCAAGTGAGCCACTCCCACTCAGCGCCACCAGAACCTCTCAGATCCCTCAATTGAGAGGAAGAAGGCACATTAGTGAGCATGTCTGCTAATTTCCAGATGGACTGGCCCCCAAGTTTCAGAAAAACATATAAACACAATATAGGACAGAGTACAGGACAGAAAAACAGACTTACTTTTGGAAGATTTCTAAGTGACTCCAAAAGTTGTTTGGATGGCAAGTCTGGTGTCAATGAGTGGGCCATCAGAGTGACAGAAAGACCACAGGGCCCTGGAACTTCCTAGAGGCCATGCCTCCCCTGTAGCAGTTTCTGTCCCATGACATCCGGCCCACCGAGACCATCCACCATTGGCTTCAAGGAACCCAGATGCCCTCCTTGGCACTAGGACCCCACATTGGGCACCATATGTTGTATGGTAAATCATCCCAGAAGCCACATTTTGAAATATAGAATATTGGAGTCTTTATTATACAGTTAAAAGGCTGCAGGCCACCAGTTGTTACAAAGGCCTGCAATATGCAAATACACATAACACAGCTAGGAAACATGCTAAAGAGGAAAGAAATAATAAAAATCAATACCAACAAGCCAATTCAGCTCCAAATGGAGAGCTGAATTGAGAAGCCATGATGACTGGAGAAGAGCCAGGAGACAGGACACAGGACACAATCACAGTGACACACATGGTATGGAATCCTGGGGGCTAGGCTGGTGTGGGTCTAAATAGGTCTGTGCAGGGGGCAGATCCTAAGGAAATTCCCAGTCCCAGGCACTTGACTGACAGATTCAGTAACCTATCTGCCCAGTGCCTGCCCCTGTCTCCAGGGATCTGAGCACGCCCATTACCTGGAAGGCAGGTGATGGGGGGGGGGGGCTTCCTTCCCCCAGCATGAAGACAAGACGCCAGACCCTACCATTTACCATGTGGCCAGTATGGTGCAGGCCAGACCTGGCCTCCTTACTTCACTATGTACCCCTTCCCATGTGGCAGTAGTCAAGAGGTGGGGCATGGACACTTACAGGCCTGGTTTGGTCCTCTAGTAATCTGGCTAAAGAGACTGCTGTAAGCTTGGTCTTGACATTTGTCTGGTCCTGGTAGTATAATAAAGGTGTAAAGTTCTCTTGTCTAAAGAAAAAGTCAAGATAAAAGAAAAAGTCAGGCCAGATTAGGTTCAGATGACTTCCAACTGAAGGTATTAAAAGTCCAATTGTTAAAATGTCTTGTTAAATAAGCAGGTTCTTGAGGAAGGTGGCCCAGCTAAAGTTCATTGTTATTCTAATACTTGGAGAAATGAAGTCCAACTAAAGTTCGTTATTAAAAACTTTTGTCTTAGTCATTTTTGTGCACTTTAAGATCTTTTGTGTGTTTTAAGATCTTTTGTGAACAACTGTTTGTATGAATATGTATATGAATGTGAACATGTTCAAGATAAAAACTGTCAGCATGCTGTAAAAATGGAAAATATTGGGTGGTTTTATACTTAGACCACAAAAAAATATATGGGTGAGTTTAAGCTCCAAAAATATCATCAGGTTTGGGTATTTAAAAGATCTAAAGATTCTCTAATTTGCAAATTAAGAAAATCTGGTATTTTAATGCATAAGGCTGTTCAATCAAGTTATCTGGCCTAGCAAAGAGGCATTGGGAACTTGGGATTGATTTTCTTCCTGCTAAATGGGGAATAAGGAGGGGAGAAGTATTAGAAATTTAAATATAAAAGTTTGTTTATTATTGCCAAAGACTTTGTCTATTCTGTCTATCTAAAACTGCTTGGATTTCTTAGTAAAAAGGACAGGAAAAAAGGCCAGTGGGCCAATCTTTGAGGGTAAGAGGTCAACTTGCAAAAGTGCAGCTCAGCCAGTCCATGCATGGTGGGACAGGCACTAGTGGGGAGTTCCTGTATGCAAAAAGAGGGTAAGCTGGTACAAAGGAGTAGGATGGGTATATACACATTCTGTAGGATGTGTTGATTTTTGTTTTATCTTGGTCCTGTCTCTTTTCCCTGCTGATGGACACTGGAAATGAGTATTGTGATTAATATTTCTAGAACTACACCTTGAGATATAAAGGAGGGTTTAAAAAGGTTTATCTGTGTGAATTTGGTTTCAATACCATTTTGTGATTAGTAGTATTTTAGAAAGTGCAGAAAGATGTTCTGCATGCATGGGAAAGTGCTGGTGCTTGTAATTTTTGCATTAAGGAAAAACTCATTTTGAGTTCAGCGGTTTTCTAGGTAGAAACCCAGACTGCAGTAAAAAGTGGCTGTTTTAATCAGGCTGGGAAAAGGTAATAGGTGTGACCCAGTGTTTCGAAAGGTCATTTAAAATGGCTTTAGGAGAAGGGAAAATTTGCATCCCCTGTATAAACATTTGGGAAGTAGTAGGGAGTGACTGCCTTCCTAGACAAAGGGAATTTAACAGTAAAATTGTCCTGTTTAGTGGAGAAAGAAAAAATTAGGGCTACCAAAATGATTGTTTAACTGCTATTCCAGTTTGCTTTTCAGGTTCGTTGTAACAATTGCATGCAGGCCCACCGAAGCCAGATGATTTTTACAAGTTTGTCAGATGTAACTTTGGTCCTTAATAACTTCCAGGTAAGACAGTGCTTACTTAATGACTGCCTTGTTGCTGTTAATTCGAGTAGAGTTGACTTTTTGTAAGAGATTCATTGATCTGAGAACTGTGGTGCAAAGCCAGTCTGTGTAGAAAAAGCTCCTTGTGAGACTGGTCAGGGAAAAGTGCTAGAAGGAAGAGGTGCTGGAGCTCAAAGTTGGTAGAGCACTAGCCTTGAGCTGGAGAGCTGAGGGACAGCACTCAGGCCTTGAGTTCAAGACCAGCAACTGACCAAGGGAAATACCAGTGGGGATTTTTATCCCAGAGTAGAGAAGATACTCCTGGGACCCTAGCAATGATGGAGCATCCAGAGGCAGTTAAAAGCCACTGCTCAGATGGCAGAGATGGTGTCAGACACTGGAGTCACTTGTTTGGGCTTTCAAAAAAAAAAAATCAGAGCCTGGAAGACTTTTCATAGGAAGCATGTCTTTCTAATGCCCATGTCTGTCTACTTCATAATTGGTCAGGAACTTGCCAGTTGAATGTATTTGTTAGGAAGAAGTTTGTGGACCTGAGATTGTGCCTCTATTGAGATCTCTCTTGCACAGGTAATTTAATGATAGCTGATCCCGGCAACCCTCGGTAAAAATAGGCTAAGGTATAGGTTCTGAGCTAAGTAGGGTCAGCACCCCTGAGTCAGCTCGAAGAAGTTACAAAAAAATGGATCTTTGCCCATCAATCCCTTTAAGATCAAGAGATTGGAGTCTTTTTTTTGGAAAATAAGGCAGGATAAGATTAAAGGAAGAGGCATTAAAGACAGTAGTAACAAGTGTGCAAGTGTGGAAAAATATCTGGTTAATTGTTACCTTGGTATATTACTCAGCGGCTACTGCCTAAAATTGTCTTAAAAACCAGTGGGCACTCAGCCTGCTAAGCCTATGTAATGTATCCTTAACCAGTCTATATAGAAATTGGCCAGTAACCCAGTAGGAGGTGTGACAATCCATCTAAGCTGCTGGGAAACACTACCACAGTCCAGTTCAGATCCAGCCCATCTCTTCAACCTGGAGGTCTGTTTGGAGAAAGTTCAAAGACAGTCATCTGGAGGAGACCATATCATCTTGTGTTTCCTACGAGGCAGCTTCCTACAATGGCTGTAAGTTCTTCACTATTTTGGCTTTGAGTAGATCTTCTAGCTGCTCTTAAAAAGTGAAGAGTTTTAGAGAAGTTTAGAAAGATGTTACAGTTGTAGCTTCGGTTATATGAAGAGCAATGGTTGGAGTTGAGGAATAATACCAGTAGATTTTTCTTATAGATGGAAGGAAGAAAAGAAAAATTAATCACTTGTAGGTTTTTGTTCTGAGTAAATGTATGCATAATGGGCTGAAATGAGGAGATTGGAAAAGTTAAGTGCATTTCATTGGTAAAATCCAAGAATTTTGTTAGTACCTGTAATAGCTGAGATGTCCATTGGACATCTAAGATAGGCAACTAGATATATATGAATCTGACTGTGTTCAAATCTAGGAAATTGTCCTGTTCCTGTAACCTGCTGGGTAGAGTCACAGTTCATCATTCTGAGGCAGTTCTGAGATAACCTGGTTACATAAACCAAAGAATAGGGTTAGGATTGGTGCATTGATGTATTCATCTGAGGGTGATCTGCATATCTATGATTTGATATGCACATAGAAACTAGTGGGGAATGTAATAACCCAGCTTTTTTTTCATTCTTTGATAATCCCCAATTTCAATCCTGAATCTCTGGCCTCCAGATTGCTGTCTGCATTCATCTGACCACAGCTGAAGAATAATCTTTGAGCTTCTGTAAACTGCCATATACATTTGGCTCTGATTTATATAATGCTGCCCTACTGGAAGTTGGGGCTGCTCTTGGTCCCAGGACAAGGCAGTCAGGACCAGCCAAATAAAAACTCTTTGTCACCTTTGCCCATGTCTCTATGGATTTTCTTGACCTTGAGTCATTCTACTAATGAATGGGGAGTAGTCCAAGAAGCCTTAACTCAATTGGAGGAACTTCTCAACAGATAATAGAAATCACTCCAATGGACATCTTGATGGGATTTTCTCTCACAATGGTCCCCTTGGCTCACCTCTCCGTTAGGACCTTTAACACTCGTCCTCTTACTCCTCCTTCTTGGACACTGTTTTCTTGACATTTTTCAAAAGTTTCTGTCTAAAGGATATTTGCTCTTACTCAGGCCACCACCGGAGCAAGTTAAGGCCAACATATTAGTACAGATAGCTTGGAGCTTTGCTTACAACATCATCCTGCCCAGCATAGACCTGGACTCTGAACACCCCAGCCCAGTGAGCCCTTGATGCCTCTATGTCAGCAGGAAGTAGCCCAAAAAGACTACAACGCTCCTTAACCTTTTATATCCATCCCTTCAGGGTCTCAAATGATGGGAATCATTCATTCTCATAACTCAGTGTTGCTCCCATGGTTTGGCCCACTGACTACCCTTCCCCGGGGGAACTTCCTAAAATTTTCCAACCCAGAACCTACTGTACAGAAGGGTTATGGTTACATGAGTAAGGTAATGAGTACATTTTCTATCAAGCATTGTTACCCCTCCCTCCTTTGTTCTTCCCCTACCATCCCTTCCCTCTTCACCACTCCAACGCCTCCCCCCAACTCCAAGTTGTAAAATTTATTCTCAACATAGTGTCTCATACATCTTGTTGGTACAATGGTCAACTTGTATCCTTGTTCCAGCATTTTGTTATTTTCCTTCCCCTCCCCAAATTAGAAAAATGTATATACAAGATGTAGGGCACCGGAATTAAATACAGTGACAAGGGTTGTACTATGGGAGAAGAACATACAAAAGAAAGAAAAAAAATCACGTAGTACATTAAAAACAACAGCAGCAAAGTAAAAACCTCTTGTGTCCCTATCTTGGTGTTCATTTTGCTTAGCACCATCTTATATGGTCATATGTACATAGCTTTTGACCTTTTCTGCTTGACTGATAAGATTATTCTAGACACATACTAGTTATTGCAAATAAGGGAAACCATGGAACCTATGTTTGTTTGTGTCTGGCATACTTCACTTAATATAATTTTTCCAGGTATTTCCATTTCCTAACCAATGGTGCAGTGTCATTCTTTTTGATGGAGGCATAGAATTCCATTGTGTATATATACCACATTTTCTTGATCCATTCATCTACTGAGGGGCATCTGGGTTGGCTCCATATCTTAGCTATGGTAAATAATGCTGGTAGCTTTAGTGTGGTCTTGTTTGTGATCATTTGGGTAGATGCCCAAAAGTGGGATGCTGGGCCATAGGGGAGCTCTATGTGGAGTCTTTTGAGGAACCTCCATACTGCTTTTCAAAGTGGTTGAACAAGTTTACACTCCCACCAACAATGCAGTAGGGTTCCCTTCTATCTACATCCCCTCCAGCATCTGCCAAAAGCCAGAGGAACCCCACCTTGGACTTTTTGCCTTTAACTTTGCTGTCTACACATCCACCATACCTTATCCTCTCTATGTCTGGTAAGTGACTTCTGTCTATAGCCCCTCTGTTGGTCTGCTGTCTTTTTTGACATAGTACCACACCGGAGGGATCCCCTATGCCAGTCTCTTCTTGTTTTAGGATGCCTGAATCAAGAATTTGACTTACCAACTCCTCCCCTCTACATCCTGATGAACTTTACCTCTCTACATCCTATGTACTCCCCTCCTCCATGTCCTCACCAGACTTCTTCCTCATGTTTCTTATTCCATTGGGGTCCCATCAGTCTCTCCTGAGCTGGGATATTTCCTTAGGATGTCTCCTTCATTCTTTAGATATTCTCTAATCAAGGACTCCCTAAAGCCAAAATGCCTTATCTTTTATTGCAATCAAGTCTGGCCATAGCATAGGCTGGACAATCAGTCTCAATGGGCCCAAAATGGGACTTTTGATTATAATACTATCAGAGATTTGGACAGTTTCTGCCATTGCAATGGTAAAGGGTCAGAGGTTCCATACATTCAGGCTTTCTTTGCACTCTGTGTTTGTTCTTCTCTCTGCCCAACTTTCCCTTATCCTCCTGGCATGTGGGCAGCCTATCCCTGCTGCATCACCTGACTGCCAAATTGCCTAAGAGCCTGGTGCCTCTTCCTGAACCCGAGGTGCCTGATCTCCTATTCGATATTGAGGATTCTGTTCCTCCTCCCCTTGTCAAACCTTCGGTGCCTTCTCCCCCTTCATCTCCTTTTCACTCACTTCCCATGGTTCACACTCTATTCTGTACTAGTGATTTATAATCTTTACCAGCTTTCGTATATTCTCTGCAGGAAATGGCAGGGACAGAGGTATTTATTCTTGTTCATGCCCCCTCCTCTGCTATCTCCCAGATCAAGAAGCCACTGGGGTCATCTCCCAAGACCCTAATAATTATATCCAAGAATTCAAATAACTCATTCAGTCCTATGAACTTACTTGGCATGACTTGATTACAATCTTATCCTCCTTACTCCCAAGGAAAAGAAAAGGGTGTGGGCTTTAGCCCAGGCACACACTGACGACACTCATTGCCTAGAGAATACCTTCCTGGTATGGGCAGCAGCTGTAGCCAGGGAAGAGCCCAATTGGAATTATCAAAAGAATGCTCCTGGAAAAGGAAACAGGAAAAGAATTGTAACTTACGTAATGGCTGGCCTTCAGAAGGCAGCCTACCATGCAGTCAACTATGATAAAGTAGGGGGGAGGTTATCCAAAGACCCACTGAAAACCTGGCCAAATTTCTTGATCACCTTATAGTGGCACTCCAGCACTATACTAAGCTGGACCAGAGTCAAAGGAAGGTATGGTTGTTCTTAATGCCCATTTTATCTCCCAATCAACTCCCAATATTGCAAAAAATATTTTTTTAAAGGCTGAGGATGGCCCTTAACACCCCCAATGAGATCTGGTGAGCATGGATTTTAAGGTTTTCTATACCTGGGAAGAACAGGAAAAAACCAGTAAGGCTGTCCATGATAGGGAAAATTACCAGCTCCAGGCTACTGCCATACATGCTTCTCAAAGAAGAGGCACCCAAGGCATGCCACCCAGACCATGCTTCAAGTGAGCAAGGAAGGCCACAGGGCAAGAGCTTGCCCTATTCCATGCATTGGACCCTGCAGGGTCCACACATTGGACCCTGCCCAATGTGTGGATAACGAGGACACTGAGGAGTTGACTGTCCTCTTCATCTCTATGAGGTGTTTGGTTTTTCTGACTGTTGTTGTAAGTGGGGTATTCAGGTCCCAAACTATTATTGTGTTGTTGTGTATATCTTTATATCTATTAATATTTGATATATGTATGTATATTACATATAAGTGTTCTATATGATTTTTATAGCTTTATTAATTGATACCTTTATGATTCTTTGTCTCTTGTAACCACTTTTATCTCCTTTCCCACTCCCTCCAGATCTTTTTAATCCTTTCATCTGAGACATTTTCACAATTACTATTGCTCAGCACCACACTCCTGTCCTCATTAAACTTAAGTATCCTACCCATTTCCCCAACACACCCTTATACTCCATTTCTCTTTCACACGGGAAAGGGTTAAAACCCATCATCCTCCACCTTCCTAAACAACTTCTCAGACCTACTAACATGACTATTTTACCAGTAATTAAATCCGATGGAATCTATTGCCTGGTTTGGAACCATAATATTATTAATGCTACAGTCCTTCTTATTCATCCTATTATGCTCAACCACTACATCCTCCCTGCACAAATACCTACTGGCACCACCCACTTCTCAGTACTCTATCTAAAAGATGCAATTTTTACAATCTGCATACACCCTGACTGTCAGGGCCTTTTGCTTTTACCTGTGTGGATCCTGATATCTCTAGGGCACAACAGCTGACCTGGACTATCCTCCCTCAGGGGTTTCAGGGCAGCCCTTTTCTTTTTGGACAAGCATGAGCAAAGGATCCCCTTTCTCCTCAGGTATCTCCCAGGTCATCCTTCAATATTTGGACAGTCTCTTGTTCTGTAGCCCTTTTTTTAACCTGGCTCATCCACATATGGCTGACCTCCTTAAGGATATAGAGTCTCTCCTTCCAACACCCAAGTAACAAAACCAGAGGTAAAATATCTATGTCTGTACATAACTCCCATAGAAAGAAACTTTGCTCTTGATAGAAAAATGTATAATGAGTCTTTCTTTATCCCATGCTGTTTAAGTTTCCTATCCTGACAAGAACGTGGAAAGGATGGATGGATGGATGGATGAATGGATGGATGGATGGATGAATGGATAGATGAAGGATGGATGGTTGAGTGGATGGATGGATAAATAGAAAGTTGGTTTAGTGGGTGGATGGATGGATGATGGATGAATGGATAGTTGAGTGGGTGGATGGATGGGTTCATGGATGAAAAGACAAATGGGAAAACTCTGAATAAATGAATGGAGGGAAGAGATATGAGAATTAAAGATAATGTAGCTAGGGAGATGTGGGGGGGAGGCTTGAATAGATAAATGGATGGACAAGGAAAGAAAATTAAAGAACCAAGATAGATGGATGTGTAGATGGTTGAACTAATAACTGAAAATTTAACTAAAGGGATAAATAGGAAGGTTGTGGGAGGGTGTGACAAAGATTTAGTTTGAGGGAAGAGACTATAGAGACATGTTTTTATTGTAAAACTATAGAAAATGAAGAAAAATTGCTGCAGTGAGTCAAGTGAATGGATTGGAGGAATATTGTGATGGCATAGTAAATGAAATCAAGGCAGTGAGGTTTATATGTAGAAAAGGCTGGGCAGATATTTGAAAGGAAATATAAATTCATAAACTGATAGCCGATAGATAAATGAACACACAAATTATGGATGAATAAAAGGTATAGATAAAATGTAGAGGTTTATTTGGATAGAGGAAACTGTTTTTGTGGATATGTGGATTCATTAGTGAAGTGCATGAACATCTGGATGAATGAGCAACTGAATAGATGATGGATTGGTTAATTGAAATTCAACCAATGGACGGATGAGGGTATGAGCACATATGAATAAATACAGCATTTAATGTAATGTACTAAGCACGTGGACCACTATTAAATTAAAGCTTAGCATAATACTGCTCCCAGATGTTTGGGAGAATATAAATATTAGAAAGCATCTGAGGTGACTAGCTGTGTGAAATTTTGAAAAAGAGCTACCAAACAGGGCTTAAGTCATACAGGAATGACTTTGAAGAGAAGTTGACACATCCACCAAAGTGAACAGAAATTTGGTTGAGTAAAGTTGGAGACCACATCTCTTCCTCCTCGGATGAGAGGGAAGACACACCACCCATTCACTTCACTGAGACTATCTGTCTTTACCAGGGATTCTCAAGGACACATTGTTAATAATGAAAAATGTAAGGTAGGGGGCTAGGAATGTGGCTCCGTGGTAGAATGCTTGCCTAGCTTGCATGAAGCTCTGTGTTCAATCCATTAGTACCACATAAACAGGAAAATTTGGAAGTGGCAATGTGGTCCAAGTGGTAGAGTACTAGCTTTAAGCAAAAGAAGCTCAAGGACAGTGCTCAGGCTCTGATTTCAAGCCCTAGGACTGGCAAAAAAAATGCAAGGTAGGTAGATTTTTGGAACAATCCCACAGTATGCTCTTTTCTGTTGTATATTTGATACAGCATACAACTAATATGTATTTAGATGGGCCTATTATGTGTCATGCCTATGTAGCTAGTCTGAGAGAATGAGATCACCACTATGCTGCATTAAATCTTAGAGCCCCCATGTGTGGAATGGAAAACAGTTTAAAAAGTTAATCTTATACCTGGGCATCAGTAGCTCACACCTGTAATCCTAGCTACTCAGGAGGCTGAGACTGGAAGATCACAGTTTGAAGTCAGCCCAGGCAGGAAACTCTGTGAGACTCTTATCTCCAATAAACCACTAAAAAAAAAAAAAAGCCGGAAGTAGTGCTGTGGCTCAAGTGGTAGAGAACTTGCTTTGAGCAAAAGAAGCTTAGGGACAGCACCCAGGCCCACAGTTCAGGCCCCAGTACCAGCAAAAACAAATAAACCAACAAAAAGTTAATTTTATAATTAATAAATAATAATGGTTTATATTAAAACAAATATCAGGAAGCTGAAATGAAACTGTAATGGAGGGATAACTAAAGAGGGTGGATAAATGAAAAGGGGAGCAAGGGAGCTTATACAGCCAGATTACTCAATGTAAATATGTGATAATGAAAGGGGGAAATGAGTCTGGGAGAAGAGACTAGATAGAATAGGAGAGAATGATGGAAGAGGTGATTGATTACTTGGGCACTTGAAGATATTAAATTGTAACCTCCTAGTACAATGAAGTTCAGAGAGAAACGGTATGTGATACTTTGGTCTATATATACATTATAACAAGAGTCAATAAATCTAATGAAGCATATCCATCTCCTCATTAATTTATCATTTTTGTTAGTGTAACAATGTTAAGAAAATCTATTTTAGCAATTTTGAAATATGCAATACATCATTATTAATTGTGGTCACCATGCAGTAAGATTAATTACCAGGGTTTGTTCCTCTAATCTAGCTGAACTTTGTGTTACTAATCAATTGGCCATGAATGTGTGGATTTATTTCTGGGCTTTCTATTTTATTCCATTGACAAACACATCTGTTTACATACCAGTACCACATAGTCAGGATTACAATACCTCTTGAATATATTTAAAATCAGAGGATGTATTTGCTCCAGCTTCTTTTTTACATTTTTTTTCTTTCTTTCCTCCTTCCTCTTCCTTTCCTTTTGTCTTTCTCCCTCTGCATCTCTTTGTCCCCCTTCCCCGCCCTCCCCTGTGCTGGTTATGGAGCAGGAACTTAGAGCCTTGCACTCTCACTTGGCCTCTTCACTATAGCAGTTGTTCTACTATTTGAGCTTAAGGATGATCATGATGAGGTCCTTGGGGGGTCTAGCAGCATGTGTGCATAGCCCCAAATCCTTCAAATCCATAAGAAGTCCAAAAGGCTATGAGCCAGGCTCTGGGATTCATGCTTGTAATCTTAGCTACTCAAGGGGCTGAGATATGAGACTACAGTTTGAAGCTAGTCCAGGCAGAAAAATACATGATTCTTATTTCCAACTAAACAGAATAAAAGCAGTAGTAGAGAATTGGTTCAAGTGATAGAGCACCAGTCTTGAGAAGAAAAGCTAAGGGAGAGCACAAGGCCCTGTGTTCAAGCCTCAATACTGGTACACACACACACACACACACACACACACACACACACACACACACACAGAGCTCAAAGATATTTTTGTTTCCTGTATTTGGTTTATGATAATTTCTTTTAATTCCAGAATATTCATTCCCTTTGTTCTCAATGTCATAAAAGTTTTGTAACAAGTGAAAAAAGTCACAAAATAAAATGTTCAGAGCATAACAAAGTATTTTTGAAAATCAATAACAAAGAAGATGAACAAAAATCACAAGTATGAAAAATATTACTGTCAAATTAAGAGTAAAGCTGGATGCCAGTGGCTCAAGCCTGTAATCACAGCCACTCTGGTGGCTAAGATCTAAGGATCATGTTTCTAAACCAGCCAGGTCAGCAAAGACTGTGACACTCTTATCTCTAATTAAACACCTCCTCCTAAAAATAACCAGAAGTGGAGCTGTGGCCCAAATAGTAGAGTGACAGTCTTAAGGAATAGTGCCCAGGTCCTGAGTTCAAGCCCTGGTACTGGCACAGGGGAGACACACAGACAGACAGAAAGAGACAGGTACAGACAGAAAGAGACACACAGAAACACAAAGAAAAACAGAAACACACACACACAGAGGACAATCAAGGATATTTCTGGATACACTAGCATCTTTCATATGAGTGACTTTTCTCTGGTGATCCTCAGCTACCTGCTTTGTGAATTTCCAATGAATGTTCAATTCATGGTGAGTCTTAACAACTGTTGGTCTTTTCTGTGGAACATCTTATTAAAGGATGTCGCCAGTATCAGCATCTCTGTGGAAACTGAGCGACATAAAGATTTCTCTACTTTCTCACTATAGAGTACATGGTTGGCAGTCATCATCTTAAAAACTGAGTGAAGAAAATCAGAGATCGTTTACTATAGAAACGTTTATTCAGTTCTGCCCCTGGCCATTGACTGTGCCAAGTGACACTCCCAACCCACAGCAGAAGCCCTCTGTTTAATCCTATCTAAGAAGGTGGAGTTTTATGTAAAGATTCATTTTTTAAAATTAATTTACTTTTAAAATTGTCTTAAAATAGTTGTAGAAAATGGTTTCAACATGTCAGTGTATGCATCTTGATCAATGTCACCCCTCCCATCATTCTCCCCCTCTCTCTTAACACCCCTATCCGATACTCTCAATTTACCTAGTTCCATTTAAAGGTTCATTTTTATTCCTACTCCCAGAAGCACCTGTGGCTAAGGTTCTTGGCGCTCCACATTGCAAAGCATGCTGCTTCTCAGCATACCACAGACTTAAATCCTCTTTTTTGGTGCCAGTCCTGGGGCTTGAACTTAGGGCTACGGTGGTGCCTCTGCCTTTTTGTGCTCAAGGCTAGCTATCTACCACTACAGCTCTGCTTCTTAGGTGGTAATTGGAGATAAGAGTCTCTCAGACTCCCTTTCTGGCTTTGAACTGTGATCCTCAGATCTCAGCCTCCTGAGTAACTAGTACTACAGGCATGAGCCACCAGTGCCTGGCAGAGCTAACTTCTAAGTCCTTCGGGAGAATAAATAGATCAATTATCATTTGTCCATATACTTCTCTCTTTTTTTGTCCATATACTTCTTAACTTCCAAAATTTGTGTGCCTTTGACTTATTCACTTCTCTTCATTTTCCTGATTCAGTTTTTTAAATCTCACATTTTGTTTATTCTCAAATTGGTGCATATGCTTATTCAGCTATCTCTTCCTAAAACCTAAACTTATATCTTTTTATGTGTGAGGGGGTACTAGGTCTTGAACTCATGCTTTCCCTTATTTGTTTTGCTTAAGGCTAGTGATCTCCCACTTGAGCCATACCTCCACTTTTGGCAGCTTCCTTCTCCTTCTTCTTCCTTCTTCTTTCCTCTTTCTCTTCCTCCTTCTCCTCCTCCTCCTCCTCCTTTTTTCCTCCTCATCCTCCTCCTCCTCTTCTCCTTCTCCTTCTTCTCCTTCTTCTTCTCCTCCTCCTCCTCCTCTTTTCCTCTTCCTCCTCCTCCTCCTTCTTCTTCTTCCTCCTCCTCCTCTTCCTCTCCCCCTTTTCCTTTTTCTTTTTTGATAGTTAATTGAAGTTAAGAGTTTCACAAACTTTCCTGCCAGGACAGGCTTCAAATTACAATCTCCAGGTCTCAGCTTCTTAAATAGCTTATAATTACAGATGTGAGCCACCAGTGCTTGGCTAGCCACACTGAACATTAAGAGACAAAAAAGATATTTCATGCAAAGAATAAAAAAAAGAGAATTGGGCTTGCTATAATTACAACAATCAAAATACATGTGGAGATAAAAGTGGTTACAAGAGACAAAGAATCATAAAGGTATTGAAAGGTTAAAAATTAGGAACCTCACTTCACCATTACCATTATTAACTTGCTAACTGCTGACTTTGCTTCTGTAAATATGCTTGCATTCAGACCCCCTTTTTCCTGGGAAATAAAATTGGGCAGTGACTCAAGGATATTGGCCGGCCCAGATGTCCGGATATCAGCCCACCCAGGACAAGGACAACGATTATAGATAGTATATGTTCTTTAGTTCCAGATTAATTAAGCCATCCGTGGGACAAACCTTAACAATGACCACCTGGCCAGACCATAAACCGGGTCAAATGTCAACCAATTATAGACCAACCATGAGCCAATTATGGTTTTTGCCTTTAAAAATGCTTGTAACCGCTGCTCGGGGCTCCCTGTCTGCTTGGGACAGAGAGCCCGTTTGCCCAAACGCCAAATAAACTCCTCTTGCTTATTGCATCTGCTGGTTTGGAGTCTTGGTTCCTGGGGCACCCTCCCGTTGAAGAAAGTGTCCCAGTGAGTCTGGAGTCTTTCAGTATCAATTAATAAAGCTATAAAAATCATATAGTAGAACACTTATATGTAATATACATACATATGTCAAATATTAATAGATATAAAGATATACACAACAACACAATAATAGTTTGGGACCTGAATACCCCACTTACAACAACAGTCAGAACATCTAGACAGAAAACTGACAAGGACACAATCAACTTGAACAATTTCATGGACAAAATGGACGTCTACTTATAGAACATTCCATTCAACAACAGAATAAAAATTCTTTTCAACACACAGGGTAATTCCCCAGGGTAGAAATTTGAGAAATGTTAAATCACAGAGAAATGCTTAAAAAATATTTAAGACAGACCCACAAGGTGACTCAAGCCTGTAATTCTAGCTACTTGGAAGATGAGAGGAATGGATTTGAGTTAGAGACCAGTTGAGCATAGAACTTCATGGAATTTTATCTTGACCAGTGGCTATGCATGATGGCATGTGTGAATCCTACCAAGCTATGAGGGAAGTCATAACTGGTTCAGTGGTGTGTGTCTCCTAACTCAGTGACAAAGGGAAGTATAACTATAAGAACAATTGTCAAAATTATCTCCGGCATAACAGAAGATCTTATCTGAAAAATAACCATGCAAGGAAGGGCTGGAGGTGTGAATTGAGTTGGTAGAACTGGGATATAAGAGAGATAATAGGAGCTGGCCCCGTGGCTCATGCATGTAATCCTAGTTACTCAGGAGGCTGAGATCTGGGGATCACGGTTCAAAGCCAGGCTGGGCAGGAAAAGTCCGTGAGACTCTTATCTTCAATAAACTACTCCGAAAACCAGAAGTGGCACTGTGGCTCAAGTGGTAGAGCACTAACCTTGAGCTGAAGAGCTGAGGGACAGAGCCCAGGCCCAGAGTTCAAGCTTCACAACTGACATAAAAAAGAGAGAGAGATAATAGGGAAAGGATGACACTGGATCAAGATGCATTTGTACTAGTTGGGCACTGGTGGCTCATGTCACTAACTTGTAATCCTAGCTGAGATCTGAGGATTTAATTTCAAAGCAGAAAACCCATTAGACTCTCACTTCCAGTGTGAATTGGAGATTAAATTCCACTAAAAACTGGAAATGTAGCTGTGGCTAAAGTGGTAGAGCACTTCCTAAGGAAAAAAAAAAAAAAACTCAGGGACAGCTCACAGGTCCTGAGTTCAAGTCCCCAGATAGGCATACATGCACACACACACACACACACACACACTAAAGACAGACAGTTACCACATGTTGCAACAATTCCACTCATGGGTTTACATTTCAGCAGAGCTGAGATCAATGTGTTAGATAACTGCTAGCATCTGGTGCAGGCCTTCATACCGCATCCTGCATGTCCAATGACAGAAGGGCAAGAGAGTACATGGACAAGTAACCAAGAGGAGGGTGAACTTGTTTTTTAAATCAAAACTACTCTTGCGAAACTAATTCTCTCCCAAAATTACATTAATCTATTCATGAAGGCAGAGCCCCCATGATCTAATCATCTGTTATCAGCATTCAACTTCCAATACTGCTTCAATGGGAATTAAGTTTCCAGCATATGAACTTTTGCAGAACCATTCAAAGAAGGCAAGAATATATATATATATATATATATATATATATATATATATATATA
>NW_012267326.1:519959-577655 GCF_000151885.1 Dipodomys ordii
TATATATATATATATATATTCTGTTTGTTTGTTTGTTTTGGTCAGTCATGGGGCTTGAACTATATAGGCCAGGGCACTGTCCCTGAACTCTTCAGCTCAAGGCTAGTGCTCTACCACTTGAGCCACAGTGTCATTTCTGGCCTTTTCTGTTTATGTGGTGCTTAGGGATCAAACCCAGGGCCACAGGCATGCAAAACAAGCAGCCCCAAGGCAAGAATATATCTTAAATGTTCTTACACCAAAAATTGACAAGTATGCAAGATAATGAATGCTAATTAGCTGATTTAATAATTATGTTAAATATATGTAATTCTTATTTGCTAAATAATAGTATATATTATTTTTTTAATTGAGAAAAGGCCTCAGTAGGTAGCCCAGACCCAATTTATGATCCTCCTGCTTCAGAATCATGAGTACTGAGATTACAGGTGTGTGTCCCTATACCTGGCTCCATTAATTCTTTAATAAAGCTTGAGGAAAGAGGGTGCAAAGAAGAATGAATGTGACCAGTAACTTAAAAATTTGTACTGGAAGCCAGGCCTGGTGGGTCATTCATGACTGTAGGCTTAACTACTCAGGAGGCTGAGATCTGAGGATCAAGGTTCAAAGCCAGCCTGAGCAGGAAAAGTCCAAGAGACTTTTGTCTCCAAGCCAAAAAGCCAGAAGTAAAGCTGTGGCTCAAGTGGTAGAGCACTAGCTTTGAACACAAAAGCTCAGGAACAGTGCCTAGGCCCTGAGTTCAAGCCACAGGACCAACATCAAACAAAAAGGAAATATCTCCTGTGTACACACACATATACACATATCTCCTGTGTACAATGTGATCCTTTATGTACACACACACATACACACACACACACACACACACACACACAGAAAAAGGAACTTTTCCAACCTATAATAATACATCAAAATTCAAAATGACCAACTTTACCTGTTACCATGGTAACTGACTGCATGAAGCCTGGCTGGGAAAGTTTCAAAAGCAGCTTTGACATGAACTATTTATGTGTTCTATTTATGCATTTTATCAAGTGAAAGAGCCACATTCCTTCATATGAAATACAACTGTACCCCAGATGAGATGAGTATTTAATCGCTTTGCTGTCAGAAGAAATGTAGCAGCCTTCCTTGCAGTCTCCAAATACCAGAGTGCATGTTCCTTCCAGAAGTATTCCAATTTGAATATAAATTATTGAATGGTTTCCCTTACACTTCTGTGTTGAACCCTTGGTCCCAGATGCTGCCATTATTTTGAGAGATTCTAGAAATTTTAGAGGGGTGAAAACTAGCTGAAGCGGGTGAATAATGGTGGGGGCTGAAGTGGTTCTTGTTTCTTGTCAATGGCTTCTTTCTTTCTCTGCTTTCTGTGCACCATGGCTGCTCCCCACTGCCATGATGTCCTACCCACGTGCTTACAGCCTGAGCACATGCATTGAAACTTTTGAGACCATGTGACTATCTATTAGATAGTCACAGTGATGGTAAAATGTATATGCAAATAGACACAGAAAACATTTCAGTCTCCTACCACAAGTTGCTGTGTTGATTTGGGCTGAGGTCATCCCCAACACCCCTAGACACTCAGTATTTACTTCTCCAAATTGAGTCAGGGGATTACCTTTCTTAAATCTAAGTAGTTGTGCAAAGAAATTTGATTCAACATGGTATTTATGAGTAAAATGTATCTCGATCCAAGTCACCCCTTCTATCATTCTCCCCCATCTCTCCCAACCCTACCCATCCCCTCAGGATACTTGGTTCCATTTCTACCTATATACATTGAATATTATGACTGCATTCTCCCACCTTTCCTCTCCTCGTTTATCTCCCCCACTCCCCTTGACTTCATCCACCCTGACTCTCCATGTCCCAGATTTTAAGTATTGTAACTTAATTGCTGTAAAGGAATTGCACCATTGGAATTTTTCCCTGCACATCAACTTTAGTTAATACTTTTATTACTGTATTTGTTTCTGCTCTTACATGTCTGTATACCAGCTTCCTTCTGTGATGGGTGGACTCACAGATATCACCAACATGTCATCAAAGATAGAACCTCCAGGGCTGGGAAGGTGGCTCAGTGGTGGAGTGCTTGCCTCACAAGCATGAGGCCCTGGGTTCGATTCCTCAGCATCACATAAACAGAAAAAGCCGGAAGTGGTGCTGTGGCTTGAGTGGTAGAGCACTAGCCTTGAGAAAAAGCAGCTCAGGGACAGTGCCCAGACCCTGAGTTCAAGCCCCAGGACTGGCCAAAAAAAAAAAAAAGATGGAACCTCCATGTTGTAGGTGGAGACTGAGCAGTATCAATATGGGATGCTTCTGTATACCAAGGACTGGTTTACCTTCACTGGTCCACATCCACTCTCAAGGAGCTCCTGAGCTGTTTCAGTATTGGGCAGCACTGACTTCTCCCTTATCCAGAGGTTTTCTGAACATATGGTGCACAGTGCCATTTTTCACAGACTATCATCCTTCCTGAAAGAAGTCTGGCAAGTCACAAGTATGGGGAGTTGTTTAATGTGTGTGATTACCTTAGCCTGGAGGACTGAACACTATTTCTGACTACTACAGCACAGAGGTTAAGGGAACAAGGTGTGTGTGTGTGTGTGTGTGTGTGTGTGTGTGTGTGTATTGAGGCTTGACCTCAGGGTCTTGTAATTCCCCTTAGCTTTTTCACTCAAAGCTGTCATTTGAGTCATGCTTCTATACCTGAACTTTTGCTGGTTCATTGTCCATAAGAGTCTCCTGGATTTTTCTGTCTAGGCTAGTTTCAAACTTCAGTCCTTAGCAGACTCTGAGTAGCTAGGATTACAGGAGGGAGCCACTAGGGCCCTGCTCCAAGACAACATTCTTTAAAGATCTTAATGATCTTAAAGAAAAACTTGCATTAATTCAGCATCACATCTGTATTCAGGATCAGGAGATTGTTTTTATTCCCCCCAGTCATGGCACTTGAGCTCAGGGCTTGAGTGTTGTCCCTGAAATTTGTTGTTTGAGGCTAGAGTTCTAAAACTTTGAGCCACAGTGCCACCTTTGGTATTCTAGTGGTTAATTGGAGATAAGAGTCTCACAGACTTTCCTGCTCCAGTTGGCTTCAAACTGTGATGCTGAGATCTCAGTCCGCTAAGTAGCTAGAGTGACAGGTGTGAGCCACTGGTGCTTAGAGAGAATTCTTAATTCATAAGTATTTGTGATTATTTCTCCAACCACATCTTTTATTACACTTTCTGTAAAAGAGAGACATTAAATGAGAGTATAATCATACAAGTAATCTAGAATTTCTTGAGGGTAGAAACAAATGTAGAGTGTGGGGAAATATTTTATTTAAAGGTTTAATACAAAGCTGGACACAGAGACCCCCAAAGAAGCAGTTTTCTTCTATTGCATGAGGGATTAGTAAAAAGGATGCTCAGTGGAGCTCATGAAAATTTTCTACTGTCAAAATTCACACTAAGCTGGGAGCTAATGGCTCATGCCTGTAATCCTAGCTACTCAGGAGGTTGAGATCTGAGAATCATGGTTCAAAGCCACCCCGGGCAGAAAAGTTCATGAGACTCATCTCCAGTTAACCACTAGAAAACCAAGAGTGTAGCTGTTGTTCAAATTGGTAGAGTATGTCTTGAGCAAAAAATCACAGGAACAGTGCCCAGGCCCTGAGTTCAAGCACCATGACTTTCTCTCTCTCTCTCTCTCTCTCTCTCTCTCTCTCACACACACACACACACACTAAATGAATGAATGAATAAATGAGAGCTAGTGGTTTTAGGAGGTAGGGGAGGAAGGAAAGATTATGAACTTATCAAGGACGTATGTGTTACTAAAGGCATTTTCTATGACCAGAGAAAGACCCATATGGAATCAGCATGCTATTTCTCCCTCTGCCAAAAAATGCATCATGACATTACCAACTCCTTTAGCTACTGACCCTTGATTGGGCCAGGTCTCTAGTTATTTAATTCCTGAAGGAGAATAAAACTAAATGAGAAACAAAATTATAATTTCCTTAGCCTTCACCAATCATTTTCATTCATGTTCTGTGTTTCCAAGCAGGGTTCTTATATGCACAACTCAGGGCTGAAAGAACTCTATAGGACCATCTGGACAGAGATCTAACTATATACCTACTTTACAAACTTGTAGATTTTGTGTCTGGGAAGTTCTTCCATGGATGGCCCTGATGACGGGGATCTTTTGCACTCAAGACCCCATCCATTCAACCTATCCCCTGCTGGCCCTGTCATAATTGCTGATGGCTTGGATGGCATGGGGACCCCAGATATATGTTCAGGTACGGCATTTTTCTGAAGCTTCTTTCCATCCCAGTGGCCAAGCTATTTTTACTTCAAGGTAACAAGATTTGATTAAAGTGTCCTCTTTGGAGGACAGAGCATTTGATTAAAATGTTTGCTAGTTGTTTCAAGTTGTGGTCTCATGTTGGCTCAAATCTCAAGGCAAATGTCTGACCTGACTTGACTTGCTGGGTAATTACTTTACCTTATTAAAAATCAACTTTATCCCATGTGATCAATATGCAATTTTCCATCATGGTGTTCAGCCATTCTTACCTCTTCCATTCATTCCTACTTCATTTTTAAAAAATTCTGACCCACTGCCAGTTGAGTTGGAACAATCAGACCTTCTGCCCTTGGTGTGTGAGCAAGACATGATCAAGCTGTTTCTGCTGAGGGCCTCAGGGACCTTGCCACACCAAGTCTACTATTTCTCAGTCCCTCACTCATCGCTTCTGATGGACCCTGTTCAGGATAACAGTGTATGACAAATCTTGTAGAATCAAATAGTTGAAACCAGCCAGGTAATAGTAGCTCACACCTGTAATCCCAGCTATTCAAGAGGGTGAGATCTGGAGGCTGGAGGTCTAAAGCCAGCCTGGGAAAAAGTCTGCAAGAATATATCTCCAAAATTACTGTCAAAAAGCTAGCCTGGAGATTCAAGTGGCACAGTGTCAACCATAAGCAAAATTGTCAAATGAAATTCTAAGGCCTTGAGTAGTTCAAGCCCCATAAGTGGCATATATGACAGAAAGAAAAAAGAAAGTGAATGAAAAAAAAGAAAGAGAAGGAAGGAGGGGAAAGAGAGGGAAGAGAGAAGGAAAGGTATAGAGAGGTAGAGAAGAATGAACAAGAGAAAGGAAAGAGAGAGAAAAGGAGAAAGTGAAAGAAAGAAAAAAGTCAAACCAATGGGCCAACAGAAATCCATAAAAATGAAATAAAAACCAAAAACGTACCTTTAAAAATAGCTGGGTTGGGAAGGTAGCTCAGTGGTAGAGTGCTTGCCTCGCATTAATGAGGCCCTGGGTTTGATTCCTCAGCACCACATAAGAAGAAAAAGCTGGAAGTGGTGCTGTGGCTCTAGTGGTAGAGCGCTAGCCTTGAGCTGAAGAGCTCAGGGACAGCACCCAGGACCAGAGTTCAGGCCCCACAACTGACAAAAAAAAAAAAAAAGAAAGAAAATAGCTGAACCCTGGTGGCTCAGACTATTAATCTTGGCTACTCAGGAGGCAGAGATTTGAGAATTGAATCAAGGGATGAAGCCAGCCACGCAAACAAATATGAGAGATTTTTATAATCAATAAATAGCAAAAAGCAAGAACTGTGGGTGTCGTTCATGTATTAGAGACCCAGCTGTGAGTAAATAAGCTCAATGACACACACACACACACACACACAAATAGGTCAGGAATGGTGATCTCTTGCCTATAATACCAACACTCAGGAGGCTCAGGTCTCAAAAAAAAAAAGTAAGGAAGAAAAAAAAGAGAAAGAAAATTTCTATGATCTTGAAATCTGTCTGCTTTGTTTTCACACTTGTCATAGAAAAGGATAGATACTTCCACATATATTAACATTCCAGGATAGAAGTACAGCTCAAGTGGTAGAGAGCCAAGCAAGTGAGAATCTGAGACCTTGAGTTATAACCTCAGTTTAAGCAAGAACAACCCTATATAATAACATTTTTTATTACACCTAAAGATAGGTCATGGGGAAATCAACCATGAACAAAGTCATTGGAATGAATGACTTTTTTTTCCTGTCAGTACTAGGGCTTAAACTCAAGACCTCATTCCTCCTTCATTCAAGGCTAGTACTCTACCACTTAAGTTATACCTCTGATTATAAGTGTGAGCTACTGGAACCCAGCTTGATTTTTTTTTGAGACAAGCTCTTGCTATGTAATTCTAAATACTCTTTCTTCAGCTTCCCAATGGCTAGAATTACAGATGTGTGCATGAGCCACCAGCTCCTGGCATGAATGATTTCTTATTCTCTGTTTCAATAATGTTAGAAATAGCTTGGGATGCTGGAGTGTCACATAGGAATAAGAATATCAACTCAAAAGGAATTTGGTAAGGCAAAGTTTACTTCTGCACAAGGGTGGGCCATTAATTAAAAATCTGGCAAGTGAGCACACAGAGCAGGTAGGCTATTCCCTTTTTATCCCTAACCCAGGAGGCCCACACCTCTGCTCCCATTGGCTGAACTCAGGTTCACAATCTGCAAGAGGAAGTGGCTTAACTGACACAAGCTTCTAACAGGATGTCTTCATGAAAGTGCTCAGGAAAAGGATATATGTAACTAAAGTATAATTAACAAGGGTCAAGCCACCTGGCCAAAGCACAAAACAATTTTCTCAAGATTAACAGAAAGGAGGCAAATAACTGACAGAAAAAACATTTTCTCATAACAAGTTAGTGAGCCTTGGGAATTTTAGCTGGAGATGGATTTATCTTTTCTGTCCGTGAGATAAGAATTTCTGCTGAATGGGAAGCACTGAGAAGACAATAGAGGTCTGATTAGAGTGGCTAAAGCAGGAGGGTAGGAAGCCTCTTTTAGTTCAACAATCCAGGCAAAGGTCTGAAAAAGCCCTAAAGTAGAAACAAGGTTTTCTCTACCTGCTGGGCTTAAAAGCCTCAACTCCAGGTTTATTTGTTAAACAGCATTGTTCAGGTCAGAAAGGCTAATTGGACAGCTTGCCACCTTAGGAAAAATCAAATTAGAAGTCTCTTTTCCTCTAGGAAAGATGTGAATATACAATGAAGCAGATCTTCTTCACCAGTAAACAAAAGCCTTAATTTCTTTAAACATCTAATTTCCTGTTGTCATCACTGTAAACAAAAGACTTAATTTCTTTAAACATCTAATTTCCTGTTGTGTTTATTGTTGTCCTTGTTGTTCATTTTTTTTCTGTATCAGATAGAGAAAAAAGGATGTAATCTCTCAAAAAACATGAGAACAATAGTTTCCAGGAAAGAAGATTCCCAGCATCTTCTGCTGAGGTCTTTGGCCACCCTCCAATGTGCATAAATCTGCTGAGGAAAGAGGGATTGTAAAGAAGTTATCTAGTTAATGTTGTGATGTATATGCATCTATGTGTGTATGTCTATATATGCACATAATATATACATATACATGTATATTCATATATACGTATATGTGTGTGAGAGAGACCTTAAACATATACCCATTCTAGCAGTCACAGTGTTCACAGTGGTGAACATCTGTACTCCTAGCTACTGAGAGGTTGAGATTGAAAGGATCATAATTTGAGGCCCTCCAACCAATAAAAACCTAGGGCCCAGTTGAGTGCCAATAGCTCATGGCTGTAATCTTAGCTACTCAGGAAGCTGAGATCTGAAGATTAAAGTTCAAAGTTAGCCTGGACAGGGAAGTTCATGAAATGTTATCTAACAATTAACCACCAAAAAGCTGTGGAGCTGTGGCTCAAGTAGTAGAATGCTAGCCCCGAGGGGTGGGGGAATGTCAAAGACAGTGTTTAGGCTCTAAGTTCAAGTCTCAGGACTCACACAACAAAAAGCTATGTACCATGATTTACACCTGTCATCCCAGCTATGCAAGAAACATATTGGAGGATCACAGTCTAAGTTGATCCAGGAAAATTTGAGTCCCAGTGGGAAAAATAACAACAGCTAAAAAGGCTGGAAGCATGACTGAGGTGGCAAAGTGTTTTCATAGAAAGCAACGTCTTAGGTTCAAATGCAATACTTTAAAGACAAAACAAAACCAGTATCTTTTCTTTGCCTGTATCTATGTCTTCAAACCAAATCCCAAATAATGGAATGCATTTCACTTCAGGAGGCTTATTGCTGTACCAGGTACAGAAGTGAATAGCTTGTGACAAGCTAATGTCCATCATCAGGTGATTATGACATATACAGATGATATAGAACTATGTTCTTTCTCATAACCTGATTTTCCAACCTGATTTCCAAGAAGCCTAAAATAGTAATGGCCCAGATGGTCCATTAGCTGTTTGTTTTTGTTTTTCTGGTACTGAGGTTGAACTTATCATTCAAGGCTGGCACTGTACCACTTGAGCCACACTTCCATGTGTGGTTAAGTATGGACCACTGTTATTGGCTTCTTAATTATATGAACACAAAGATGAGTCTGTTAAACCCAAACAGTGACTATCTCTATATGAGTGAGACTCTAGGACACTGTTTTTTCACAATATTGCCTTGGTTTTTGTTGTTGTTGTGAAAGACCCTAGTCCTTGTCGGGAGCCAAAAGTTGAGTCTCTCAACATGATAGGCTTGACTATCTCACTGGAACATCTTGAGGCTGAGTTTACAGAATCCAACCCTCATCCTGCCCTAAGCAAACATCCTGCAGCTGCTAACGACCACCCTTTCCCCCTGCCCTAAGCAAACATCCTGCAGCTGCTACGGCCAATGAAAAAGCTTCCTTAATGGCCAATAAAAAATCTTCCTTATTCCAAGCATATAAATACCCCTGTGTGAAAAATAAAACTTTGCAGCTTGATCAGAATCCTTGTCTTGCTGTCATTCTTCGTATCTCTTGTCCCTTCATTCCTTCTCGCTTAGGTTCACTGCCCTTGTTGACGTCCTGCGGGTCGGGACAACTGGCGCCCAACATGGGGCACGAACTTCTGACTAAGGAAGGAACGCTGTCCTCTGTCCTCCGGGAAAACTTGGCCAAGTACAGTCACGATCGCCTCGACAGACCACACTGAGAGACAGATCCAGGAGGAGAGTGAGGACGATGCATGGTGAGTGACCCACCATGGGACAAGCAATATCGTCACATGATCTATTTCTGTTGGGCCTCAAGGAGGCCCTCAAGACACAGGGAATGTGGGGTAAGAAAAAGGATTTAGAATTTTTCTCGTACATAGAGGACTTGTGTCCTTGGTTACCCCTTGAAGGAACCATAGATGCAAAAAGATGGCAAAGAGTAGGAGATTGTTTAAAAGATTATTATGAAACCTTTGTTCCAGAAAAGGTTTCTGCTACTGCCTTTTCCTATTGGAATTTGATTAATGAAATTTTAAAATGTTCTCTATTTGACAATGGAATTTTAAAACTTGTAAAAACAGGAGAGGAGGTTCTCCAACATGCCTCTCAGCCCCCCTCAGCTTGCCCATCAGTTGTATTAGATATGCCTTCTGGTCAATTTACTGAAAATTCTGTTCAAAAATCTAAAACCTCCCTAAAATATCTTGAAACTCCCTCTCAAAAGGTAGATGAACATTTTTATCCTGTACTCCAGGCTGCCCGTTCCCCTCAGGATATTTTAAGTCCCAAGGAGGAGGCCACCCTGGAAGAGGAGGCAGCCCAATATCATCAGCCTGATTGGCCCCCCTTACTCAGTCATCCCCTACCTCAGACTAAACCCTCTACCCCAAATATCCCACATCCCTCCGATGTGCCCCCTTCCTTTTGTGGCCCGGCCCTTCCAGGGCCCACTGCCCCTCCAGATCCAGATGTTTTTTCTCTCCCCCCTTTACCTAACCTGGCCCCATTACGCGAGACCCTTCAACATAGGCGAGAACACCTTCAACTTTTAAAAGAACTGGGGTCCCTTGATTATGAACTCTGCATACTGGCTTTGGCCAATATGCCAAAACCGCCTAATAAAATTAAGGTTAGATCACACCATCAATCAGTCCTCACCTTTCCAGTAATTCGGAGCCAGACAGACAGGATCTCAGAGGGTGAGGAGGACGAATCAGAAGAAGAGGAAAAGGAGGATGAGGAACAGGATACTGGGGATGAAGAGGAACAACCCACCCAGGGAAAAGGCCAACAAGAGTATAAGAGGCTTAGCCTGTGGTTTGTTGAAAAGCTTAAAAATGCATATGGCCCAACTGCCCTTTATACGTTAGCCTTGTTAGAAAACCAAAGTGCACGCTGGCTCACCCCTAATGATTGGAAGTTTCTGGCCTGCGCCACCCTTAGTAGGGGTGATTTTCTTTTATGGAATGCAGACTTTAAGGAATGATGTAGAGAGACCACGCAAAAAAATTTGGCTAAAACATCTTCAAAAACCTGGACCTATACTAAACTTTTGGGTAATGTGCCCTTTGATACCAATGCTAAACAGGCGCGCTTTCCTACCGGACTTTTGGCACAAATTCAAAACGCTGGCCTTCATGCTTGGAAGCGTCTCCCTCAAAAGGGATCGGCCACTACTTCCCTGGCAAAAGTTAGACAAGGGCCAGATGAACCCTACAGTGACTTTGTCTCATGGCTTAACTTGGCTGCGGAAAGGCTTCTTGGGCCCAGTAAAAGTGAAGGTGCCTTTGTTAAACATCTTGCCTTTGAAAATGCTAACCCGACATGTCAAGATGTCCTCCGGCCACATAAAAACAAGGATGACCTCTCTGAGTTCGTTAGGCTTTGTGCTGGAGTAGGGACCGCTCACGCCATGGGGCTCGCCATATGTGCTGCCTTTACCAAGGCATTTCAGAGTTCAGTCCCTGGCTCCAGTACTGGTTTTAATTGTAAACAACCTGGCCATTTTGCACGCGAATGTCCCATCGGCAAACAAATCAAGGGGCAATGCCCTCCCAAGCTACAGGTAGACCACTCCCTGCCACTCTTTGTCCCAAATGTGGTAAGGGTCGTCATTGGGCCAACAAATGTAGATCCAAAACAAATGCCCTTGGGCAACCCATTCTCTCTCCTGTTTTGGGGAAACTTCCCTCGGGGCCAGCCCCTGGCCCCGACTATCCCCAAGACAAGCCCAGGGGCGATAGGGTTTGTCCCCTCCCAAACTCCCGGTCCAACACAAGCCCCCCACCTCTCCATGATTGCCTCCTTCCAGCGGGCAACCCCAGGCAGTGCAGGGCTGGACCTCTGTGCCGCCACCGACACAGTACTAGACTCTGTACAAGGACCTCAAATAATATCCACTGGGACCCTGGGACCCCCTCCATCTCACATGTGTGCCCTTATTCTTGGAAGAGCCTCTGCTATTGATAATAATTATACAGGCAGCCTTTCACTCAAAAAAGACCCACACCCACCCTGCGAATTGAAGGAAAGGAGTTTCAGGGAATTTTGGATACTTGTGCGGATGCCACAGTTATTTCCCAAAAATATTGGCCGCCAAGTTGGCCCCTTACCTCATCCCTAACTGACCTTAAAGGAATAGGGCAGTCAAAAAACCCTTTGGTCAGCTCCAGGGTTCTTAATTGGACTGACAAAGAGGGCAATAGGGGAACTGTTACTCCTTTTGTTGTTCCTGACCTCCTTGTTAACCTATGGGGCTGGGATATCTTGACCCAGATGGAAGCTATTCTTGTTAGTCCCAATTCTGTGGTTACACATCAAATGCTCTGTATGGATTTTGTCCCTGGTACGGGTCTCGAAAAATCAGGACAAGGAATCGTTGAGACCCATCCAAGCTACCCAAAAAACAGATAAACATGGACTTGGATATTCGGATTTTTAGTATCGGCCCCAACGTGGCTGCCAGAATGCTTGATAAAACAGGTTAGTGGCTTACCGCAACCCAGGGTTGGAAACTTCCCCCTGAGGATGATTCCTTTTCTCTTACAGATGCAGCTAGAACTCCAGATGTGGACCCTCCTGTTTGAAGTGTTTCTTTTAATGGGGTTTTGTATACTGTGGCCTTGGCCTTCCAGCTACAAAAATAATCTCATGACCACTCTTTTTGGTGTCCCCTGCGAATGCAAAGGGGGATTTTATTCAATCCCCGGTAGCTGGAGCCAAATGGTTGACTGTGGAAACAAAGTGGCTTACCTCCACACAATAGACCAATATCGGAGGATTGCTTTAAATAGGCTTGTAACTTTCATTAAACAACAGAATCATCTTTTGGCTTCTAAGCCCATACAGGTTCATTACCTTCGTCTTGATATGGCAGACCATGGCATTGAGTTCTAGGATTTACCCCAGGCTTTTAATTAGTGTTTTGCCATGAGCTTGTTCCAGTGGGACGCCCCCCCCCTTTTTTCTTATTTAGAAAACCCTTCTCCTTATTCATAACTCCTGACCATTCAACGGGCAAGACCTATTGCCATAAGGGATAGGTTTGCCCCTCTGCCTATAGGCCCCTCCGCTTGGGGGAGGATGCACCTATGGGAGGAAGAAAAAATGCTCTAATCAAGGGTGCAAGTAAGACTGCAGGGGGATGGATCCGTGAGATCCCAAAACCCAAGACCCCTGAGTGGCAAGCTCTGGTGCATGAGAGTTGGCATGCATACCCACAAGCCGTCTCCTCAAAAAACATGCCAAGGCCTGTAAAATTCCTCTCCCCAAATGAGGACGCTCACTCGGGAGTGAAGAAAAACCCTGGGCCCTTAGAGGAACAGAGCCTCTCTCACCCCCTTAAAAAGAGCAGCCAACAATTGATGGTCAATTTTCTAACTAAGAAAGGGGGAGATGTTGGGAGCCAAAAGTTGAGTCTCTCAACATGATAGGCTTGACTATCTACTGGAACATCTTGAGGCTGAGTTTACAGAATCCAACCCTCATCCTGCCCTAAGCAAACATCCTGCAGCTGCTAATGACCACCCTTTCCCCCTGCCCTAAGCAAACATCCTGCAGCTGCTACGGCCAATGAAAAAGCTTCCTTAATGGCCAATGAAAAAGCTTCCTTATTCCAAGCATATAAATACCCCTGTGTGAAAAATAAAAATTTGCAGCTTGATCAGAATCCTTGTCTTGCTGTCATTCTTCGTGTCTCTTGTCCCTTCATTCCTTCTCGCTTAGGTTCACTGCCCTTGTTGATGTCCTGTGGGTCTGGACAAAGCCCCACGACCAAAAAAAAAAAAAGAATGTGTACATATATATATATGTATATATGCATACACACATACACATACATACGCATGCATGCATGTACATCTGTATCTATAGTATATATACATACATATAAACACATTATATAGACCCATATACCAATATAACATGCACATAATATATATTTTATACACATGAATACATATGTGTACAAATGTAGTATGTATGCATGTGTTATGTATACATGCATACACACAAACATATGTATATATATATCTATGTATCTGTAGATATAATGAAATTTTACTCATCCATAAGGAAAAATGATATACCATTTGCAGGAAAATAAGATAGACCAGGAAAAACTTAGGCTAAGTGAAGTCAGTCAGGCTCTACGAGACAAAGGATGCAAGTTTTTTTTTATCATAAGTGGAAGTTATATCTAAATTATATATAAATATATATAGGGTCATATGCATGCATACATAAACATATTAACTAAAATATATGCAGGGAAGGATCCCAATTGTGTAACTCCTATGAATATGAACAACTAACATATATATATGTACATATATATACATATATATAAACATATAGTTTAACAAAATGATTACTGGGAAGCTGGACCCTGTATTGTGAGTTAGGGGTAAGGTCAAGGGGAGGGGCCAGATGAGTGGGGAGAGGAAGAGTAGGAGAATGCAGTCATAATATTTATTGTATATATGTGGAAATAGAACTAGGAAAATTTAGGGGATGGATGGGGTTTGGGGATATAAGGGAGAAAATGGAAAGGACAGTGTTGATCAAGAGGCATTTTACTCATAAATTGACATGTTGAATTGAAACCCCTTTGTACAACTAATTAAGAAACCCTAGGGTCCCTCTCCACCAGTCACACTTACTCCCAAGCTGTCATCAGAGCCTCAGTTTCCTCCCTAAGTGTACATGTCATAGAATCTTATTGTCAGATAGTCTTAAAAGCATCCATATGGGCTGGGAAGGTGGCTCAGCGGTAGAGCGCTTCCCTTGCATGCATGAGGCCCTGGGTTCAATTCCTCAGCACCACATAAGCAAAAAGAAAAAAGCCAGAAGTTGTGCTGTGGCTCAAGTGGTAGAGCGACAGCACCCAGGCCCAGAGTTCAAGTCCCACGTCCGGACCCCCCCCCAAAAAAAAGCATCCATATTACCTAAAAGATTTTGAAACACTACTTTATGGTCTGCCTTTAAAGACAGTCAAAAACATTTGAACTCTTCAGTCCTAAAAATACAATCTCTGAAAATACAGAAATTCACCAAATTAAACTTTTGCTCATCTTAGAAATCAAGTACAACCACAGAACTGATGAATCTCTCTGAATGACAAGATCACTCCCAGAGCACAAATGTGGGGCCCAGGAATGTTCTTGAGCTTAGTTTCAACATCACAATAGACAACTCTTTTCCACCGTTCCTTATAAACACATAAATGAAGACTGACTCTGTTCCTATGTATTAAAGCCTAAATCTCTGTGTAGTTTACAAGCATCAGCAAAGATATCCTTAATTGAGGATAAAGTAAATTTGTATTATGTATTTGCCTTTCTCCAGTTCTGAGCAACCTAATTAATAAAATTTGTAGTTTTTCATTTCTTTCTCTAGTGTCTAATCCCAAAACCTGAACATTAAAGTGTCTAAATTGAGCACCTCAGTCCTCTGTCCCCAGAATACCCTGAATCTAGCTTCCCCATAGGACTGGTACATGTTATGGCACTGCAAGGCCATGAGGCTTTGAATCCAGGCCAGCTTGGGTGGTCCTGCCATCTGCATCTCCCCCATCTGCCTCCTGCACACAGAAGTCCCATCAGACCCATATGTGGGGATCCATATTGACACATCTATCCTGACATCCAGATGTCCACTGTCCTTCCTTGTAGCTATGTACTCATTTATTCTGTAGCCTCAGCCCCTCCTCAGCCACCATTATGTATATTAGGATGTACTTTTGTCACTCCACCACCATGAATATTAGAACTTCTCCCTCTCTCCCTCCCTCCTTCCCTCCCTCCCTCCCTCCCTCCCTCTCTCTCCCTCTCTCTCTCTCTCTCTCTCATATTTTAGGTCCAAGATTGAGATTCATACTTGATACCTGCCAGTTCTGATCATTAAGTAGTGTTCTCATAACTGTGCCATGCCTTCAACCCCAACACCAGAATTTTTGAAATCAGAATTATTTTTTAGATCCCAGACTGAAAGTTCAGGAGTCTCATGTTGGGTCAAGCTACTCACTTCCATATGCCAAATAAAGATACATGATGAGTGTCAGAGAAAGGAGATTTATTCTATGGCAGCCATGGGAAGACAGCATTTCAGTATATCTTCAGCAATCTTCGGGGTTGTACACCTTGGCTTCAGGCTCAATAGGGAGGGTTGGGGTCAGAGGATACCAAAGACATGCAGAATTAAAACAATCTCAAGTTGCAGGTGAGACCCAGTTGCCCATGACTTCAGCTTGGAGGAGTTCTAGAGAAATTATTTAATTACTGGAACAAAACAGGAATTAGGTGATCTGAATTTTCTGGATGTTTCCTTTAATATGATCAGGAGAAGGGCATGTTGCTTGTTTAAGGGACAGTTTGCCATCCACATAAGACAGTGACCTGTGAATGAATCTACTCTTCCTCTTGGAAGCAAGGTGATTGCAAACGGACTGCAGCAGAGACTAGCTCAGATCAAAAGGTAGAGATATAATGTCAGGGGACTTTTAGTCTATTCATTGGACCCAGCAAAAGCATCTTTTAAGTTGCCTCTTACACTTCTATTGCATTGAACATTTCACTCACTGATGGCACTACTATGGACAGCAGTATCCGTGTAAAACAAGAACTATGCCCAAAGTATGTGGGGCCCTGATCTGGAATTCTCTTTCATCTCCAATTCTTTCAGAAGTTTCCATCTTGCCCAGGAAGCCTTTGCTCTCATCCATGGACATGGAAAGACAGTTGGATAGTTCTTCAGTATGGCTTGAGTGTTAATATTGTTAAATGGCCTCATTCTTATTCCTGTTGTGGAGGGGAAAAACAAGTGTTACTCCTTTCTCTGCATTGTGTGTGTGTGTGTGTGTGTGTGTGTGTGTGTGTGTGTTGGTATTTGAACTCAGGGCCTCATCCTTTCTCTCAAAGCTGGCATTTTACTGCTTGAGCCACATCTCCACTCCTGGCTTTTTGCTGGTTCATTGGTGATGAGTCCCATCAATTTTTCTGTCCAAGCTGGATTTGAACCATGATCCTCAGATCTCAGCCTCCTGAGTAGCTACATCACAAGCCTGAGACATCAGTGCCCTGCAAAATTTACTGCCTTTTTAGTTCTATCATCTGGGTCATTCCATGTGATGAGAAAGACACAACCTCAGAACTGTATTCTGAATTACTCTAAAGTTGTGATTTATGGTTAACTAAGCCATCTCTGCTGAAGCAGTGATTTTTCTAGTAAGCAGATTTAAAGGTACATTATATCTCATATGAAATAATCAAACTAAAGATTAACATCACTTAACAAAGGTCTACCAAATTGTAACCAGAGAATCTGCTTTCTTCCTTGCCAGTATCTCACTTTTATTGTACTCAAGAGTACTTGTGCTGTGCTGTGTGTGTGTGTGTGTGTGTGTGTGTGTGTGTTAGTATTGGACCTTAAATTCAAGGTCTGGGTTCTGTCCCTTAGTTTTTTTCTCTCAAGGCTGGTGCTCTACCACTTAAGCTACAGCTCCACTTCCAGGTTTTTGCTGGGTAATTAGAGATAAGAGTCTTACACACTTTCCTGCCTAGTCTGGCTTTGAACCATAATCCTCAGATTTCAGCTTTCTGAGTAGCTAGAATTACAAGTGTAAGGCACCAGCTAGGCTCTTAGGTATTTCAAGCATCTCTACTCCCAGTGGCCTCTCTATGATCCGTAAATTACAAGGAATTGGGAAAGGTACAGAGGACAGGGAAATGTGAAGCCAAGTGTTGAAGATGGTAAGAGGAGATGACAGCCAGAGTTCTCAAATACCAAAAGGTTACAACGGAAACCTTGGAAAGTTCTTATTCTGAGAAGCAAAGCCAGCTGCCTTTACTTCCAGTGAAGCAGAAAGGGGGGATTACGGTTAGGCAAGGAGAGCTGTAGGCCAGAGCAAAGAGTAAAATCCCAAAGGTGCAATTCTGCATTGGCTGGAATTTTGCCTTGCTTCATTTCTGCCTGAGTTACAATGGCGGGATTTGGACTTACACATAAGCAGGTATTTTTTACTTTATGTTTATTTTATTTTTATTTTTTTGTGTGCCAGTTTGGGGGCTTCAACTCAAGGCCTGGGTGCTGTCCCTGAGCTTCTTTTGCTCAAGACTAGTGCTCTGCCACTTGAGCCACACCTCTACTTTCAGTTTTTCCTGAGTAGTTCATTGGAGATAGGAGACTCATGGACTTTCCTGCCTGGGCTAGCTTTGAACCACAATTCTCAGATCTCAGCCTCATGAGTAGCAAAGATATAGGCATGAGCCAACAGCACTCAGCTGTCTTGATTTTTATATGATCTTTATATACTGTCATGGCAATCAGCTTTGCTCTCATAAGTCCATGCTGTTCCCATGGCCCACTGACCACCCTCTCTGGGGGACCCCCACTGGTTCTCAGGTAAACTTCACCTCTGATCTCATCTGAAAGCCCAGGACAGGCCTTATCTGAAAGTGCTGGACTGCAGACATCAGGACAGTTTGTACCCTAAATCCACAACAGGACAGGATGAGAAATTCTAAAGAAGAGTCTGACCTCTTTCCTAGTCTCCTCTTTCATCCCAATCTTTTTATCTATCCAAACATCCTATATGAAGGACTTACCTCTCCCCACTTGGCCCAATCTTCTTATGTATCTAAAGATGAGATATGAAGCATTGACTCCCACCCTATTATTCCAGGTGTATATAGATGTCAGGCAAAACCCCAGCCACACACAGATGTGGCTGATGTGCTGGCAGGGCAATCCAACCTGGCTGACAGCATTCTATTATGGGCATGACCTAAAGTCCCCATTCCCCCAGCCCTAATCGCCTTTTCAATAACTTGTCTTCTTACTCAGATCCCATAAAAGTCCAACTCCAATGCCACCTCTTTGCACAACCCCATTCCCACAGTATGGTTATTCATTGTTTGCTGTGAAGAGCCAGACAGAGTGACTCTAATCTTACAGTAGTCCTTGAGTCTCAGAAAAGCCAGGAGCTCGCTGATAACCACAGTATGAGTCAGCTGATCACCGGAAAACGGGAATAGCTAAAAAGAACCTAAGATAAGCAGAACAAAGATCCCTTGCATTTCAAACCTGAAGCAAGACCAGCCAGATTGCACCAACGAAGTGCTATGTCTACAGTTGCTATGTTTACCATATCAAGTGTTAACCAATCATGTGTAAGGGCATCAAGTGTCAACCAATCATGTGTAAGCCTAAATGAAATTCCCAAGCTTGCTCACTTTGTTTTATAAAAGCTGTGAAAAAAACAGAGGTTGTGGCCTTCCTGAGTAATGAGCTTTGACTCTGTGTGTGTGTGTGTGTGTGTGTGTGTGTGGAGGACCAGGCTGGAGCTTGTAACAAGGACTCTTTTGCTTTTTTTTTTTTTTTTGGTCGGTCGTGGGGCTTGAACTCTGGGCCTGGGCGCTGTCCCTCAGCTCTTCAGCTCAAGGCGAGCGCTCTACCGCTTGAGCCACAGCACCACTTCCGGTTTTGTGGTGGTTTATTGGAGATAGGAGTCTCATGGTCTCTCCTTCCCGGGCTGGCTTTGAACCGCGATCCTCAGATCTCAGCCTCCTGAGTAGCTAGGATTACAGGCGTGAGCCACCAGCGCCCGGCTAGGACTCTTTTGCTTTTGTATCGATTATGGTCTCCAGTGTATCGATTATGGTCTCCAGTGGTCTTTAGGAGTCTCGAAAGTGGGCACAACAGCTGCTGTGCCTCAATAAACAGTCCTCACCTGTAGAGCCTGAGTCCGGCCTTTTCCTTTCCCTTCCATTTTTCCTAACAGTTGTACAAAGGGGTTTCAGTTCCATAAGGCAGTTTATAAGTACAGTGCATCCTTTGTTCCATTTATTTTAAATAATTAGGGAAAATGAGGCATGGTGAATGACAGCCAAGAATTAAAAAACTCAGCCTATAACCAATAGAGGAGACTGATCTTCACCCATCAACTTCTCTTAAGATTAAAAGACCAAAGTCATTTTAGGGGAAAATGAGGCAGGATAGACTGAATTATTTGTTTACTACAGACCTTAAATTTACCAAGAGAAGGTGAGAGAATGAGGAAACAAACTAAACTCTAAGTGAAGCCCATAGGACTTCCAATTTATCCATAATATTCATGAATTGTGTGTGTGTATGTGTGTGTGTGTGTGTGTGTGTGTGTGTGTGTGTATTTTGGTACTGAGGCATGAACTCAAGGTCTGGGCACTGTCCCTTAGCTTCTTTCATTCAAAACTGTCACTCTCTTACTTGAGCCACATTTCTACTTCACTTAGGCCTAGTTAATTGCAAGTAGGAGCCTTATAGACTTCCTGGCCAGGCTCGCTTTGAACAAAATACTCAGATTTCAGCTAAGTAACTAGGATTACAGGTGTGAGGCATCAATACCTAGCCTAGTTGCCACTTTTTCAGCACTTAATCGGGGACATCCAAGCTTTGCATACTGCATAATGATCCAGAATATAAACTTACCAGAATTTCTTCTAAACTGATTGCTCTCAATCAGGGAAAGATTTTGATGATGTACGGAGATATTTTTTGTTTCCAATGCTACTGACATCTAATAAACAGAATCCAGAGTTTGGGCAAAAATAACAATGCTGAGGATAACTCTTGCTACATGAAATTATCCAAGCCAAAGTGACATTACATCCAAAGTTGAGAAAACTTGTTCGAGTCATTATATACAGGCAGTGGTGACTGGGCACAGATGTTAGTATTGTCTGTTCATGATCATGCTTTTCTATAATGAAGATTCCTAATTGTCTAGCAAATACATCAGGTTCCTAAGATTGCTAGCAAATATCGTGACCAGGGAAAATGACATTACATACATCTATAGTTATGTCACCTGTCAGGAATGGCCAGGGTTGTTTAAATCTGTGGCTCAGCTGTATTTAGTGTTTTGTACCTGTAAATTCCCAAATACAGCCTGGCGCACTGATGGTCTAACGTCTCAAGAAGATGAATATCTATGAAAATCCACTACGTTTTGAGTTTTTAAGAGGACATTATACAATTGTTTTATTATTATTATGATTGATTATCAAGAACTCTATATAATTGCATGTATTATACTTTTACATGACTGAAACACAGATTAATATATTTCAGTGTCATAACTAACATGAATTACATTGCTCTAATATTTTGTCTTTTTAATTTATCCTTAGTAGCCATACGAATTTTTAATTCAGTGTGTTAGTTTGTGAGTACATCTTGATCAATGTTATACCTTCCATCCTTCTCCCTTATCTATCCTAACCCTATCCATCCCCTCAAGTTACTTGTTGAATTTTCACATATGTACGTTGAATATAATGACTTCATTCACCCACTGTCCTCTCACCATTGGTCTGTGTCCCTTACGTTAAACCTCACTTCCACAAACACTTGTTACAGCTTCCTAATATTCACTTTGTTAAAACAGTAAGTTAGTTGTTCAAAGGAGTTACACCCTTGGAATCCTCTCCTGTGTAAACTGTATTCTAGTTAACATGTTTAAGTATATATGTATATAATTATAAATATATTAACATAAATATGATTTATAATTTAGATCTAACTTCCACATGAGAGAAAATATGGATCCTTTGGATCTCAGCCTGGCTTACTTAATATAATCATTTTCCAGGTCCATCTATTTCTTTGCAACTGACATATTATTATTCCTGATAGATGAGCAAAATTCCACTATATACCACAAAATTCCACTATATATTCATGCATACACATGTGTGGACAATAAACTTGTTCATTGACTTCTTTGTTTCAGTGACTACAATTCCCATTAGACTATAAGAATTTTCACTATTAAAATCTCAAGGGACTTCCAATGTATATATGGCCCATTTACCAAAGCATCATTGTACCAATGATTCTAGTTGATATCCCAGGGCTTTTAGCCTTATTTAATTCCAAAAGTAATTATTCAGAGCTATGGTGTATATATATATATATATATATATATATATATATACACATACATACATATATATGTGTATATATATGTATAAATATGTATATATACATATATATACATATTTATACATATATATACATGTATATATGTATATACATATATATGTGTGTATATATATATACATGTATATATATACATACATATATATACATATATATACTATATATCTGGAGAAATATACTATAAATAGATACAGATATATATAGTATATAGTATAGATATGGATATATTATATAATATATGTTAATATAATATATAATAATATACAATATGTAATATAATGTACATATAGTATAAATAGAAATAGATATATATTATATATAGATATATATAGTATAGATATAGTATAAATATATTTAGATATATACCTATATATCTATATATTATACATAGATATACATACTATATATACTATATAGAATATATATGCTATATATACTACATATAGATATTATATATTATATGTTATATCTTTATCTATCTATACCATATAGCCCAGATATATAGTATAAAAATGTTCAAAATGCAATTTCTTTTACATATTTTGATTAGTCTTCCTCAAAAATCATGTGATAATAGATAGTAAAATTTGCTGGGCATGGATGGCTCATGCCTGTAATCCTAGCTACTCAGGAGGCTGAGATCTGAGTATGGTGGTTCAAAGCTAGCCCAGGCAGGAAAGTCCCTCAGACTCTTATCTTCAATTAATAACCAGAAAACCAGAAGTGTTGCTTTAGCTCAAGTGGTAGAATGCTAGTCTTGAGCAAAAAAGCACAGGGAAAGCACCCAAGCCCTGAATTCAAGCCCTACAACAACCACTACCACCACCAACAACAACAACAAAAGATAGTATATTTATGTAGAATTAAATATAAGGTAATCAGTACAAATACTCATTTGGTGTTACTAACTTTTCAATGTTCATGTATATGCTTGAAATATCTGAGTTTACCATACAACCTGTAATATTTACCAGTTAGGACACAAATATTTAATTTTTGCTGATTCTGTATTAACTCCAGTAGACTAGATCATTTAGTTTCTCTAAGTCTATACAAAAAAAGTAAAGCTGAATAAACAGGATGTATTGGTCACCATAAAATAATAAATAAAAAAAGAAAAGTAATACCTATCCTATTTAACTAAGTTGCTTTGTCACCAGTTCAACTGAAAATAAGTGTGGAAATATTGTAAAGATAGTGTAGATATAATAATAAATAAGAGGAAATGATATATTGTGGGCATCATGCAATGTTAATTAAAATGATTCTGAACAATATGGGTTTTTTGGGGGGGGGTTCCAGTCATAGGGCCTGAACCCTGGGCCTGGGCACTGTCCCTCAGCTCTTCAGCTCAAGGCTAGCGCTCTACCACTTGAGCCACAGCATCACTTCCGGCTTTTTCTTTTTGCTTATGTAGTGCTGAGGAATCGAACCCAGGGCCTCATGCATGCAAGGCAAGTGCTCTACCACTGAGCCACCTTCCCAGCCCTGAACAATGTATTTTAAAGTGATATAATTTTATTGAAAACACATAACATGCACACAATGGATATCTATACAAATTATATAGGCAAAGAAATATAACTTTGAAAAATCTATCAAAAAATTAGTCACGATAAGCTGAGCACTTGTGACTCACTTTTGTAATCCTAGCTACTTAGTAGGCTGAGATCTGAGGATCCTGGCTAGGAGCCAGCTTAGGCAGGAACATCTATGGGAATCTTATGTACCATTAACCAGCAAAAAGCCAGAGGTAGCTTAAATGGTAGAGTACCAGCCTTGAATGAAAAACCTGAGGGACAACAACTAGTCCCTGAGTTCAAGCCCCAGTACTGGCATGCATCACACACACACACACACACACACACACACACACACAGAGGTAATGGTGATTATTGTCAAATCATACAACATTTTTAATTTCCTTGCTATGTTGTCTATATTTGTCACAGTAAGCATAGGATATTCTTCTAATTAGAAAAATGAACTTGGAAATGTAACAAAACTATTAACACTTAGAAATAATATTGTCACTACATTGTTTACAATTCAATTCTAGCGACTGCTAATTGGATTCTTTTGCTGCTTTCATGCTTTAACTGTTCTAAAGGTCTAAATCTATTCAGCTCTCAGAATATTGGCAGAAATCAAAACCTACTTACTTAGGAAATGACATTAGTTGTAACACTTAACCACAAGCACAGGAAGACATGGGCCCGATTACCAAGAATTTGCCTGCATTTAAGCACAAGGAATAATAAGCTCATTCAGTGGTAATTCTCCTGCTACAGACATTAGCCAGTGATGTCCTTTCTGAGTGTCACTAGGGTCAGAAAATAACCCAGGGAAGGAGGAATAACACAACTGAGTAATAGTCCACTGGCCTGTAATTCTCAAATAAAACTAGAAGCTGTTGTTCTCTCTCTCTCTCTCTCTCTCTCTCTCTCTCTCTCTCCCTCCTTCCCCACCTCCAATGTTTCTCCTGTATAATGTACTTTTCCTCACCCATCAGAAAGAATGATATTATGTCATTTGCTGGGAAATGGAAGAAACTGGAAAAATTAATTTTAAGTGAAGGAAGTCAGGAGCAGAGAGACAAAGGATACATTTTTCTCTCATATGTGGAAGTTAGATCTAAATTATAAATATAAAGATATATGTAAACATATATATGCATATATATATATATACAAACATAGTATATACCAGGGAGAATTTGAATGGTATAACTCCTTTGAACAACTAACTTAAATTTTAACAAAATGAAAAGTAGATAGCTGGATCATGTGTTGTCTGTACCAAGAAAATGGTGCAAATGGAAAGAGGAAGGATGGGAAAATGCAGTCATAATATTCAATGTACATATGTGAAAATAGAACCAGGTAAGTTGAGGGGATGCGTGGGGTTGGGAAAGATGTGAGAGAATGATGGCAAGAGTGACATTGATCATTATACACACAAACTGACATAATAAATTGAAACCCCTTTGTACAACCACCGAAGGATACTAAAACTATGTATTTATTTTTAAGAGCTCTTAAAAATGTGCTATAACAAGATCAATAGAAAGCCCACGGATTGGGAGAAGATCTTTACTAGCCATACAACGGACAAGGGTCTCATATCTAAAATATACTTGGAACTCAAAAAATTAAACCCCCAACAACAAATCCTCAAAGAAACAACTGCCCAATAAATAAGTGGGCAAAAGACTTAAAGAGAAACTTCTCTGAAGAAGAAAGAAGGATGGCCAATAGACACATGAAGAAATGTTCAACATCCCTAGCCATAAAAGAAATGCAAATCAAAACAACATTGAAATATCACCTCACCCCAGATAGAACGGCAAAAATCAAGAACTCTAATAACAACAGATGCTGGAGGGGATGTGGACAGAAGGGAACCTTACTGCATTGTTGGTGGGAATGTAAACTAGTCCAACCACTTTGGAAAGCAGTATGGAGGTTCCTCAAAAGACTTCACATAGAACTCCCCTATGACCCAGCAATCCCACTTTTGGGCATTTACCCAAATGCTTACAAACAAGACCACACTAAAGCTACCAGCACAACTATGTTTATTGCAGCATTATTTACCATAGCTAAGATATGGAACCAACCCAGATGCCCCTCAGTAGATGAATGGATCAAGAAAATGTGGTATATATACACAATGGAATTCTATGTCTCCATCAGAAAGAATGACTTTGCCCCATTTGTTAGGAAATGGAAAAACTTGGAAAAAATTATATTAAGTGAAGTAAGCCAAGCCCAAAGAAACATAGGTCCCATGGTTTCCCTTATTTGCAATATCTAGTATATGTATGAGTCAAGCGGAAAAGGTCAGATAATGTGATGTCAGGAAAATGAACCCTTAGATATGTATATTAATGTTTTTTCTTTCATGCATGTGTTTCTAACGATTTATAAGATTATCTCTTTGTTGCTTTGTATGTCCCTCCCCCACAGTATAACCCCTGCTTTCACTATATTGATGTCAGTATAACTTGTGGAGGAGATGGGGAAAAACCAGTTGTTTAAGGATACAGGTGGACCTGATGCAACAATGAGAAGTACTAGTTGTCATGTCCAAAACGAACTTTACAACGTCGGTGGGGGGGGAGGGGGGAGGGGGGAAGGAGAAGGATGGGGATGGGGGGGAGGGGGGAGGCTGGGAAGTGATGTGAAGGGTAAACAAAGGAGGAGGCTGCAATGCTTGGTAAGAAATGTACGCATTATCCTGCCCATGCAATTGTAACCCCTCTGTACAGTATTTTCACAAATAAAATAAAAAAAAATGTTTAAAAAAATGTGCTATAAAATTAAGAAGAGTGAGGGAAGGGGTAGGTGGGAATGAATGTGTGAGAATGTTGAAAGAGGTGACATTAATCAATCTATATTGTATTCACAAACTGCTTGTCTAAATGGCAACTCCTTCATAGAACTACTTAAAGATAATAATATTTTTCCCGGCTCTGATAGCTCATGTCTGTAATCCTTGCTGAGATCTGGGGATTACAGTTCAAAGCCAGCTCAGGCAGGAAAGTCCTTTGAGAGTCTTATCTCCAGTTAGCCACCAGGAAACCAGCAGTGGTACTGTGGCTGGAAGTGGGAGAGTGTTAGTCTTGAGCACAAAAACTCAAGGAACGTACCAGGCCCTGAGTTCAACCCCCACAGCCAAAAAGGTGATCGTGAATAGTATAGCAATAATATCAATTTAAAGAAAATAATTAGCAGTTGTCAGAAATAACTCTGTTGTCGGAAATGATATTGGGGTGTCATGTAGGGATAAGGATACCAACTCAAAAGGAACCTGGCAAGGTAAAGTTTACTTCTTTAGAAGGGTGTGCCATCAAACAAAATTCTAGCAAACCAGCACCTGGAGCAGGCAGACTACTCCCTTTTTATCCCTAGCATGACAGGCTGCTGACATTGGCTGAGCTCAGATTCACAGTCTGCAAAAAGATTGGTTTAATTAACAAGTTGTAACTAAAATTTAAGAAGCTTCTAACAGGATGTCTTAATTAAAAGTGCATCAGGAGAAAGGATGTAACCAAATGTAAAAAACACCAACAACATGGTCAAAGTAGGAACCCTTGAGAAAAGCAGTTCTCTAATGATTAACTGAAAGGAATCAAAATACTTTGATAGAAAAGACATTTCTCTCACAGTAGCCCAGGAACCAAGCACAGAATATTGCAATGGCCTCGCAGCAACTAGAGATACTGGCTGTTTCTCCACCAGGCATCCTATGTGTCTCTCCCAAATTCTATCCCAAAACCGGTCTCCTTCCTTACTTATCCCAAAGAGATGCCTGAAAATCACCTGTAGATGGTCTCTCCACATGGCCTGCTGGCTTCTAGAATACTAATAAACAAAGGCAAAAGTCTCTCTTCAAGCTGAAACGATCTATCCCAGTGGTGGGTGACATAGTGTGTATACGTATTAAGTTTTATGGAAATAAAACCTTTGAACATATGGCATCTCAAGAGTCATTTTCTCCCACTTCACCAAGCCTCTGGAGTAGCAACAAGTGTGAACCAACAGTGTCCAGTGAGACAATTTTTTTCTAGTATAAAGGGTGGACTTCCACGTTTTTTTAAATAGCATTTTTCCATGTTTATAAAAGTAATGCATTTATTTAGAAATACAAAAATACTCAGTTAATAAAGTGGCAGATATGACATAAATGATGACAAATAGATAAATATGTAATCTATTTGTTTTCTTCAGAAAATTTCCCTTTTGGGTGAAGGTTCATCATTCATTTGCTTTCCTATGTACAAGTATTTTATGCTTTGCTAATTAGCCTTAATAAAAATGCAAAACTCATTGTTTATCAGGTGAACTGGATGCATATTATAAAACACTTATTTTTTCTAGTGTAAAAGGTAAATTATAGAAAAGTTTAAAAACAAAAATGAACAAACGTGAAATGATCTGCAGTCAAAAAAAAAGATTACATTTGAAGTTGTATGAACAGATGCAAGAAAATCTAGAAGAAAGGATGGAAATGATAACTGGAAGTTCCAGAAATAGACTGCACTGGTACAGCACCTACTGTATATGTTGCAGTGAATTTCTTCATGCTGCTAAGGGAGAAATGGGAAGAATGGAACCAGAGAAGCCCTTGAGACTCACCAGGAAAACCTGGATAAGCATTGCACTGAAGTAATCAATGTCTCAACACTTTCTTCAATCATCCTGCTTAAGAACAGACTCCAGAGAGTATGACAATGTATCTGTCAGTAATCCAGATATCTCTCCAGAAAGATATTCCCAAATCTCAGGAAGAGAAGAAGAAAACTGAATTGGTCAAGCCTTGACACCAGGCTCTACCATATGGTCAAGTGCCATATGTCCTTTGTGACCTGGATGAAACCTTGTCAAAGGCTGATTGATAGATCTGTGCTTCTACACAGGAAGTGCTAATTTTCTCATTCCTGTGTGAAACACTATGTAACTTTGCATACTGTGAAGGTACTTATTTAAATTTGTCATTTTACCTGACATCATTCTTTCTAATATTACATTTGGTGCTAGAAATCAGATACTGAGTTATACTCCCCATTCAGAATTTTATCCAAATCAATAACTTTAAAATTATTTAGCATGTAGTCACAGGCAATGGAAGTAGGAAGGGAAGTAGGAAGTTTCCATTTCCTGGTATTCATTTTGTTAAATAGTTTATTAGTTGTTTAGAATTATACCACTGAAACGTCTCCCCTAAGTATACCATCCTTTAGTCAAATTGTTTATGTGTATATCATATAGCCCCGAATATGTTATCATGTATGTTTGAATTTTAGATCTAGTTCCCACATGTGAGGGAAAACATGTACCATTTGTCTCTCTGAGCCTGATTTGCTTCACTTAACATATTTTAAGTCCATTCATTTTCCTGAAAATGACATTATCTCCCCTCCTGTGTGTGTGTGTGTGTGTGTGTGTGTGTGTGTGTATACATGTGCTTGGGTCATGGGGCTTGAACTTGGGGCCTGGGTGCTGTCCCTGAGCTTCTTTTTGCTCAAGGGTAGTATTCTACCACTCAAGCCATAGTGGCACTTCTGGCTTTTTTCTGAGTAGTTTATTGGAGATAAGAGTCTCTAAGGCTTTCCTGCCTGGGCTGGCTTCAAACAGCAATTTTCAGATCTCAGCTCCTGAGTAGTTAGGATTACAGGTGTGAGCTACCAGCACCCAGTTGAGCATATTATTCTTTCTGAGAAGTGAGTAAAATTGCTTTGTATATATAAACAACTTATTATTGATCCATTCGTCCATTGTAGGGCATCTGGGCAAATAATCACCTTTGAACTCAAAACTACCCCTGAACCTAAAAATGCATCCTGTGGGAATGAAGAAATTAAAAAAAAAAAACAACAGTGTTATGTTATAGGAACTCATATGGCATCTCCTGTGTACAAAGAGGCCAGCCATCATGAATCTTCAGTGCCCAACAGGAGGCTGAATGAATTAATGTTTTCAAAAGCTTTCTGAGTGTTTTGATGGAAGCAGGTGCACCAGTACAAACCAGCCTTTCATCTCCTATGTGGAAATAGTTGATCTCTCCAATCTTCTCCATCCAGCCATTGCTACAAAATCCCACCAAGTCAATCTTCAAGAGTAAAGGAAAAAAGGTAGAAAACGGTGGCCTTTTCTCCTTAGTCTAATGCACTTTGGCTAGTTTTGTCCAGACAGCAAGCAGAAGCAGCATAATGAGTCCCTGCTGCAGAACTCTGCCATCCAAGGAAACAGAGAAACCCATCTGCTGGAAAATGAATGCAAATAGATTCTAATCAGCAGGAAGAGCTAGTTCAATTAGAGGCAAGTTCAGAATGCTTTAAAGGTGTTACTATTTTCCCTCTGATTTACCTCCACTCCCTATTTTGAAAGGGCCTTTGACCTTGCTGAAAGGGATTGGCAGAAGTTGCTTCAGGCAACCCTAGAAATGGACCAGAGAATCCTCTACCTACCCAGAACATCTTATACAAGCCATAAAATGGAAGATGTCTTGTTTAAAAAGATTTTTTTGCAGGGGCTGGGAAGGTGGCTTAGTGGTAGAATGCTTGCCTTGCATGCATGAGGCCTTGGGTTCAATTCCTCAGCACCACATAAGCAGAAAAAAAAAGCTGGAAGTGGCACTCTAGCTCAAGTGGTAGAGCGCTAGCCTTGAGCTGAAGAGCTGAGGGACAGAGCCCAGGCCCAGAGTCCGGGCCCCATGATGGACAAAAAAACAAAACAAAGATCTTTTTTTTTTGGCGGGGGTTGGGGGGGGGCGTCTGATAGGGGGGCCTGAACGCTGTCCCTCAGCTTTTTACCTCAAGGCTAGCGCTCTACCACTTGAGCCATAGCGCCACTTCCAGCTTTTTTTTTCTGCTTATGTGGTGCTGAGAAATCGAACCCAGGGCCTCATGCATGCAAGGCCAGTGCTTTCCACTGAGCCACCTTCCCAGTCCAACAAAGATCTTTTTGCAATTGAGAGCCACATCTCTCCTTTTGCAAATTCCCACAATGGCAAGGCAAGTCCTCGAAGACAGCTCAGTGACAGTCTGTGCCTGCAGAAAGTGAGTTGATCTCTCAAGATCCTGTCCAGGTGACTTCCGGTAATGAAAGGGTTAAGAGAATGACAGTAGGAGAGGAAAAGCAGGACAGGAAAATACTCAGCACCATGCTTGGGCTCCAAATCAGCTGTGTCATTAGGAATATTTTAATTAACAGTCCTTCCGGGAAAGCTGGTTTTCTCTCATTTGTAAAGTTCACAAACGCTTACTTTATCTCAGTTTTAATAGGAACAGGAGAAAAAGAATACTTAGTACAATATCAGTTACATAGTGAGTGCTCAGTGAATATTGCTCCCTAACATTACTAGACAATACTGAGAGGGAAAAAAAACGGAGAAAAATAGCACACGATTGTTATTCTAGGAAAAGCCACCCTCATTGATATTGATCTCAGGGCAGGTTTGTTTTCTCTACACATTAAAGAATTATAAGTCAGGAAAAAGTTAGGGTAAACAGATGAAGTTTATTTGAAAGTGAAAAGCCAAAAAGAAAAGTAGCAGAACTCCCCTTCAGAAGAGAGGCCCAAAGCTGGGCGCCGATGGCTCACACCTGTAATCCTAGCTACTCAGGAGGCTAAGATCTGAGGATCTCAGTTCAAAGGCAGCCCGGGCATGAAACTTCGTGAGACTCTTTTTTAAAATTTTATTTATTTTTTTTTCTTGTTTATTTTTATTGTGAAAATACCATACAGAGGGGTTACAATTCCATGGGCAAGGTAATGAGTGAAAGGTTAAAGTTTGAGGCAGTGACCACCACGTGTTGCTTGTTTCTGTCTAGCAAAGCAACACCTGGTTGATTGTGTGCCTATATAAGACCTGCAAATGCTTAGCTCGGGGCTCTCCTCCTAGGCTCCGCTGTGTTGGAGTGTAGGACGAGGCCAGAGCTGCAGCCTGTTTAAATAAAACAGCTATAAAGTCTGACTCTCAGTGGTCTTCTTGTGGGGGGGTCCTGGGACCTTGGCATAACATATTAGTGGGGGCTCGTCCGGGATATCCCCCAAAGACCCCCGAGACCTCAGACACCAAAGGTAAAACAGCGCTGTCTTTGTTAATTTGTCTTGTCCTGTCGTTTGTCTGTTTTACTTTCGTTTTCCCTTGTGAAGACAGCCGCTCCAATCCGTAAAGGGTTGTCGAAGCAGACGCGCTTGCGCGACAACCCTGGAGGAACTGGGAGACGTCCCAGATCCTCTTGTGGGGTGGAGGTAACCCTGCCAAGTGGGTCAGGGGTCCTTGGAACCCCGCCATGTGGGGCAGGGTCCTTGGAACCCTGTCATGTGGGACAGGGGTCCTTGGAACCTCGCCCGTGTGAATTGTGGGGCGAGGGTTGGTACCGAGGCCCAACTCGCCCACTGTGGGTCTGCTCCTTCTGCTGTGGGGTGTGGGTGTCCCATTACAGGAGTCAGCAGACCAATTTGGGAGATATCCACTTAGTAAGCTTTTTTTTCATAATGTCAGGCCTGTGTGTGTCTTGTTTGTACTGTTTATTGTTTTTTGGACTGAACGACTGACGGGACTGGAAATAATGGGCAACACTCCATCTAGCCCCCTAGACTTACAAAAAGAAACTGAGAAAGAGGAAAAGAAAAGGTACCCCTGGTTTTTCAGGGAGATAACTTGGAAGAAGAAATGTTTCCTCCCCCATACTCCCCTTCCCAGGTTCCTTTTGCAGAACCTGAGAATGATCAAGAGGAAGAGGGAACTATAGAACCCTCGGCACCTGCCCTTAAAGTTTCTGAGGGGCCAGTTACTCGATGCCGCCATGGGATCAACCCGCCATAGGTCCTGTGGATGTGAATAGTCAACAGCAACTCCAATTTTGGCCATTTTCTACCAGTGATCTATACAATTGGCGCACCCAAAATGCCCCCTTTTCTGAGACACCCCAGGATTTAATTGGTTTGCTTGAAACTATACTCTTTACTCATCAGCCCACTTGGGATGCTTGCAGTCAGGTTTTACAGGTACTTTTTACCACTGAAGAAAGAGACTGTATCCAAGAGGCGGCCCGGAAACATATTCCTGGCCCCACAGGAGCGCCCATCACGGATCCTGCCCTGATCGCTGCCTATTTTCCTGAGATCCGACCAACATGGGACTACAATACGGTTGAAGGTAGGGAGCGACTCTTCGTCTACTGCCAGGCTCTGTTGGCAGGTCTCAAGGTGGCGGCTTGCCGACCTACTAATATGGCCAAAGTTTATGATGTTAGACAGGGAGGAAGTGAAAGTCCGGCAGCATATCTTGAGCGGCTCATGGAAGCTGAATAAATTCCTCTTGCTTGTTGCATCTGCTGGTTTGGAGTCTTGGTTTCTGGGGCGCCCTCCCATAGATGAAAGTATCCTAGGAGTCTGGGGTCTTTCAGTTGGGGGCTCGTCCGGGATAACGGTGCCCCTAGACCCAAATTCCAAGGCCAGTTGGAGGTAAGAAAGAGCTCTAACGGCCTGCGTCTTCCGTGTTTGTTATCTGTGTTCTGTGTTCTGCACTCTTGGATCCAAAGAAAAGTGCCTGTGCAGGGTCTGTATTGAGGCCAGTGGGGGAGGCAGATGTGCCCTGAAACCCCTGGCCCATCTCGGGCAGACGTGCCCTGAGGTAAGGTGAAGAAGGAGGGGACTTGAAGCCTCTCTCCTTCCCGTGAGGAGGGAGGGGACTTGAGTCTCTCTCCTTCCCAGGGAGTTTAGCCATGGTTGGTCACTCCCATCTGAAGTTGCTTTTTCTGTTTGCAGTCGTCTGACTGCCACGCAGCGCTTGTCTGGGTTTTTCTGTCTCTGTTCAGTGTTAGGTGTCTTTGTTATTTGTTTTGTGGCCATTAAAGGGATGGGGCAACAATTAACAACCCCCTTAAGTCTTACTTTAGATCACTGGAAAGATGTTACAGCCCGGGCCCACAACTTGTCACTGGAGGTCCGGAAAAAGAAATGGATTACTTTCTGTTCTTCAGAGTGGCCTGCTCGTAACGTAGAGTGGCCAAAGGATGGCTCTTTCAATTTCGATGTTCTTTTACAGGTGAAGGCTCGAGTTTTTCGGCCAGGTCCTCATGGACACCCTGATCAGGTCCCCTACATAGTCACTTGGGAGGATCTTGCCCGAGACCCCCAAAGTGGATCGAGCCCTTCCTCTCCCACTCGCCCGTTCCTCTTCCCGCTCTGCTTGTCCCTCTCCCTTCTGCCCCTTCTCCACCCATACCCCTGCCTCTGTCCTCTCCCCTTGCCCCTCTTCCTCCACCCTCATCCTCCCTCTACCCCCTAAAAGAATTGTCCGAGTTTAAAGCTAAGGCCTCCTCCTCCCCCTTCTCACCTCCCCCTGTTTTATCTGATAATCAGGCGGATTTGCTACTGTTAGATTCCCCACCGATGTTGGACCCCCCCCACCTTATGCTCAGCCCACTCCGATAGAAGAACAAAGGGGCTCACAAGAGGGCTCCCTTTCCCCACCTGCTCCCTCCCCGGACTCCACTGAGCCAGAGACGGGACCCCAAGAGCCCCTGCCGCCTCGGGCGGCCTCACCACCTCCCAGCAGTCGTTTATGCCTCTGCCGCGATCGAGGTGGGGAGAGCGAGGGGGTCTGGACAGCCCATGCTTTTCCCCTCCGGACAGTGGCCAGTCAAGTTCAGTATTGGCCCTTTTCTGCTTCAGACTTATATAATTGGAAAACCCATAACCCATCCTTTTCCCAAGACCCTCAAGCCCTGATTGAATCCATTCTGCTAACCCACCAGCCCACTTGGGATAATTGTCAGCAGCTCTTACAGACTCTCCTTACCACGGAGGAACGGCAGTGAGTGTTCCTAGCAGCTCGCAAAAATGTTCCAGGAGAGGATGGCAGACCGACGCAGTTGCCTAATGAAATGGATGAAGTGTTCCCGTTGACCCGCCCTAATTGGGACTTCAATACGGTAGTTGGTAGGGAACGGCTCGGTCTTTATCGCCAGGTTCTGTTGGCGGGTCTCAAAGGGACCGGAAGGCGCCCCACCAATTTGGCCAAGGTACGTGAGATAATACAGGGGGGTGAGGAAACACCTGCAGGATTTTTAGAGAGGCTGATGGAAGGATATCGTATGTATACGCCCATTGACCCATCTGCTGCAGATAGACAGTCCGATATCATGTCCTTTATCAGGCAATCAGCCCCAGACATTTGGACTAAGCTACAGCAGTTGGAGGGGCTTCAGGGGTATACCTTGCAGGATTTAGTCAAGGAAGCGGAAAAGATTTTTAATAAAAGAGAGACACAGGAAGAAAAGGAAGAAAGACTGCGTAAGGAGCAGGAGGACAGAGAGGACAAGCGAGACAAGAGGCGCACTAAAGAGCTGAGTAAAATCTTGGCCACCAAGGTGCGACAGCCAGAAGAGAGAGGAGCTAGGTTAGGTAGGGGCCTGGGAGATGAAAAGAGACCTCAAGTAGGCCATGACCAGTGTCTATTTTGCAAGAAAATAGGGCACTGGATCAGGGATTGCCCCAAGAAAAAGGGGCAAATGAGAGGACCCCGAAGACCGGCACAAGTATTGTCCCTACAGGATAATGAAGACTAGGGCAGTCAGGGCCAGGAGCCCCCCCCCCAGCCCCAGGTAACCCTTCGAGTGGGGGGCCAGCCAGTAACCTTCCTGGTTGACACCGGTGACCAACATTCAGTCCTGACCCAAACAAAAGGTCCCCTGAGTTCTAAAACATCCTGGGTGCAGGGGGCCACGGGAGGAAAACTGTACCCATGGACGACTGAGCAGAAAGTGCATCTCAGAACGGGGTTAGTCACTCACTCATTCCTCCTGGTTCCGGACTGCCCCTATCCATTGTTGGGGAGGGACCTCCTCTCAAAAGTAGGAGCCCAGATTCACTTCCAAGAAAAAGGAGCCTCCGTTAGGGGACCCCAAGGACAGCCCCTCCAAGTCCTAACTTTGTGCCTGGAGGATGAATATCGATTACATGAAAGCCCTCAGCCAGCCTCAATAGACCCCCAGTGGTTGTCAGATTTTCCCCAGGCTTGGGCGGAGACAGCGGGAATGGGACTGGCTACAAACCAGCCTCTCCTGGTCATTGGACTTAAGCCCTCAGCTACCCCGGTGATGATACCTCAGTATTCACTAAGCAGGGAAGCCAAGAATGGAATTAGGCTGCATATACAAAGGCTGCTACAATTGGGCATCCTAAAACCATGCCAATCTCCATGGAACACCCCCTTATTGCCTGTCAAAAAGCCCAGGATGGGAGACTACAGTCCGGTGCAGGACTTGAGAGAAGTAAACCAGCATCCTAAGGTGCCTAATCCCTACAATTTACTAAGTATGCTGCCCGCGAGCCACACATGGTTTACAGTGCTAGATTTAAAAGATGCCTTCTTCTGCATGAGACTAAGTCCTCAGAGTCAGCCAATCTTTGCTTTTGAGTGGTGAGATCCAGAATCAGGTTTTTCAGGACAGCTCACGTGGACGAGATTACCACAAGGATTCAAAAACTCCCCGACCCTGTTTGACGAGGCTCTATATCAGGACCTGGCCGATTTCAGAGTCAGCCATCCTCAGTTCACTCTTCTACAGTATGTAGATGACCTGCTCCTAGCTCCTACAGTATGTAGATGACTGTCTAAAAGGTACCGGGGGCCCTTTTAAAGAGGCTAGGGGAGTTAGGGTACAGGCCCTCAGCCAAAAAGGCCCAAATTTGTGCAGGCAAGTGACTTACCTAGGCTGTAAGCTGGAAGGAGGGCAGAGGTGGCTAACAGAGAGTCTTAAACAAGCCATCACCCAGATCCCGCCGCCCACAAGCGCACAGGCCCTGAGGGAGTTCTTGGGAAGTGCTGGATTTTGTCGCTTGTGGATACCAGGATTCACTGAATTGGCAGCCCCTCTGTATCCCCTTACCAGGGCCAATGCCCCCTTTTGGTGGGAAAAAGAGCAACAACAAGCTTTCGATCAAATCAAAAAGGCCTTATTATCAGCTCCGGCTTTGGGCCTCCTGGATGTGACCAGGCCATTCACTTTATATGTGGATGAACGACAGGGAATTGCAAAAGGAGTTTTGACCCAAAAATTAGGGCCCTGGAAAATACCGGTGGCCTACTTTTCAAAAAAACTGGACAGTGTGGCGGCCGGATGGCCCCCATGTCTCCGTATCATTGCAGCTGTGGCCGTGTTGGTAAAAGACTCTTATAAACTAACCTTGGGACAGCCCTTGATGGTGACGGCCCCCATGCCATAGAGACAGTTATTTGCCAGTCCCCTGACCGTTGGCTTTCAAACGCTCGGATCACCCATTACCAAGCAATGCTGTTAAATCCCGACCGGATTCGGTTCGGGGCCACGGTCTCTCTCAACCCAGCAACTCTACTCCCGGACTTGGACTCTCACCTCTCCATCGAACATGATTGTCATCAAATCCTGGCGGAAGTGCACGGGACCCGTGAGGACTTGACAGACCAACCCCTACCAGATGCTGAACACACCTGGTACATGGATGGGAGCAGTTTCCTGCATATCGGTGAGCGAAAGGCGGGGGCAGCAGTGGTAGATGGGAACACAGTCATCTGGGCATTGGCCCTAGAGCCTGGAACCTCAGCGCAGAGGGCTGAACTCATCGCCCTGACGCAGGCGTTGACAGAGGCCCAGGGAAAGAAAGTCAACATTTACACAGACAGCCGGTATGCTTTTGCTACCACACATGTCCATGGAGAGATTTATCGGAGGCAAGGCCTGTAAACTTCGGCGGGAAAAGACAATAAAAACAAAAAGGAAATCCTAGACCTCCTGCAGGCCCTCTTCCTACCTAAAAAGGTGAGCAACATCCATTGTCCGGGTCACCAGGTGGGGAGGGACCCTGTAGTGGTAGGGAACAGGATGGCAGATGAGACTGCTAAGACGGTGGCCTTACAAAACCAAACCCTTGCCTTGGCCACATCCCGAGAACGACAGCCAAGCAAACAACCTCTCTTCCAGTATTCAGATCAGGACATAGAGATGGCCAAAAAGCTAAAGGCAACCTTTAATGACTCGATCGGGACTTGGGAATATGAAAATAGGACTATATTGCCTCAGAAGGATGTGAGGAGGCTGGTCACCTACCTGCACAGGTGGACCCACTTGGGTTACAAAAAGCTAGAGACTCTTTTACAGAGAGAGGAGCAGTTTCATTACATTCCAGATCTATCGGGCATAATTAAGCAGGTTATAGACTCTTGTGTTCCCTGCGCCAAGGTTAATGCAGGCCGATTCCAAGCACCCGCCAGAGTCAGAATGAGAGGAGAATGACCCGGCACCAACCAAAATCAGGCCTGGCAAATACGGAGCTAAATATCTCCTAGTCTTTGTAGATACCTTCTCCGGCTGGACAGAAGCCTTCCCCACCAAACAAGAGACAGCACAAGTGGTAGTCAAAAAGATTTTGGAAGAGATTTTTCCTCGATTTGGGCTCCCTAAGGTAATAGGATCAGATAATGGTCCTGCTTTCCTCTCCCAGGTAAGTCAGATGGTGGCCAAGCTTTTGGGGATAGATTGGAAATTACATTGTGCCTATAGATCCCAAAGTTCAGGACAGGTAGAGCGGATGAACAGAACAATCAAAGAGACCCTAACTAAATTAGCCATAGAAACTGGCACTAAAGACTGGGTCCAACTCCTTCCCATGGCCCTGTTTAGAGCTCGGAACACTCCGGCAAGCCATGGACTGACTCCCTACGAAATCCTATATGGGGGACCCCCTCCCATAGCAGATTTCCTTGACCCTGCCATTGATTCTTTTGCAAATACCCAAAGTTTACAGGCGTGGCTGCGAGCTCTGCAACTCATCCAGAGACAGGTGTGGAAACCCATGGCCGCTGCTTACACAGCTGGGAGTTCTACCTTCCCACACCCCTTCCAGATTGGTGACGAGGTGTACGTGAGGAGACACCAATCCAGGGCCCTCGAGCCACGGTGGAAGGGCCCATACAGTGTGCTGCTGACCACACCTACTTCGCTAAAGGTAGACGGGAGCGCCGCCTGGATACACGCCTCCCACGTCAAGCGTGCTTAGCATGGAGACAGCAAGGACCCCACCGAGCCATCCAAATGGAAGCTGCAGCGCACTCAAAACCCTCTCAAGATAAGATTTTTAAAAACTGTTTAATATTCCTTGCTGCTGTGACCTTGACAGTAGCGGGGGGACAGAGAGTCCATCCCCTCGCAGGCATAAACCCACACTTTCCCCAAAACCAGACGTGGCAGGTAGTAAATGAGCATGGGGGTGTGATTTGGTCTACCTCCAATGTAGCCCCTCTCTGGACATGGTGGCCCAACATAGAACCAAACTTCTGCGTACCTATTATTAGTAGGCTCGCAGCACTTTGGGGGTCAGGCGCCGGGGAAGGCTTCCCGATCTATGCCTGTCCAGGCACACATCGGGACCCCTCCCTCATATACAAATGCGGGAGGGAAGAAGAGTATTTTTGTAAAGCCTGGGACTGCGAGACCACTGGTGACACCTACTGGAACCCCTCCTCCTCCTGGGACTACATAACGGTCAAGAGGACCAGTGGGCCAGGGGGAAAAGGGAGCTGTACAGACGAAAACTGCTACCAGTGGTGCGTAAGACTTACTGTAAAATTCACTGCTAAGGGAAAAGTGCCTAACTTGGGCTGGGGGACCGGACTTACCTGGGGGATTAGGCTGTGCACACGGGACTATGACGATGGCAGACTTATGACTATCAGCCTTCGGATATGTTGGAAAGCATAAACCCCCTCCTTTTAGGACCTAACCCCGCCCTGAAGAAAAGGCCCCTTTTCCAAAACCGGCCACCCAACCGCCCCCTCCCGTGGGCCACCACCGACCCAGGTGCGCCTCTGATGCCCCCCTTATACAATCTGATTAAGGGAGCCTACTCTGCCTTCAAATCCACCAAAAGCGACCTCACTCAGTCCTGTTGGCTCTGCCTTTCTGAGGCACCCCCTTATTATGAAGGAACAGCCTACAACGGTACCTACCACAACACTGACTCATGCCCCTGGGGATGGCAAGGTGCCAGCAAACTAACTTTATCTGAGGTATGAGGACAGGGACTATGCCTTGGTACACCACCTCCTGAAAAGAGCCAGCTCTGTGCCCACACAGAAAAGGTTGCGGCTATTACAGGCAAATACCTAGTACCCACAGACGGGGGATGGTGGGCTTGTAACACCAACTTGACCCCTTGTGTCTCACCAATGCTGATAAGCCATGCTGGTTTCTGTGTTCTAGTACATCTGTACCCTCGGGTTATATATCATGACTCCCCATCTTTTGAAGAACAGGTGGAGGGCCTGACCCACCAATACAAAAGGGAACCTGTCACCATAACCTTAGCTGTCCTCATGGGATTGGGAACAGCAGCCGGCATAGCGGGGGCAGGAGTGGGGAGTGCTGCTTATGTGGAAGGGTACCAACACATGAAACAGCTAAAGGCCGCTATAGCAGAGGATTTAAAGGGGATAGAGAAATCCATCTCTGCGTTGGAAACCTCCCTCACCTCCCTGTCCGAGGTTGTGCTTCAAAATCAAAGAGGCCTAGACTTAGTTTTCATTAGAGATGGAGGATTGTGTGCGGCCCTAAAAGAAGAATGTTGCTTCTATGCTGACCACACCGGGGTAGTGCGTGACTCCATGGCCAAGCTTCGTAAACGACTGGAGGAGCAAAAATGGGAAAAGGCCGCCAGAGCCAGTTGGTTTAAAAATTGGTGGTCCAAATCCCCCTGGCTCACCACATTGCTGTCTGCGATAGCAGGGCCCATCATCGTCTTACTTTTGCTTCTTACTTTTGGCCCCTGCATTCTCAACAGGCTGTTACAGTTTATCCGAGAAAGGCTATCCATTATACAGGCCATGGTATTAACCCAACAATACCCTAAATTTTAAGATTAAAATTAGTCCAAAGAAAAAGGAGGGAATGAAAGATTAAAAATTAGAGTTACATTTTACAATTGCTAACTGCTGATTTTGCTTCTGTAAACTTGCTTGTGCTAGCACTGACCCTTCCCCTCCCTGGAAATAAGTAAAAAGTTTCAGAGTCCAGATGCCGGCCCTGGGACAAGGTCTGCAGTCTTAGATAAAGAACAAACGAGTATGTTCTTCTAAGTTCCTGTTTGGAAATTCCCCAAATGGGACCCAAGATAAGGACCATCTGGCCAGTCCAGCAAACTAGGTCAAATGTCAACCAATCACAAGCCTGTAACTATGTGAACTCCCCTCCAGGGTGACCGCTCCCCCTAGATTTGCCCTGAGCCAACCAGTTTACGACGAGTGTTACAAAATTTCCTGCGTGACAAAATGATTGCTGGAGTACATGGTGATTTTTAAATTGGGCCAATCCTGGAGCACCTGGTGTCTTATGCTAATCCTGTGGTTTTTGCCTTTAAAAATGCTTGTAACCGCTGCTCGGGGCTCTCTAACTGACCAGGGCAGAGAGTCCGTTTGCGCAAACGCCAAATAAATTCCTCTTGCTTATTGCATCTGCTGGTTTGGAGTCTTGGTTTCTGGGGCGCCCTCCCGTAGACGAAAGTACCCTAGGAGTCTGGGGTCTTTCACCCCATATGATCTTGAGACCCAGGAGTTGGCTCGGATGATTATGTTTGCCTATATAAATCAAGCTGCACCAGACATAAAGAGAAAGTTGCAGGCTCTAGACAAACTTGGTGAAAAGTCTATTAGGGATCTAGTAGCCACAGTGGAAAAGGTTTGCAGTAAGAGAGAGACAGAGGAGCAAAGACAAGAAAGGAAAGACAGAGAACATGAAATTGAGCATGAAAAGAGAGACCGAGCCAAGGAAAAGAGGCCAGACTTGTACTCGCCACTATCGCATGCTGAGTATACCTGATTCACAGATGGCAGCAGTTTTATTCGAGATGGAAAAAGGTACATGGGTGCAGCAGTCACCACGGACACTGAGATAGTGTGGGCAGCAGCACTCCCCCAGGGAATGTCTGCACAAAGAGCAGAACTAGTGGCACTAACAAAAGCCTTACAAATGGGAAAAGGGAAGAGACTAAACATTCACACAGTCGGTATGCTTTTGCCACTGTGCATGGAGCCATTTACCAAGAGAGGGGGCTGCTGACAGCTGAGGGAAAGGATATTAAAAACAAACAAGAAATTTTAAGCCTCATCCGGGCCTTTTGGGAACCAGCAAATATTGCCATTATGCACTGCCCTGGCCATCAAAAGGGAATGGATTCAATAACCAAAGGAAATAAGTTGGCCAATCAGCCAACTAAGGAGGCGGCCCTCCAGCCCAAAGCGGAAGTACTGACTCTAGTAGACCCAGGGCCACAAGCTTTGCCTCCTGAGCCTCAGTACTCCCAAGAAGACTTGGAGTGGATAAAGAAAATTCCCATGGCCTATAAACCCCCGGGCAGAGAAGGAAATAAAGACTGGTGGAAAACTGGTGAGGAGGGAAAGTGAAAAGCCAAAAAGAAAAGTAGCAGAGGCTCATGCCTGTAATCCTAGCTACTCAGGAGGCTGGGATCTGAGGCTCTCGGTTCAAAGGCAGCCCGGGCATGAAACTCCGTGAGACTCTTTTTTTTAATTAATTTATTTATTTTTCTTTTTTTCTTTTTTATTTTTATTGTGAAAATACCGTACAGAGGGGTTACAATTCCATGAGCAAGGTAATGAGTACATTTCTTATCAAGCATTGTTGCCTCCTCCTTTGTTTCCCCTTCCCATCCCTTCCCACTCCCCACCCCCCAGACTCTTATCTCCAATAAACCACTAGAAAACCAGAAGTGGCACTATGGCTCAAGTGGTAGAGCGCTGGCCTTGAGCTGAAGAGTGCAGGGACAGTGCCCAGGTCCAGAGTTCAGGCCCCCATGACCGACAAAAAAAAAAAAAGGCCCAAAGAGGATAATGGAGTCTTCTTATAGTGTGGGGGAGGAGGGGGTTTACAATCCTCCCAGATCTGTTCACCTGGGCTTTGCAATGATTGCTTGATGACTTGTATATGCATTGCTCTGGCTCTTTTCATTAAGAAGAAACCTTGGGCATTTATGAAAAGAAGTCTTTGAACAAAAGCCCAAGACACTATGGCAACAAGAAATGCCAAAAGGGTACACTTGTTATCAGCCATGTGATAGTGCTTTGGGGAGGGGGGGTAAAACACAACATACAGGTAGTTCCCAGATCTATCAAAATGTGAATTCTAAATAAAAGCCATGGCTGGTGCTACCTTCCAAGATCCCCTAGAATTGTGGGAAACTGCCAAGATGGCTGTTAATCACTGAATCCTAGGAGTGCAGTGGTTGTAAATTGCCAGTTATCTCTTGAACCCCAGATGGCTTTAAATTCCTATTGGTATCTCTTGACCCCAGAGTGTGAGCTCTATTTTCTCAGAAAACTGCAACCTTAACCAACAAAATTTCCCCACATCTACATCCCTCCTCCTGTCCCCCAACCTAAAACTCCTTACTTAAACCCTATATATTTTGGAGCCAGGGCTTTGAGTTTGGAGAAGAAACCGCTTTGGGCCCCCTGGCATAATATCAGTTCTCCTACTTCTCTGAGTGTCTCTTGGCAGACTAATTTTCCATAACAATAGGTCTTTCACATTTTATCTGTACTTACCTAACAGTTCCCTTTCTCATGATCTCTCTGTGAGTTTAGAAGCATGACTTTGTGTGTCCAGCCATTGCCCCGTGGTGTTTAATGAAGGTTTAACTTTGAGATGTCTTAGTTAAATAAATTTACTTCTACAGTTGTCTATAAGAACACCATAAATAGAAAGACATATTGTTAGGAACATGGAAGGAAACAGGCGGGACTCAACTTCCACAGGTGAGGACTGTTTATTGAGATAGAGCACCGAGGGACACAACTTTCCCGCAGGCTTGGAGACTGTGTGTTCCAGCTGAGACAGAAGCTGGGTTTTATGAGGGTTGAGCAAGGAGGCAGCACTGGTTGATCAAAAAGCCATTAGGACGAAGGATCTGGGGAGCATTTACAGCCAGGCTTAGATAGATTGCCATGCTGGAGTCAGTCTGCACTTCTCTTTGGTGGGTTGCCTGGTATCTATATGCACCTGGGAAAGTAGGGGGGGGGGTCATTCCTTCATACATGACTTCTATAGAGAACAAAGAGAAATGGTGAGGTAGAATATCCTCAGTTCACTCTCTTGTCTCTCCAAATACAATACCAAATATATTAGGACAGGTTCACCATGAAGACCTCAGGCCACAGGTGAATAGCAGGCACCAATCTAGTGTCTGAACAGCTCACAGTTTTAGATTTTAATCCTTACTGTACTTCACTCTTCTCTCCAATTTAGGATTATTCCAGGTTGAAGACTCGTGTAAAATAATCTTTTATTTTGCGTTGGGACTTAGTAAACTGACTTTATGTTTTGGTTTGTTTTTATTTTATACTATCTAACTATGCTTACATTCCTTTTCAAATGAACTGGGAATTGAATTAAGACAGTTGGTCATTCTGAAAATTTCATTTTTGCAATGTTTAAAAACTAGTAAATTGGGTCAGTTCATTGACTCCTAATATCTGCAGCCTCAACTGAGAATCTTTCTTTGTATGACAAAATCTTCCTTCCTTCCTTCCTTCCTTCCTTCCTTCCTTCCTTCCTTCCTTCCTTCCTTTCTTCCTTCCTTCCTTCCTTCTTTCTGTTGACAGTGAAAGGAAAGTCACAAAGGAAAGTAGCAACCTTCTCTATCTGAAGAAAGTCCCCAGAGGGAATCTAATGGACTCCTCTGAGAGGTTGGTTATTATTTACAAGGCTCCTCCCATATTTTGTCCTCCCATATTTTGTCCCCATATTTTGCATGGATTGCCTGATGGCTTGTGCATACACTTTCCTGACCTTCTCTAATGAAAACTTTAGAAACATGAAAAAGGAAATTAAAGCAGATTTAGGTAAGTGGAAAAACCTCCAAAGCTCCTGAATTAGGAGGATTAACATCATAAAAACAGCAATACTGCCCAAAGCTATCTACAAATTCGATGCAATATCCATCAATATCCCAACAACATTCTTTAGTGAGATAGAAGAAGCAATCCAAAAATTCATATGGAATAATAGAAGACTCCTAATAGCAAAAACAATCCTTAGCAGGAAAAACAGTGCTTGAGGAATATCAATACCAAACTTCAAACTTTATTATAAAGCTGTAGTTATAAAAACAGCTTGGTACTGGCACATGAACAGGCCTGAGAACCAATGGAATAAAATTGAAGACACAGATATGATCCTACAGACCTATGGCCACTTAATCTTTGATAAGAGAGCCAAAAAATATCAGATGGAAGAAACACAGCCTCTTCAACAAATGGTGTTGGCATATTGTTTATACATGTGTAGAAAACTGAAGTTAAATCCTTATATATCACACTGCAACAGAATCAACTCCAAATGGATCAAAGACCTCAAGGCAAGAGCAGATACCCTGAAAATATTACAGGAAGAGATAGAGGATAGAGCAAGGCTCCTTAGCACAGGTGGAAACTCCCTAAATAAAGATCCAGAACCACAACAAATCAAAGAAAGTCTGGATAAATGGGATTGCATTAAACTGTAGAGCTTCTGCATGACAAATGACAGCTAGAAAGATAAATAGAAAGCCTACAGATTTGGAGATCTTCACTAGCTACACAAAAAACAAGGGCCCCCATATCAGTAATATATCAAAAGGTCAAAAAATTAAACTCTTCATAACAAATCCTCAAAGAAACAACCACCTCATTATTAAGTGGCTAAAGAATTAAAAAGAGCCGGGCACCAGTGGCTCATGCCTATAATCCTAGCTACTCAGGAGGCTGAGACCTGAGGACCATGGTTCAAAGCCAGCCCAGGCAGCAAAGGCTGTGAGATTTTTATCCCCAATAAACCACTAGAAAACCAGAAGTGGTGCTGTGGCTCAAGCGGTAGAGCACTCACCTTGAGCTGAAGAGCTGAGGAACAGCACCCAGGCCCAGAGTTCAAGTCCCACCACCGGAAAAAAAAAGAATTAAAGAGATATTTCTCTGGAGAGGAAATAAGAATTGTCAATAAACACAAGAAGAAATGTTCAACATCTCTGGCCATAAAAGAAATACTAATCAAAACCATACTGAGATTCCACCTCACCCCAGTTAGAATGTCCATTATCAAAAAAACAATAGTAGATGCTGGCAGGGATGTGGCCAAAAGGAAACACTACTATACTGTTGGTGGGAATGCAAACTGGTTCAACCAGTTCAAGCAGTATGGAGATTCCTCAAAAGACTAAACATAGAGCTCCCCCATGACCCAGTAATTCCACACCTGGGGATTTACGGCAAACAAGGCCACACTAAAGCTACCAGCACAACTATGTTAATTAAAGTATTATTTACCATAGCTAAAATATGGAAGCAACTCAGATATCCCTCAGTAGATGAGTGGATCAAGAAAATGTGGTATATATGCATAATGGAATTTTTTTTTTTGGATCTGGTCATGGGGCCTGAACTCGGGGCCTGGGCACTGTCCCTCAGCTCTTCAGCTCAAGGTAGCACGCTACCACACTTGAGACATGACACCACTTACGGCTTTTTTTTTCCTGCTTATGTGGTGCTGAGGAATCGAACCCAGGGCCTCATGCATGCAAGGCAAGCGCTCTACCACTGAGTCACCTTCCCAGCCCCACAATGAAATTCTTTATATATATTATTATTATAAAGATACTGTACAGAGGGGTTACAGTTAGACGAGTAAGGCAATGAGTCCATTTCCTATCGAGCATTGTTACCTCCTGCTTTGTTTTTCCCCTACCATCCCTTCCCTTTCCACCTCCCCAACTCCTCCCCCACCAAAGTGGTAAAGTTCATTTTCAATATAGTGTCTTTTACATCTCATTGTTACAATGGGTCATCCTGTATCCTTGTTTCAGTATTTTGTTATTTCCCTTCCCCTCCCTAAATTAGAAAAATGTATATTCAAGATGCAGGGCACCACATGAAATACAATGAAAACAAGAGTGATGCCATGGGGAAGAACATACAAAAGAAACAATAAAATTCACAGAGTACATTATGAGTACATTAAAAACAACGGCAGAAAGATAAAACTTCTTGTATCCCTATCTTAGGGTTCATTTTGCTTAGCATCATCTTATATGGTCATACGTACATAGGTTTTGACCATTTCTGCTTGTACTAGACATACATTAGTTATTGAAAATAAGGGAAAACATGGGACCTACGTTTCTTTGGGTGTGGCTTACTTCACTTAATATCATTTTTTCCAGGTCTTTCCATTTCCTAACAAATGGGGCAGTGCCATTCTTTCTGATGGAGGCATGGAATTCCAGTATATACATAAACCACATTTTCTTGATCCATTCATCTACTGAGGGGCTTCTGGGTTGGTTCCATATCTTAGCTATAGTAAATAATGCTGCAATAAACATAGTCATGCTGGTAGCTTTAGTGTGGTCTTGTTTGTGATCATTTGGGTAAATGCCCAAAAGTGGGATTGCTGGGTCATAGGGGAGCTCTATGTGGAGTCTTTTGAGGTACCTCCATACTGCTTTCCAAAGTGGTTGAACAAGTTTACACTCCACCAACAATGCAGTAGGGTTCCCTTTTGGCCACATTCCCTCCTGCATCTGTTGTTACTAGATTTCTTGATTATAGCCATTCTAAATGGGGTGAGGTGGAATCTCAATGAGGTTTTGATTTACATTTCTTTTATGGCCAGAGAAGCTGAGCATTTCTTTCTGTGTCTATTGGCCATTCTTATTTCCTCTTCAGAGAAGTCTTTCTTTAAGTCTTTAGCCCACTTATTAATCAGGCAGTTGTTTCTGTGAGGATTTGTTGTTGGGGGATTTAGTTTTTTGAGTTCTAAGTATATTTTAGATATGAGGCCCTTATCCATTGTATGGCTGGTGAAGATCTTCTCTCAATCTTTGGGCTTCCTATTGATCTTGCTAGCTATGTCCTTTGCCATGCACTTTCATGCAATCCCATTTGGCCAACGTTTTTTTTGATTTGTTGTGTTTCTGGGTGTTTATTAAGAAAATTTTGTCTTGTGCCAAGGAGACCTAGAGTTTCTTCTATTCCTTCCTGTAATGTTTTCAGGGTGTCTGCTTTTATTTTGAGGTCTTTGATCCATTTGGAGTTGATTCTGATACAGTGTGATATATATGGTTCTAGCATTAATTTTCTACAGGTGTTTCACCAATTTTTCCAGAACCATTTATTGAAGAGGCTATCTTCTTCCATTCTATAGGTGGCTATAGATCTGTGGATTCATTTCTGGGTATTCATTTCTATTCCATTGGTCTTCAGGTCCATTCTTGTGCCAGTACCATGCTGTTTTGATTACTATGGCTTTGTAGTAGAGTTTGAAGTTTGGTATTGATATTCTTCCGTCACTTTTCTTTCTGCTAAGGATTACACAATGGAATTCTATGCTTCCATCAGAAAAAATGACATTTGCCCATTGAAAGAGTTGGAAAAAATCATACTAAGTGAAGTAAGCCAGACCCAAAGAAACATAGGCTCTATGGTTTCTCTCATTTGTAATGATTTGTGTGTGTCTCAGATAGTCCTAGCAGATGACCAAAATAGCTGAATAACTATACACTATGACCATATAAAGTTATGCTTTTTATGAACTCCAAGACATGGAAACAAGTGATTTTTTTATTTTTCTTTTTGTTGCAGTTGTTGTCGTCATTGTTGTTGTTAATGTACTGTGTGAAGTCATTTCTTTTTTCTTTGTTTTTTGTTTTCTGCCACCTTTGGTTTATCCCCTGTTGTCACTGTTTTTTATTTTGGTACCCTGTGTCTATATATATATATATATATATATATATATATGTTTATCTGATTTGGGAAAGGGAAAGGGAATAACAAAATGATGAGGCAAAGACCAAAGAGTAAACCAATGCAACAATGATACTCACAAGATACTATGTTGGACATGAACTTTACTACTGCTGGACACGAAGGGAGGGAAGTTGGGGGAGGAAAAGTGGGTGAAAATGAGGGGGGTAAAAATGTTCGACAAGAAATGTACTCATAACCTCACCTATGTAGCAATAACCCCTCTGTACATCACCCTTACAATAAAATTTTTTATATTTAAAAATGTGTTGTATTCATAAACTAACATGATAATTTGAAACCCTTTTGTACAACTACTTAAAGGTAATTTTTTAATTGAAAATTTTTACAAAGAAAAGAATAAGAAAGACCCAAAGGACAGCATGGAGACCTTGAGTACAAACCCTAGTACTTGCACACACACAAACAACACATACACCTCATAAACAAAACAAAAACAAAAAACAGTTCCAAAACCATGCTGACTAATGAAGAATCAATCACCTCAGAAAAGGCAGCAATCCAATACGTGGTGTCCATAAAATGGCCACCCAATCCTTACAGTTCTTCATTGTTTTTTTCAGTTAGAGATTTACTCCAAATCTTCCTGACCTTCTTTCCATTTATGCTACTATGTTTATAACTGCCAGCCTCAGCCAGGCACTGGTAGCTCACACCTACTAACTACTCAGAAGCCTGAGATCTGAGGATCACAATTCAAAGGCAGTCTGGGAAGACAAGACTGAGTCTGTGGGACTCTTATCTCCAATTAACTTTGAGAAAGCTGGAAGTACAGCTGTGGATCAAGTAGTAGAGCACTAGCCTTGAGCCAAAAAGCTCAGGGACTGCACCCAGGCCTTGAGTTCAAACTCTAAGACCAGCACCAAAACAAAACAAAACAAAAACATGCATAGTTGGAAGAGTGGCTCAGGTGGTTGAGTGCTAACCAATGAGTGAAAACTAGCATCACATAGTGTGTTCGAGTACCAGTCTCAGACAAAAAAATATGCATAGTGAGACTCTGTCTCAAAAAACAAGAAGCTGGATGTCAGTAGTTCAGGCCTGCAATCCTAGTTATTCAGAAGACTGAGATCAAGCTAGCTTGGGTAGGAAAGTCTTTTATTTTCAATTTATCACTCAAAAAAAAGCAAGAAGTGGAGCTGTGGTTCAGATGATATAAATGCTTACCTTGAGCAAAAAAGTGAAAGGATAGTTTCAGGTTCTGAGTTCAAGTTTCAGTACTGGCAAAAACAAAACAAACCCAACAACAAAAATAACACAATCAAACCCAAAATAAATATCCAGGTGCAGGTGGTTCATGCCTGTAATCCTAGCTACTTGGGAGACTGAGATCTGAGGATTGCTATTCAAAGCCAGCCCAGGCAGGAAAGTTCGTGGAACTCTTATCTCCAATAAACCACTAGAAAACTGGAAGTGGCGCTATAGCTCAAGTGGTAGAGTGCTAGCCTCGAGCTGAAGAGCTGAAGGACAGCACCCAGGCCAAGAGTTCAAGCCCCATGTAAACCAAAATAAAAAAATAAGGACACAAACACCTCCCCCCCCAAATCCATATAATGGCTTAAGATAAAGCAAGAATTGGATGGCTTAATAGTGAAACATTGTTTAGAAAGTGATAATTGACTGGCTGTCTGAGACTCCCCAGCTCAACTGCACATTACTACCATGTCTTCTGGCCTAGGTAATTATCCCTAGACCACAGTGAATCCTCCTAATTAAAACCCTATTTCTGTTTCTCTCCCCTTAAGACATTGTCCTCATGATAGTAAGTCTCTTTAGAATACTTTCAGCATTCCTTCCCTGTGTTCTAGGTCCTTGTTTGGCTTCAAAACTCTTTACAGACCAATCACAAATGAACTCTCAGCTTTCCTTCCTACTACTTGAAATTTCAAGCCAGACATCTGGCAGTCAGCCAGCTCTATCAGTGAGAGCCTTTGATTAAATTGCAGAGTAAGATGCTTCTAAAATGACCATCAACTCTGCCTGTTTCTCCACCTTCAGAACCAACCTATGATCCAACAAAGCCAGAGAAATATGACTTACTCCACCCCAAGCTTTTGGAAATTCACAACGAGCACTAGAGGAAGGGGAGACATAGCTCTACTGGCACTAAACAAACAAATAAATAATACTGACACATTGATCCTATAGCAAAGTGTGGCCATAATTCCCTCTTATTTATGGGGATACAGTCCAAGATGCCCTTCCTTCCTGCCCCCGCCCCCAGGGATGTCAGAAACTAAGGATAGTACTAAACTTATATATACTATACTGTTTCCTGAACATGCATTTATATGGTAAAGTAATTTACAAATTAGGCAAAATAAAAAGAACAATACTAACAAAGTGGATAATGTAATTGGATATTAAAATTACATAAATATAATTCTTACACATAAGTCATTCAAAACTTACAGATTATTTTTGAAAATTTCCATTTAAAGTTTTGTATCAAGACTAACTAAAGGTAACTAAAAATGCTGAAAATGCAACTGTACCTTTAACCCTTGAGTCCCTTAACCATATTTAAACACAGAATCTTTTTGTAGGTAATGTCAGCAGAAGTGCTATTTTATGAAACACTTGCTCTTTCTTTCTTCCTTCCCTCCTTCCCTCCCTCCTTCTTTCTTTCTCTCCCCTTTCTTTCTTTCTTTCTTTCTTTCCTTCTTTCCTTCCTTCCTTCCTTCTTTCCTTCCTTCCTTCCTTCCTTCCTTCCTTCTTTCTTTCTCTCTTTCTTTCCTTTCTGTCAGTTGTGGCCTTGAACTCAGGGCCTGGATGCCGTCCTTGAGCTTTCCTGCTCTAGGTTAGCACTCTGCTGCTTTGAGACACAGTTCCACTTCTGATTTTCTGATTGTTAACTGGAGATAAGAGTCTTACAGACTTTCTTTCCTGCCTGGGCTAGCTTCGAACTGTGAGTCTCAGATCTCAGTGTCCTGAGGAGCTAGGATTTCAGGTGTGAGCCACCAGTGCCCAGCAAACAATTTGCTTTTTGGTAAATTTGAACTGAACGACTTGTGCTCACTCAGATTTATTGTCTGGCTGGCACTCTATCACTGGAGCCATGCTTCCAGCCTGCATTTTGTTCTTTATTTTGGAATATAGAGTCTCATAAACTTTTCTTTCTGAGATAGGTTAAACTCTGATTCTAGATCACAGCCTTGTTAAAATTATAGGAGTGAGCCACTGGTACCTAGCTACTGAGACAATTTTTTGAGAAACACTTGGATATTGGTCAAGAGAAATCCCCTTACTTTTCCTGGTATAATTTACAAAGTGGCCAATCTACCTATACTTTGTGGGATTGTTTTAAGAAACAAACTATTAACATAGTATGAGACACACAAAGTTAATAAATTTCAGTTTATAAAATATAAAAGTTTATTGATGTTAAGTGATTTAAATATATGTCTGCCACCACCTAATTCAGATCCTTTCTGTCATTCTAGCAGGCTCCCTCTGGAGACTTCCTAACCAAAAATTCCTGATTATTCTTACACAGATTAGGTTTTCATTTCTTTTTTAATTCCTATCAATGAAAATATATAGATTTTTACATTTTATTTGTATGTTTTGTATGTCTTCTTTCACTTAAATGCAACTATCTGAGACATTTACCTATCTTGTATGTATGAGTACAGTCTAAGGATATACCACAATTTTATGCCCATTGACCATTATGTGGTTTTCTTGCAGTTTGAACTTGCAAATAATGTGACTACGAACTCATTTCTTGTGGTTCCATAACATAAAAAGAGAAAGAGAATCACTGGCTAGGTGCTGGAGCCTCCTATCTGTAACCCTCGCTACTTGGGAAGCTGAGATCTGGAGGACTACAGTGCAAAACCAGCCAGGCCAGGAAAGTCTGTGATATGTGTATCTGAAAATATTCACCAAAAAACAGAGTTGTGACTCAAGTGTAGAGTACCATCCTTGAGTGAAAAAGCCAACTGAGGATGTGAGCTACAATAGCAGCACACATGCGCACATGTGCACGCGCACATGTGCGTGCACACACAAATCAGTAAAAATTAAAGCATTAAAAAATGGGTCACCTAAGTAAAACTAGAAGGTTACAGAGTTTATATTTCATGGAGAGGCAATTACTTTTGTGCCATCATGCAAACTATCACACTAAGTCACTCTCCCATCACCACCAAGTCTTCCAAACCATGCTATGGTTTCTCAGGACATGGAACTCTCAGTGCAGGAAAGTCAAGGGAAATCAAGATGAATGAATGACTTTCTACCCTGTCTCTAGCTCTCTATTGCTGTGTTTACTATGATCACTTGAAACTAGGTAGCAGCATGAATCTCCCTACTGATAGTGGTTCCTTAATACAGGACTTAGATGTTATGCATCTTTCACGGTCCACCATGCCAGGCAGGATGCTTTATACAGAGCATCTAGCTCGAGATATTATTGGGAGACACTCAGTAAATATCCTAGGAGTATTTAGTTAAGAATTGTAAACATCAAGGCCCTTTTGAATTAACTCTAAGCAAGTAAGCAAAATTATAGAGTTTCCATCTTTCAAATGTGCTGATACCCACAGACATTTCATATGTTCAAGGTCGTATGGCTAATAGGAGATCATAAGAAAACAGTTTTCACCCAGCTTCAAGTAGAGCTTCTGAGTTTTTACAAAATTGGCTAGCAGGAAATTTAATGCATGTGAAAAGGGTAGAAGAGGCTTAGCAGTGTTTCTAGGAGTGCACACTAGCATGACCCTATCACTTCTTATACAACACAAAAGTCAATAGTAAGAAATGATGCAGGGCACAGCCCATAGCTTATTTTCTGACAGTATCAAGGTTCTTCTCATCTTGTTTACCTTCTCTTGATGCACTATAAACTTAGCAGTGTTTAAAAAAAATCTATGCCCCCTTGGGGGGAAAGTAGAAAGGTCACTCTTTTTTTAATTTTCAATTTTTTGTGCTGGTACTGGAGCTTGAACTCAAGACCTAGATACTGTTCCTTAGCTCTTCCACCCAAGGCTGGTGCTCTACCACTTGAGTCCCAGCTCCACTTCTGGTTTATTATTGTTGAATTGGAGTCACATGGACTTTCCTTCTTCGGGATGGCTTCAAACTGTGATCTTGCACTCTCAGCCTCCCAAGTAGCTAGCTAGGCTTACAGATGTGAGGCACCAGCACCCAGATAAGTATTTTTTTTAATGTATCACAAATTTCTAATGTGTGGGCATATGTTGAAAACAATTGGTTGATACTCTAGCCCCATGTTATAAGACTGATAGAGAAAAAGACTATTACAGTATTTAACATAAGATACACAAAAGTCTAGTTTTTAGACCAAACAACAAGAGGCTCAAATTCATATTGGCATCCACAACCCATCTCATGAGTAATAAACTTTAGATAATTCCATTTTATGTCATGTAGAAATCAGCCTGCTGGGAACCAGTGTCTCATGCTGAATCCCAGCTACTCAGGAGGCTGAAATCTAAGGGTTTCTGTCCAAAGCAGCCAAGATAGGAAAGTCCATGAAATGTTTATCTCTAAGCACCAAAAATTCACAAGTAAAGCTGTGGCCCAAATGGTAAAGTGTTAACAAAAACAGCTCAGGGACAGTACTTAGGCCCCGAGTTCAAGCCCCAGAACTCTCACAAAAAGAAAGAAAAGAAAGAAAGTACAGGGAAGGGACAGAGGGAGTGAGGGAGGGAGGGAGGGAAGGAGGAAAGGAAGAAGGAAGGAAGGAAGGAAGGAAGGAAGGAAGGAAGGAAGGAAGGAAGGAAGGAAACATGATCCTTAGATCTCAGCTTCCTGAGTAGCTACCATCACCAGTGCATTTGGTTGCTAATCTCTGGTTTTTGTTTTTGTTTTTTGCCAGTCCTGAGGCTTAAACTCAGGGCCTGGACATTGTCCGAGAGCTTCTTTTGCTTAAGGCTAGCACTCTATCACTTGAGCCACAGTGCTACTTCTACCATTTTTGGTTTATGTGGTACTGAGAAATTGAACCCAGGGCTTTGTGGATGCTAGGCAAGCACTCTAACACTAAACCACATTCCCAGCCTAATTTCTGTTTTAAAGACATTTTAACAAATGCTTCTGAAAAATCCCTGTAGATCAGTATTTATAATGGTTTATATATAGTATATAGATTTATAAATTACATATAGATTTATCTTCCTTCCTTCAATGTTTGCATTAATGTCCTCAAATATTTCAGTCAGTATTATGCAGCTAATTTCATAATGTAAGTACTTGTAGAACATTACCCTCTCCCATCAACCTCCATTCCTCAAAAGCTTTTTAGTGGTAGTGTTTTTCTCCTTTCCCTGAATAATACCATTAGCAAATGAGCCATTACAGTCCACACAGCTTGGTGGAAACCTCTCCTGTCAATTGCTAAATAGTTTATTATGTTCTAGACATACATACCTTACACTGCTTAAAAGGGGAGGGGGGAGAATTATAGCTACCAATCCTGCCTTTCAAATTAAAGACCAACCTCTATGTCATACAGAATTATGTAACTTGGTTTAACAGCATGGTTATTTAAAAGGACAGAAAATTGTATTTAGAAGAAAGCCCTGTAACTAAAACAATGTAACTTTACCAAAAACAGTGAGTAAGAAAATTTTGTTAGCCCTTCTAATCTCATAAGATTGAAAAACCTTAGGGAACTATGAGGCCTAAGCCTAATATTAATACTAAGTTGAAAAGACAAGATGTTAACTTCTTCTAGCACTCGAGAAAATTTGTCTCACTAGCCAATTGTAGATATAAACATGTAGTCAAAAATTATTCTCCAATGATTCTGAGCATTTTACCCATGACAACAGATTTGAAATGCATTTCAAAAGAAATGACAGGGAAATAAATAGATTTCTGGTGTTTAAAAGCTTAATATTACTTTGGAATGTGTTTTTAAAATGTTCTTTTTCCCTGCAGCTCATTTGGTATCTTGGAAGCAATGAAGAGAAACTAAGTGCAGAAGGACTTTATGAAGGTGCCGGAAACCACATCAGCATTTAGCACCTTGAGGAAGTTTTGAAGATCTAAAATAAAACACTATGTGAGTTTCTCTTCACCTGGGTGGAAAATATCAATAACCATCTAGAAAGCTGCTAGTATCTTAAAAGCCAACTACAAATTAGGGATATTCTGCAGGACTTTGTGAGTTAACTACAATATATTATGCTTCCCATGAAAATAATTTGAAGATTCCAATTCGCTTTTCATTGTTTCCAATTTATCCAGAATGGCCTTTAAACAGCTACAATACATGAAGATGATTTTCAGTATCCTTGTTGAGAAGTCATCATACTGCCTGACCTGAAGTGATGTCTTCAGGCATGTTGAGCCCACACACACTATTAGCAGGGGGAGGGACTGTTAATTGGAGATAAGAGTCTCATGAACATTCCTGCCCAGACTGGCTTCAAACCATGATCCTCAGATCTCAGCCTTCTGGTACCTAAGATCATAGGTGTGAGCCCAAGCATAGTCTCTGAGACTCATATCCAATTAGCCATCAAAAAGCTGGAAGTAGAGCTGTGGCTCAAGTGGTAAAGTACCAATCTTGATTGAAAAAGCTAAAATACAGTACCCAGGTCCTAAGTTCAAGCCTTAGTACTGGCACAAAACAAACAAACAAGAACAAGACTGACAATAATAAGTGTTAGCAAGGCTGACCACCAACTAGGACATATACATGGATGGGAAAAATGCAAAGTAGGATAGCCACTTAGGTGAATAATTTGTAACTTTCTAGTAAAACAAAATATGAACTTACTATACAGACTAGCAATTCCAAGGATAGTCATTTACTCCCAAAGAACCTAAAATATATGTTTAGAAAGAGAATTTTGCTCAGATTGTAAGAATCCTTCATAACCATCCCAGGGGACCAGGCAGAGGCATGCAGGCACAGGAGAAAGACTATTATAAGGTTTATTAGAGGGGCCATATCTCCCGGGAGAGGGAGCACATGCCCTTATCCATGTCGCAAGTAGGTCTGGGGAGGGGAGGAAGTGAGGTAAGTTCAGGCAAGGTAGGTCTGGGCAGAGATCGGGAGTGGCCAGCTGTATGGCAGGAACTCTAGGGCAAGGGGGAGCTCGGGTCTAGGTGGAGCTGAGGACCAAAGGTGGGGATAATACTAACACAGATAATCTTAGCAACTTTGTCTACAAAACCACCCAACTGACCAATCCACTAGTGAATCAATTGACAGATGCTGAATATCCACAGTGGCATTTATTTGGAAACAAAGCTTGACACACAAAAAGACACAGACAAATTGAACAATACCATGTGCCCTTTCAGAAGATCAATGGAGTGTGTTTCCTAGATGAACAGAAATAATAACAGCAAATTGATATACAAAGAATCATAAGCCTAATATTATTAGTGTTTAAGCTCATTTGTGTTTAATATATAATTTTCTCCAATTTCCCTCTGAAGAGCAACTTATAGAAGAGCAGTACAACATCCTTCCACTATCCCAGAAAAATTGAAATATGTGTACTCATATCAAATTGGGGAAACACTTATGTTTATTATCTGAGATGCAATAAGAGAACAAGAAAAAGCCAGTCTTTAGTGGCTCATATCTGTCATCCTAACTATTCCAGAGGCTGAGAGCTGAGGATCTCAGTTTGAAGCCAGCATGAGCAGAAGAGGCTATGAAACATCTTCTTCAATTAACCAGCAAAAAGCTACAGGTGGAGGTGTAACTCAAGTGGCTGAGTACCAGACTTGAGTGAAAATGCTAAGAAAGAGAATGAATCTCTGAGTTCAAGATCCAGTAATAGTGTTTGCGCACACACATTCACATATGCATGCATGCATGCATACCTTGCACATGTGCATACATGTGCACATGCATGCACACACAAAAAACAGAATAAGAAAAAAAGATATTTCTAAAGAAGCACCATATTAGAAAATGTTCATATCAAGGTAAAATTTTCTACCCACTATGAACTCAAGGCCACACTAAAGGGAGACCACAAGGAGAGAACTTGGCACCCAATTACTATGAAAGAATGTTCTTTTCCACATCAGTGTTCATTTCAGTTGTCAAAGCCATACACCCACAGGACCTCTCTCTACTTTGGATTGTTACATCTCTGAGATGTCTGATTCTTTACTTGACCTAACCCAAATAAAAGCACATCAGACCTTTTTAAATTTTTTGTTAACTGATCATGTGAATAAAAACTACTATAAACTTAGTTGGATGCTGATGGCTCATGCCTATAATCCAAACCACTCAGGAGGCTGAGATATGAGGATCAAAGGATGAAGCCAGCTAGGCCAGGAAAAGTCCATGAAAATGTTATTTCCAAGTAACAAAGCCAGCAGTGGAGATGTGGATCAAGTGGTAGAGTATGGGCCTTGAGCAGAAAAAGCCAAATGAGAGTGCAACACCCTAACTTCAAGCCTAGAACTGGTATGCACATGCATGCGCCTGTACACACACACATACACACACACACACACACACACTAATATAAGTTTAGATACAAATTAAAAAAGTATGAAAGAAAATCATAAAAGTTATCATGATAAATAAAGAGGACAAGAAATTATTAATTTTAGTTATTAGCTATATAGTCTCTTGATACTTTATCACGTTATGAATAGATATAAAACTCTAAATTGTATGATAAAGCAAAAACTCAACTGGAAAATCTATTTGTTTTGTAAAACAGTTGAATAAATGGTATTCAAATCACTCTTCGGCTGAAAATGATACAGAATTAATTAGCATGACTTTTAAAAACTCTTTGCCAGGATTTTCCCCCTCACTATTAAGGTTTCAACTTAAAGGCACTGCACTTATTCAGGTTGCTGGTTTGGCAGGCACTCTACTTCTTGAGCCACACCATCAGCATAAGTTTTTGCTGTTTTTAGAAAATAGTCTGGAAGATTTTTCTGCCAAACTAGCTTCAAAATATATCCTCTCATTGTCAGCATCTTAAGTAGCTAGGACTACAGATGGGAGCCACTGGTAACAGGCTGAAGCTGGATTTTATTTTATTTTTTTATTTATTTTTTATTGTGAAAGTACTATACAGAGGGGTTACCATTACATGGGCAAG